>NC_143158.1:6439941-6763979 GCF_041381405.1 Jatropha curcas | reverse complement strand
AGTAAAAGTCATGATCACAACAGTAGAAGCAAGAGTAGGAGTAAATCAAAGTCAAGGTATAAGAGCCTTGAATGTCATTATTGTGGTAAATCTGGGCATATCAAACGGTACTGTTACAAGTGGAAAAAGGATAACAAAACCAATAAAGGCAAGCAAGAAAAGAATGGCAATGATGAAAATGGTGATCGTGTCAGTGTTGCTACTTCAGTTGATTTGGCTGTTGTTCATGATGGAAGTATGATTAATGTTGCCAGCAATGAGGTTCTTTGGGTACTTGATAGTGGAGCTGCACACCATGTTGCTACAAAGAAAGAATTATTCACATCTTACACTCCTGGTGATTTTGGAACTTTACGGATGGGAAATGGATCTGTATCCAAAGTAGTGGGCATTGGCAATGTAACTGTGGTGACCAACCTTGGTATGAAGTTGATACTTAAGAATGTTAAACATGCGCCAGATGTGAGGTTGAATTTGATATCCTGTGACGCTTTATATAATGATGGATATGGCACCAATTTGTTTAATCATGGCATTGTTTATAAAGGCTCTTTGGTTGTGGCTAAAGGGTTTAGAGGTTCAGGTTTGTATTGGCTACTGACTACTATCCCTACAGATCTTGTGAATGCAGTTGAAAATGATAGTTCAACAGAATTATGGCATAAGAGATTGAGTCACATCAGTGAAAAGGGTCTGAATATTCTAGCTAAGAAGAATTTGCTTTCTGGTTTGCAAGGTGGAGAGTTAGACACTTGTGAGCATTGTTTGGCTGGAAAACAGAAACGGGTCTCCTTTAAACATCATCCTCCTTCTAGAAAAGAAGAGTTGTTAGAGCTAGTACACTCAGATGTATGTGGTCCTTTGAAGGATAAGTCATTTGGTGGTGCACAGTACTTTGTGACTTTTATTGATGATCACTCAAGAAAGCTTTGGGTTCGTGTGTTAAAGTCAAAGGATCAGGTACTCGGTGCATTTAGAGAATTTCACACTTATGCTGAGAGAGAAACAGGTAAAAAGTTGAAATGTGTTCGTACTGATAATGGAGGTGAATATTGTGGGCCATTTGATTCTTATTGTCGAGAGCATGGTATCAGACATCAGAAGACACCTCCTAAGACTCCACAGTTGAATGGCTTGGCAGAAAGGATGAACAGAACCTTGATGGAGAGAGTTAGATGTACGCTTTCAGATGCAAAACTACCTAATTCTTTTTGGGGTGAGGCATTGTATGCAGTTGCACATGTCATCAATCTTACTCCTACCGTTCCTTTGAATAATGATGTTCCTGATAGTTTTTGGTATGGTAAGAAGCCTTCATATGATCATCTACGGGTATTTGGGTGCAAATGTTTTGTTCATGTTCCTAAAGATGAAAGGTCCAAGCTAGATGCCAAGACAAGACAGTGTATCTTCATTGGCTACGGTCAAGATGAGTTTGGCTATAGGTGTTATGATCCTATTGAGAAGAAAGTTTATAGAAGCCGTGATGTGGTCTTTATTGAAAATCAGACTATTGAAGATATTGGCAAAGTGGAGAAACCAAAACCTCAAAATAACAGCTTGGTTGATGTAGATCCAGTTCCGTCAGCTTCAACACCTGCTGCAGTTGATGTTAGAAATCAGGTTGATCTTCAGGATAATACTGAAGAGGCAGATGAGGTTGATATTCCTATAGATGATGCAACTGATGATCAGTATGAGACACTTGAGGGACAACAAGAGGCTCCAGTCAGAAGGTCTACCAGAAATCATATTCCATCTACAAGGTATTCTCCTAATGAGTATGTATTGTTGACAGATGCAGATGAGCCAGAATGCTACCAAGAAGCTGTTGAGAGTGAGGAAAAGACAAAATGGATTATTGCTATGAAAGATGAAATGCAATCCTTATATGACAATGATACTTTTGAACTGGTGAAGCTTCCTAAAGATAGAAAAGCCTTGAAGAATAGGTGGATCTATAAGGTGAAGCATGAAGAGAATTCATCATCCCCTCGGTATAAAGCGAGATTAGTTGTCAAGGGCTTTAGTCAGAGAAAGGGGATTGATTTTGAAGAAATTTTCTCACCAGTGGTTAAGATGTCTTCCATCAGGGTTATCTTGGGTTTAGCTGCTACACTTGATTTAGAGATTGAGCAGATGGATGTGAAAACTGCATTTCTTCATGGTGACTTAGAAGAGGAAATTTATATGGAGCAGCCTGAAGGTTTTGTGGTGAAGGGCAAAGAAAATTATGTTTGCAAGTTGAAAAAGAGCTTGTATGGTTTAAAACAAGCACCAAGGCAGTGGTATAAGAAGTTTGAGTCTGTTATGGTTCAGCAAGGCTACAAAAAGACTACTTCTGATCATTGTGTTTTTGTGCAAAGTTTTTCTGACAATGACTTTATCATTTTGCTGTTGTATGTTGATGATATGCTTATTGTAGGTCCTAACTCCTCCAGAATTATGAATTTGAAGAAAGACTTGAGCAAGTCTTTTTCTATGAAGGATTTAGGCCCGGCAAAGCAGATTCTTGGCATAAAGGTCATTCGTGACAGAAGATGCAAGAAATTATGGCTTTCACAAGAGAAGTATATTGAGAAGGTACTACAACGGTTCAATATGGCTAAGGCTAAGGCTGTAAGTACACCTCTCCCTACATCTATTAGATTGAGTGTGAAGCAGTCTCCTTCCAATGAGCAAGAGAAAGAATTCATGCAAAAGGTTCCTTATGCATCTGCAGTAGGAAGTTTGATGTATGCTATGGTTTGTACTAGACCAGATATAGCTCATGCAGTTGGTACAGTTAGTAGATTTCTTTCTAATCCAGGTAAGGAGCATTGGAATGCAGTTAAATGGATATTGAGATATCTCCGTGGTACTTCAGGTTTGAAGTTGTGTTTTGGGTCTGAAAAGCTTATGCTTTGTGGTTACACTGATTCTGATATGGCTGGGGATATTGATTCTAGAAAGTCTACTTCTGGGTACTTGATTACATTTGCAGGGGGAGCTGTGGCATGGCAATCCAGGTTGCAAAAATGTATTGCTTTATCTACTACAGAGGCTGAGTTCATTGCAGCTACTGAAGCATGCAAGGAGTTGCTATGGATGAAAAATTTTGTGAATGAGCTTGGCTTTACTCAGGAAAGGTATGTTTTATTTTGCGATAGCCAGAGTGCTATTCATCTTGGTAAGAATCCAACTTTTCATGGTAGATCTAAACATATTGATGTGAGATATCATTGGATCCGTGATGTTTTGGATTCTAAGTCAATTGAGCTTGAGAAGATTCATACGGATGATAATGGTGCTGATATGTGCACAAAGTCTCTACCAAGAATGAAGTTTGAAATATGCCGTTTGAGTGCCGGTTTGGGCACCTCTTCCACATAGTCGGGAAGGGGTAGAATTGTTGGGTTTGGGTTCCCTTCCTATGTGGTAAAAGCCCATATTTTGAAGTCCAGTAACTAATTATTGTTTTACAATTATGCCCCTCAACTAACAGCCATATTCCTAATATTTTTTGGCTCTCATTTGATCGACACACAACCAGAAATCGTGTGAGAAAAACAGAGGAGAGGAGAGGGTTTTTCTGCACAGCCCCATCCAGCACCAGTCACCGTGTTCTGGAGATTCCTGGAGTTTCAACCGTTGGATCGTTGTGATTTTTGGATATGTTGTTCTTTGCTCTCTGTTCTTGATTCTCACCGTAGGGATTTTCATTTGGAGGTTCAGAGATTGAGTTCTGGGTCTGAATCCGAAGCTGTCCTGTTCTGCTTCTAGCTCTGCATAGCTTCATCTTCTTCAGCGTTTTCGGCAGTCATCCTTTATCGGATTGAGCTGATTTTTGGTGAGCTTGTTCCTAACATCCAACTCTTGATTCTGGCTGATCAGTTTAATTTTTGGATGAGTAGAACATTTTTTAAATGTATTGAGAACAGCAGCTGTGTTTTGTGATCACTCTATTGTGTTCCCACACATTTATTTGTGGTTGTTTGTGGTATAGCTACATATTTTGATGGTTGTAGCTTGCTATAAGTTGTAAGACAATATTTGTGATAGTGAACTTTATTTCCTTGGACCGGAGGAGAGGTCCCGTGGTTTTTATCCTTCACACCGGAGGAGTTTTCCACGTAAAAAGATTTGTGTTCATGTGGTGAATGTTATTTTTGATTGTGTATGATTTGGGACAGCTTGTGTTGCTTGAATTTGTTGCTCATTGTTACTCCTAATAGATTCATTCAAGTGGGGAAGTTTTTGTTGTGAGGTCAGATTTTGTGTTACTTCCCATCACCAGGGTCATCACTTTTCATTTTTGTAGGTGCATTTTTTTGATTAGCTTTTCTGGAACTCCATTTTGTTGAAGAGAGGAGCTACATTTTTGTCTGGAGTACAGGTTCTTGTTCATTTTCTTATTTCTAACACAATTCTTTACTCAAGGATCTGTAATCATGTTCTGTTTTGTTTCGGTTCTTGTTAGTGTTCTGACAAATACTAGAGAAATCAGTTTCTGTTGTCTTTAACTCATAGAAACCAGAAGAAATTGAGAGTACAAGAAACCAAAAGTACGTATATAAAGAAAATTAGATTATTGCTGCTTCAATTGTTCTCTTCCCTTGCTGGTAGTATTCAAAGTAAAAACTAACATAATCCTTCACTGTCTTGTATAATCTTGGTCTTGTTTCATCGATTAGCCCTTCGGCTGGTTTAATCTCTTTTTCTGAATCAGGAGTGCAGAATACAGCTACACTCATCCTCTCTCTTTCTGTGTTGGTCACCACCCTGTGTACAGGGCTCTTGAATATTCCATTGCTCATTATCTACACAAATATTCCAATATTACTATTATTGGAATATTCAAGACTTGAAAGAACTCAAAATCTGCATAACTTCATCTTGAAAATTCTAAACTCCAAGATACATACATACATATGTATAAAATCGATTCGAGAACAAATCTTAATGACTTCTGATTAATATTTCTAACAGAATGTTTTTATCAATGGCAAATCAAGCAACATTATCAAATAGATTCATAGCATATTTCTCAGCAGTAGGTCAAACAAAAATATCAAATAAATTTTAGTATTTACCTCAGCTTGATCACCAACATTAACAAGAAGAGCTTCTGGAATGATGGGAACTCTGAACCATTGATTGTCTTTCAAGAACTGAAGACCTTCCACTTCTTTGTCTTGCAAGAGAATGGTGAGTGCTGATCCATCGGCATGTGGTTTTAGCCCAAGAATTTTATCAGGCATTGGACATGGAGGATAGTAATTAAATCTTGCAGTGACGAGTGGTCGTTCTCCGTATTGATCCAAAAAGCAATTCTCATCCAACCCTAATGACCCTGCCATTTCTTTAAGCAGAATTTCATTTATCTGCTGTGATTTCTTGGCAAATTCATCAAGCATTTCCCTGTACATCTCAATTTTTTGCAGAGTAATAATTAATTAAAGTTTGAAAGCTTCCCTGCACATGCTCTAAAAGTTTGAAAAGATAATTACCTAAAAGTTTGAGGATTTTCAGGCCAAAATCTGAGCTGTCGCTGGTCTTCTGGGTTTAGTGTAAGATATAAACGATCTGTCCAATCAAGTATTTGATGTTCTAAAAGAATCATATCATTTCCATACCCTTCCATGCTGCCAGTTTTTCGGGAGTATTTCTGCTTCTCTTCCATTGGTAGTGAGAAAAACTGCTTGGCAACTTGACGCATTTCTTCCAAGAATAAACTTGTCATTCCATGATTTATTATCTGCACACATACAGGTAATTATATTTATGAAATACAACCTATATGCAGTGATTCTACTTATAAAATTTACTAACGAAAAATATAAATCTACTGATAAAATCACAATCTACACTGACGAATTTAATCTATATGCAGTGATTATACTGAAATTAAGATAAATGATATTTAAGAATAATAAAGGACCTGAAAGCAACCCCAAGAGGTAAGAGCTGATCTGAGTTTGTGAAGCTCCTCTGTTCTGGTTAATGGAGATTTGAGAAGACCAATATCAACAATAGGAACCTCTATCAACGAAACAGAAGTATTCAACTTTCCACTCTCAGTTCCTTTTTGGATGTACTTTTCCAGCGATTCTTCGCCGTCGATGGCCGATTCTTGGACGGATTTTGACATTGATTCAATCTCGGCTGACATGGCGACCTGTTACCACTTAGCAGTTTGATGGGTTTTTACTTTTTAAAAAGATTGAATTCCAGTTAGCTGATCCAGATTTTCTATTTTTTAATATTTAATATTCAATTCAAAGTTGCAGAACAACGGAGTTCATTATTATATTTTTTGTGCTCTGCTCAAGGATAGCAATGTACTGTGCCCTGCATAGGCTTTAGCGCCATCGGCCGTGGGATCCATAGGCCAAGTAGGAGAGCACACCCTTGGAGAGAGGAACAAATTTGTGGCTAACAAAAGGATGAGGATTTCAAATCAGAATCAATATTAAATTATAGTCATTGGTTATGGTTGAAATCATAACTGAAATCGTATTTAAGGTTAAATTTTGATTTTTTATTTTTTTTAATCAAAATCAATCGTTTTGGTTTAAAATTGGATATTCCGGTTTTAAATCATGAAAACTATATTCTTAAAAAAACTCACAACATATTTTTTTTTGTCTTATTATATTTTTTAAAGTAATTTTGAAAAATTTTTATTAAATTGATTGAATTTTTTTTCAATAATAATATTTATTATTATTATTTATTCAATCTGTAAATCTAAAAAAGCATTTTAAAAATTTGAAAATATATTATTTAACTTCAATTTGAAATTGAAATAAAATCGAGAGCGCCAATTTCAAAATCGTCTAAAAATAGTTCAATTTTAATTTCATTTTTTTTATAATCGAAATTAGAGATTTTAAAACTGAAACGACAGTATTAGAACCATGGTCATGCTTAGCTAAGAAGTTGTATTAGTGGCATTGATCTTATAATTACAGGTCCTAATGAGGAAGCATAAATACAAATTAGTATAATTATCCAAAATTCAGTCTAAATGCGTCCCCTAACCCATAACGCCAACGGCCTTGTCGGAGATCCGCCTAAGGTGGTTGGACTTGAGTTGGCAAGTGCCAAATATTGGGCAGTGGAAATTTAGGGTAGGGCTCCAATTTTGGGCCTATCTATATATAATGAGATTATTTGATCATGATTACTGTATCGTATTTGAATTAAAATGAAAACTTAATATTTTGTGATCTCGAAAAGGAAATATTTACATATGTGATGTACTCTTAGCAAAAACTCTTATGCCAAAATACAGAAGATGTGACTGACGATATACTCAACATGCATATAAGCTATTAAAAAGTATTTTGATCATTATTTTTATTGAGTTTGAAATTGACTTGGCATTAGAAATTCATATTAATTAATTAGTTAAAAGAAAAGAATTACCTAAAAAAAAAAAAAAGCACTCTCAACTTTAGATATTGTTTTTTAGTGTTTAATTAACAAAAAGGAATGAATATTAATTATTTTAGTAGTTAGTGGTTAGTTGTTTATATAGAACTTTTTTGATAGTTTAATTAACAAAAAGGAATGAATATTAATTATTTTAGTAGTTAGTGGTTAGTTGTTTATATAGAACTTTTTTGATAGTTTTTAAGATCTGTTCGACAAAATTAACTTTTTTTTAGAAGCCGTGGATTATCTTAGTAGCTATTATATATCCTAGTAGTTTTCAATTGTTTTGTAATTTTCTCTTTCGAACTATAAGTACTAATAGAAATATTATATCACCAAATACCAGAAATAATGAAAATAGTATTTTAATCTTAACCAAAATGTTAAAGACTACATGAGAAACTGTTGCTGAACACAGTCTTTGGTAGCTAATACCATCTTACTAGTTATGAGATGTTTTACTAGCGTTTCATCAAATATTAAATGAAATAACATTTCATAATCTGTCTCTCAAACTCTAAACACTAGCATACACTTTATGCTATCAAACTTTATACATAATAGAGATAATGTTTTGAAATACTAAAAACGGTCACCCAATAGGACCATAGTGGTTTAAAGCATAAGTATTAAGTTAAAATAATTATTTGATTAGCTGTTAAATGTAAATATTATTAAAAAAGTTCAATTAATTATTGTCAAACACTAAATATTTGGGGAATAGCATCTCTTGAAATACTCCCTCAATCTCTAAACCTTATTATAATATAATTAATAAAGGTAATGTTTTAGACCGTATTCGGCAACAACTTTTTAATTAGCTTTTAGCGTTTTGATTAAACGCTACTTAAAAAGTTATTCGGTCACATAACGTTTGGACTAGTTTTTTGAAATTAGGGTAACGTTTTGGTGAAAAATTAACTCATGTAACATTCAGTTTTTAGCATTTCATGAAAAGCTACTAAAACAGCTAACAACTAAACGCTACTAAAATAACTAACAACTATTAAAACAATTATTTTTGCTGAATAGAACCTTAACCTTATTAGAATCAAAATGCTGAACACTATCCTCAAAAGCAGTTGCCCATCAAGGTCAAAGTTTTGTACTTTCCTTTAGTTGTTCCTTAGTCTGTTTTTTTGAATAAAATTTATGAAATTATAAAGGATCAATCAGATTACACGTAATTGCTTAGTTAATTTTTTTTAAAAATAATATATTATTGAAAATTTAAAATAACGTAATTGAAAAATAATATATTATAGTTGAGAAAACTTTATATGATTTAAAAATTATTTCACATGTTACATTTTATGGTTCATGGTTCAAGTGAAAATTTATAAAAATATTAATATAATGTAGTATTCAAATATTCATGTCAAAAGAGGCCAAATAAATTTGCAAATAGCATTGAAATTTTTAAGATTATTAATCAATTGAATTTAACCCATATCATATGTAAACTCGACAATTTTAATAAATTATATTTAAAATAAAGAGAAGATCTGGAGATGACTAACTAACATATGTTTTTATATAGGTAATACTATATATATATATATATATATATATATATATATATATATATATATATATATATATATATATAAAATTTTAATTTAGCATATGTAAATGAAAACAATTAATTTTTAATAAAATATTATCATATAGAGAGTGAAAAAAATTATAAAAGAATATGAGATTTGATTTAGATAATATGGGTAGTGATTTGAAATAAATATAAATCTGAATTTGAGTGTTAAAAAATAAAAATCTAAAAAAATTAAACATTCAATCATCTTCAAATTATGATATCCAAATATTACTCCATAAAGTTCATTTATATTATTTCCTCTAGCAGTAATTTTATACTACCTTCATTCCATAATATTTGTCATATTTGAAATTTTACGTTCTTTAAGAAAATCATTAAATTTGTCTAAATTATAATAAATTATTGAGTAAATCGATTACATCACTCTTAGTTTAATATTAATTCTCTAAGAAATCATTAAATTGAATTAATAATTATTGATTCTATAAAAATGGTAAATATGAAAAAAATTGAACTTATTACTCTTTTAATAAATATTTTAAAATAAACCATTTTTTCAAATATGATAAGTATTATGGAACGGAAGTGGTATTAATTATCGTGAGCCACACTCAAAACAAATTTCATGACATTTTTCCACAATTATGGTGGAAGGAAGACTTCTTTGGCATAGAAAATCGAACTTTGATTACGACTGTAACGTATATTAATAGAACAACCAAATAAAACGGTAACTTCACTTACATCACATTAATTATATGGGACCTATATATATATGTATATTTTTTAAAATTTAACTATTTTTTTTGTAAAACACGGACTCTGTTATTGGAACTGTATAATCCAGCTTGGATTTTAATCACAGTTAAGGTTTCTTGACCCTCTTTACAGGTGCATTTAATAGTGACCGAACCTAAAAGCTCTTTTTATATGCCTAACTTGCATTGTCAACTAAGTCATAATCCATATGTAACTCATTTTCTATTTTGAAAGGGATGGAACTGGAAAACCAAGTAACAAGTATTAAATTAGTCAATAAGACCAATATTTCTTTCATCAATGACAAAAAAGGACAATACAATGGCAGATATTTCTTTATTATCTTGTCTAAAATGCGTTTATTTTGGTTGCCATTCTTTTCAAAAAGTCTCTAGCACATTATCAAATTAATTTTAAAAAAAAAAAGAATTTTTAGAAGAAGTCAAACTAAAAACTTCGTTAAAAGGAACTGTATACAGATATGAGATACAAATTAATATGTTTCTACATTTTTTATATAGAAATTTTAATAATAAACCACTTATACAAAAAATAAAAAATCACAATCTTGATCGAAGAATTTGATCGAGTTGACAGAGCATAATATTTATGCATAGATAATCGCTTACTTCACTTGGTATAGTGGCTATTTATAGCCAATATTCGACTTTATGATCTAGCTACAAGTTTAATTTGATTAATTTTAAATTTTTTCCTTTTATTAGAGATAATATCTACACTTATTTTAGTATAATTATCTAAATAGTAAAATACTTTAGACAAATCACCGTAAAAGGCTACTATGTAGTTTATAGTGACAGTGATAGTGAATTCTCCTTAATATAGGAGGTCATGTTCAAATATTATCAAATTTTGGATATTGATTCTTTCAATTTTTATTTTTTTAACATTAAATCTATATTTATTTGAGGGTTAAAGTGATATTATGCATATTAAACACATGCTTAAGGAAGGATTTAATTAAAGTATTAGCTATTAAATAATTAAACTTTTATTTTTGTTATAAAAGTTAGCTTTTATTCAATTTTTGCCGTTAATGACTTAAATTTGCTGTAAATCTAAATAAAAGTTGATAAGACTTGATATCCACAACTAAAGTCCGTAAGTTTAATAGATAAAATTCGATAAATTTAGAAAGTTTAAAATATTTTTGTTAATTTGTTAATAATTATTGGTCATATATAAATGGTAAATATATATAAAAAAATTTATTATTCTTTGAAACCACAAATGTGATAAGTATTTTGGAATAAATTCTTTTATTAAATGTGATAAATATTATGGAATGGAATTAATAGTTTTTATCAGTTTTGATCGATATTTAATTTAAAAAAAATGAAAAATTGTAACTGAGTTCCATCCATTCAACTTCAATTTTGTGCATACAAAGACTTAAAAGACTTTTTTGGCATAGAAAATTATACTTTGGTTATGACTTATAACATAAATTAGTATAACAACCAAATGATACGGTAACTTGGCTTCAATCACGTTAATTATATGGGACCCTTTTTTTCTGGTTTTAACCATTTGGTGTTTGAAGTCTATTACCCGATTAATCCGGATTCGCGCTGGATAGGCCCATAAAGGGGCTCAAGGTATTTGAACCCCATTGCTTGATTAATCCAGGTTCGCGCTGGGTAGGCTTCAAAAGGCGCTCCCTCCCTAGTGTTTAAAAGGACTCCATACCTAGGGCTCAATCTTAAAACTTGGAAAAATGATCCATTTCCTCCCGTCTCATCCCTCAAGAGTTTCACTATAGGTATTGTTAATGCAAAAAGTGATCCATTTTTTTAATCTATATATAAGTCAAACTAAGATAAAAATTATTGGACATAGGAAAAAATAGGTTAATGCGAAATTATGTAAATTTCTCCAAGTTAGTAATAGTGTAGAATCTATTGCTTTTTGAAAAAAAAAAATGTATACATAATAATAGACCTTGAAAATTAACCTATTTTTGATTTGAGAGTGATAGAATTGGAAAACCAGACAACACGTATCAAATTAATCAACAACACCAATTTTTCTTTCACCAATGAAAATGTAGTAATCAAATGGCCAAGGCTTCATATTGGAAAGTACGTGGTAGGCATTTTGGCCTTTTTCTTTTTATAGAATGTAGTAACCAATTTTAGCTTTTATTCAATTTTTGCCGTTAATGACTTTATATCGACAACTGAAGTCCGTAAGTTTAATGGACAAAATTCGATAAATTTAGAAAGTTTAAAATATGTGTTAATTTAATATTAATTCTCTAAAAAAAATCATTAAATTAAAATAATAATTATTGGTCATATATAAGGGGCAAATATGGAAAAAAAGATTTATTATTCTTTGAAATCACAAATGTGATAAGTATTTTGGAATAAATTTTTTTATTAAATGTGACAAGTATTATGGAATGGAAATAATAATTTTTATCGGTTTTGATAGATTGTAATTAAAAAAAAAAAAATGAAAAATTGAAATTTAGTTCCGTCCATTCAATTTCAATTTTGTGCATACAAAGACTTAAAAGACTTTTTTGGAATTGGAAAACCCAACAACCCGTATCAAATTAATCAACAACACCAATATTTCTTTCAGCAATGAAAATGTAATAATCAAAACGGACAATGTTGCTCTTGTTTACACAAAATAAAATAAATTATACTTTACAAGCAACTATTGATTTTAAGATAAAGGATAATTTGATTAAATTACCATTGAATTTGTTATAATCGAAGAGAGTTAATTGCTTTTTTAATCTTTATGTAAAAATCTTAAATGACTTATATTTTGAGACTGAGAGAGTATAACGGTCAAACTATTAGACCTGGAAAATTTCTCTAACCCGTTTTTGATTTTGAATTGGAAAACCAAACAACACGTATCAAATTAATCAACAACGCCAATATTTCTTTCACCAGTCAAAATGTAATAATCAAAACGGACAATATATACGTGGTAGGTATTTTCCTATTTGTTTAATATCTTATCTGAAATGGCCAAGTCTTCATATTGGAAAGTACGTGGCAGGCATTTTGGAAAAAGTAATTATTAACCCATAATAAATTAATTGCATTCACATCGTTTGTTTACTTTAATTATATATATTCTCTACTTTTCTCACTCACAATAACGTTAGATTGTTACCTCTCTACGTACAAACTACCATATGATCGTTAAAAAGTAATGTTATTTAATTTTTTTTAAAAAAAATTGTACATTTTGCACATTGTTTAAGCATTTGACTAATTTTTCTTAATACAGGAGGTAAATTCAAAATTATTTTCGGTGAAAAAATATGTTTTTAAGTTAAGAACTTGATTTTTATCTGTCGATATCAATTTCTTTAATTCTTTATTTTTTAAATGAATTATTATTTGATTGAGTGTTAGAGTAATAATTATGCATATTAAACATGCGTTGATATAATGGCTTAATTAATCAAAAATACTAATTATTAAGCACTTGAAATTTTATTTTTTACTAATTAAAATTAAGTTTCTAATCTTTTATTTTTACTAAAAATTAGGCTTTTATTTTATTAAGTTTCCCTTTATTCTCAGTCAATTTAGGTGTTTTTTAATTAAATCAAAGTTTGATAGGCTCAATATTGACAAATAAAAAAACTCGACAAATTTAAGAGTTTAAATATTTGTTGAGCCATTTTTTTTTTATATTTTTAAAATATAAAAATTAAATTTTAAACCCAAATTCATTCCTTAAAGTTATGTAATTTCAAAATAGATCAAAGTGTTAATAGAATCATAAGTCAGAGACCAAAATATTGTTGTCGCCTTAAAATCCTTTTTTTATAGAAAGGTCAATTTCAATTTTTTTTTTCAATCAATTGACAATTAAAAGAGCTATTTTGAATGGAGGAACCAAAATATCAACAAAATCATAATTTAGAAAAAAATAATTTTTGAAAATAGAGGTATCCAATGTTAATTTAACTATATGCAGAAGGGCAGATAATGGATGTTGCAAGAATTGACATATCCACTGTTGGAGAAATGGTAGAAGGGATTCCAGACCGGGCAAGGAAATTTAGAAAATAATTAATTATGAATATAAAAAAATAATGTGTAACCAGCAACCATATTCTTAGAATCTAAAAAATGAACAAGATAAATATTTCTTTCATCAAGGAAACGGAATTGTGAAAAAGGACAATATATGGTTTGTGTTTCTTTAAACTATAACATGGTTATGCAATAATTTTTATTTAATTTTTTAAATAACTTTAAAGTTTTTTTTAAAAAAATTTAGAGTTATTTATTTTACGATATAATTAAGAGTAATAATAGTATATTTGTTGAGTGTAATAAAAAAATTGTAAATATTACCCTTTTTTAAAAACAGAAACAAAATTATAATTTGCAATTAGTGAAAAAAGAAAGTAAAGTAAGCTTAAAATTGTTCTATTATAATGCATGCCTTGTGGAAAAAGATAAAAAAATATATTGTCGAGTTGATGTCAAAGCGTAGTTTGAACAAGACTTATGGTGGTCCACTCATTTCCTATAAAATGGTAGTGATGATGAAGTGGTTGTGCACTGAAAAATGGCTATGATTTTGAAGAAGCTGTGGATATCAATTATGATGGTTTTGTTATTGGAAGGAAAGTGGTGGTGTAATGGTTGCTTGGAGGATGACAGAATTGCTTTGTTAAACCTCAAAGCTTACTTTAATCATCCTAACGGCAAGGCTATGGGGACTTGGCAGAACAATAATTTCAATTGTTGTCAATGGAGCGATGTGAGCTGTGATCCCGTTACCGGCAGAGTAACCTTACTCTATGCTAGGAGGGATGAGGAATTGGGAGATTGGTATCTCAATGCCTCTTTCTTTCTTCCCTTCAAAGGATTGAAACGTCTCTACTTGTATGGAAGTAACATTTTGGGCTGTGTTGAAAATGAAGGTTCGTATACCATAGATCTCTTGCATAGTTTTAGTTTAATTTATCTGATAAATTTCAATTTATAGAATTTTCTTTTCAGGTTTTGAAAGATTATTAAGCCTTTCCAATTTGGAGTTTCTGGATTTAGGTGATAATAAATTCAATGAGAGCATCTTGCCTTCTTTAAGTGGTTTGTTATCTTTAAAATATTTATATTTAAACGACAATAGAATCAAAGGAACAATTAATATTCAAAGTGAGTTCAATTTCCTCCTTAATTTCTCTTCTCTTTTACCTCTTTCAAGTAAAACCTATATTAATTAAGATCATTGCAAAGGGGCAGAATTGAGTAATTTAACAAGCTTGGAGGAGTTGCATTTATCTGGAAATGAAATTGAAGGTTTCAAATTCTCTCATGGTATGAATTTATCTTTAATAGGTTTTTTTTTTTTCTTTTATTAAAATTAATTGAAGAAATACAACAGGTATTAAGCAATTTCTACTTTTCTAGGATTGGATATATATAACTGAGTAGTAATCACATAAACAATACCTTGCTCTCATATCTCAAGGGATTTCCATCTCCCATATTGGTCTAATATATATATATATATATATATATATATATATATATATATATATATATATAAGTCAATCAAAGGAACACTTAACATAAAAAATTATGATTCTTAGATTTTAATTTTGATATATAAAATTCATTTTGGAAATGATATATAAAAATTTTAAGATTATTAATTAATCAATTGAGTTTAGCACATATCATATGTAAACTCTACAATTTTAATAAATTATATTTGATTATTAATTAATCAATTGAGATTACTACCTGATAGATTTTTTATATAGTTAATTATTTTTGTTTAATTTAAGTAGATGAGCACTTTGTATATATGCGCAAACTGTTAAAAATCTCACATCAACTAAATATCATATTCATCAAAGACATATAAGAGTGGTAAGCTAATTTATTAATTGGTTAATACTAATCTTTTAGCATTAGTTGGCTAAGCCAATTATTCCTCTATCTTACATTTTCATCTCATGGGTTTTAACCTTTTACCCAATTTATCTATATCTTTTCAATTGATAATACAAATAATTCAGGTTTACCCAATCTGCAATATCTTGATCTGAGTTACAATCGCATTAACAACTTACTCTCATCTCTCAATGGATTTCCTTCTCTGAAACATTTGGATCTAAGTTATAATTCTCTGAAAGGGATATTTCACATGAAAGGTCAGTCAATTATGGTTCTTATTTATTTTGTTCAGATAAAGCAATATGATTGAACTTTTACAGCGATATAATTAGTTGTCGTTTTGAATTGTCCAGAATTGGATGATCTGAGTAACTTAGAGGAGCTAGATTTGAGCGGAAATCAAATAATCAAGTTTGAAGTTAAGGAAGGTACCAAAGTAACTTAAATTTAAACTTGATTAATTAAATCAAATCAAGGATCATATATAGTCTTTTCTAATTTTGCAGACACAAGAGGTCTAAGCAAGTTAAGCAAACTAACTCTGGATAACATGACCACAAATGGAAGAAGCTCTTTACTGCTACAATCATTGGGAGCATTTCCATATCTAAAGATTCTCTCTTTAAAAGAAAATGATTTCAAAGGAAAAATATTTGCTCAAGGTAAATTGCCTAAAATTTTGTAACTGTATTTGATTCCGAGTCTTAAATAAAACATTTGTTGTTGTTTTCAAATAGAGTCACATAATATGAACAGCTTGGAAGAATTGAGACTCGACTATTCATCTTTGCGTGAAATCTCTCTTCAAAGTCTTGGAGCATTGCCTTCTCTTAAATTTTTATCTCTGTGTTTTCTGGAAAGCACCCTACCAGCTCAAGGTAATTCATTATTAATTAACCTCTTTAGGTTTTGATAATAGTGTGAATTACTTGGTGTGTTATAGTATATTACATTAGTCATTTCTTTTAATAAATGAATTCAATACTTCTTACATTTTATATTTGTCAGACAATATTCGTAGTCCTTCCATTATAATGTGTACCTTTTGTATTGATTAATTAACTAATAACTCAGATGAAATTTTTGTTTAAAAATTATAATTAGTTGGTATTCTTCATATCCCGTTCTTTATATTTTTTTTCAACCTTATAATTGAAAATTTAACAAATTATCAAAAAGATTTTATAATTGGAAATTCATAAAATACCCAGATTATTAAAATCCTTTTTGAAGATAAAGACCTTAACATGTATAGAGTTAAAATAGAAGGACTATAAATTAATTTTTGAAAAGCAAATTAGCATATTTCACTATAATAGTAATTCAAACCTTAATAATTAGCATCAAATATGACAATTCTACCCACAGTACTACCAGTGTCTTATTTTAATCTTGTTTACAATTTTAAAAATTTCATATTACTGTTATTATTGTAGGATTGCCAAATTTCAAGAACCTAGAAATTTTACACATGAATTATTCCTCTAGTAGCATCGACATCCTGCAAGTAATTGCAAAAATGTCCTCTCTTAAGGCTTTATCATTAAGGAACTGTGGACTCAATGGCACTATACCAGTGGCCTCAGGTAAGATTGGTCATCCCTCTCTCTCTCTCCGTATTCTTATTCTTCTCTACATCACACGATTAAATTTTTTAATTATAAATAAATTGCAGGCATATGTGAGTTGAAACATCTCCAATTTCTAGATATGAGCTCTAATGATCTAAATGGTACATTGCCTAGGTGCTTGGCAAATATGACATCCCTTGAAAGTTTAGATGTTTCTGACAATCATTTTACTGGAAAAATCTTCCCCCTTGGTGGATTGACATCCATTCAATATTTAAGTCTTTCAAACAATCACTTTAAAATCCCGATTTCATTTGGTCCATTCTTCAACCATACAAAACTCAAGTACTTTTATGGGAGGGATAATGAGGTCTATTCAGAAATAAAAGTATACGAGTCGATTCCAAAATTCCAATTAGAGAGTCTTATGTTATCTGGTCTGGGATACGGTGGAGTCTTTCCCAAATTCTTCTACTATCAGCGTAACTTAAAAGAAGTTGATCTCTCAAATAATAAACTGGAGGGAAGCTTTCCAATTTGGTTGTTAAAGAACAATACAAAACTAGAAAAACTTCATTTAGCCAATAATTCTCTTTCAGGACATTTTCAATTGCCGATTCATACCAGCTTATTAAGGTTAGATATCTCCAATAATGATTTCAGTGATAGCATTCCCAATTCATTTAGCAATGTCAGCTTCTTGGAATATTTAAAATTGGATGGAAATCAATTCACAGGAAATATTCCGAACAGCTTATCCAATTGTTCCTTCTTGGAATTGCTAGGTATCAGTGATAATCATCTCTCAGCTGTTATGCCAGAGTGGATGGGCAACATGCCTTCTCTTAGAGTTTTGGACCTTTCAAGAAACATCATCTCTGGAAATCTACCATCAAACTTCAACCCTCCACAATTATTACATGTTTACTTATCTGAAAATAGAATAGAAGGAACAATCTCCAAGGCATTCTACAATTGCTTTCAATTGGAAGTATTAGATCTTAGAAATAATTTGTTGAACGGAACCATTCCAAAATGGATTGGCGAGAGACTTTCATTTTTAAGCTATGTTTCCTTGAGTTATAACAATTTTGAAGGTCAAATTCCAAACCAGCTTTGCAATTTGGAATTTTTACAGTTAATTGATTTGTCTAACAATAATCTTTCTGGTCATATCCCTCCTTGTCTAAAGTTGAGAGGACAACGTAGAATTAGAATAGAAGCGTCTACACCAATTAATTCTATAGAACTTACGCTAAATCCTCTAGAATTTACAACAAAGTGGATGACATATTCTTTCCAACGAACCATTCTTTTCTTCTTTTCTGGAATAGATCTTTCCGCCAACAAATTGACAGGAGAAATTCCTCATGAAATTGGAAAGTTTGAGAATATGCAAGTGTTGAACCTTTCTCACAATAGTTTGACGGGACAAATTCCAACAACATTTTCCAACCTCAGTCAAATAGAGAGTTTGGATCTTTCTTACAACAAGTTGAACGGAAAAATCCCTACTCAGCTTGCTCAACTAAATTATTTAGCAGTTTTCAGTGTAGCATATAACAATTTATCTGGAAAGACACCTGATAGAGTCGCTCAATTTGCCACATTTGATAAGAGTAGCTACGAGGGAAATCCTTATCTTTGTGGTCTTCCATTACCAAATACTTGCAGTGCAACATTATCACCACCATTGATGCCTGGAGTTTCAACAGATGAAAAACAAGAGGAGAATGGCTTCATAGACATGAATATTTTCTTTATTAGCTTTTCAGTAGCGTACTTGATGGTACTATTGTCAATAGCTGCAGTTTTGTGTATAAACCCTCAATGGCGACGAGCATGGTTTTGGTTCGTTGAGGTATGCATTACAAATTGTCAATATTTTCTAGAAGACAATGTTTATGTTCTATTCAAGTTCAAACTTCCATAGTCACTTTTAACATTTTTGTGGTTTTAAGATGATGAATGGTACTTGTAATAATTAATTTATTAAATATGTATCTCTCTTAATTTTTCATAAAGTTCTGTTATTTATTTGTGTTTTTTCTCCGCATCTCTTCTCAATATTGCATGTCCCCATATCTCTAATAAGATTTTTTTACTATCATAATTTCGTAAAACCAAATAGTAGATTTGTGGATTAGAAAAAAATATTTGCTGGGTTCATTTTTTGTGAAAGCAATATTAATTATTATTGCCATTAAAATATTATTTGCTTTTAACCAACATTAACAAATTAAAATATCATCAATGTTAGACATACAGCAATGCGACTTCTCATTTAATTATTATTAGTAATATTCAAGTGGGAGGGATGGGATTATTAGAATTAAAAAAGAAAATGATAATTATATAGAGAAAGTATTTATTTTGACAGTGTCCAGTGGTCTTTTTTCATCAACCAAAACTTTTAAAGGTTCAATCTCTACTTCTGAATTGGGCAAGTGAAAAATTGCTAGGGATATTCTATCCTTCTCTGAACTTGTTGATACCCTGTGCAATGGGCTCTTGAAGATTCCATTACTCATTATCTGCATTTAATTGTCCATAATCCATATTAGTCTTTAATTCTAATTCATATGTACCATAATGAAATGACATATTACTTTCAAGTTTCAATTATTTTAAGATGTAACACGGATAATCAACTCGATCAAATTTTAATTTTTATACTTGTGTTTTGCCTTATATGTATAATTGAAATACTCATACTCAAATCAGTTATCATTAAATACTTAAACGAATGGACTTATTATTTATTAATATTAAAATAAAGTTTGAATAAAATTCAAAGATAAATTTTAGTTAATTGAATATATTTAAAATCTAAACACTCAATTGTAATTTTAGAACCATAGAAATTATTTTAGTAGTAATTATTTTTTTAGTTATTACAATTATTAGATGTATATAAATTGTTCTATACTGAATTTATGGGTAAGAGTTTTTGTCGTGCAGGGTCAAACCAACAAGAAATTATACATATAAATCTTGGGAAGAAAACAAATGAGGATTACCTGGCTGAGATTAAAAAAATAAAACCCTAAAGATTCATGATTCAATCATTTATTTATATTAATTTTAGAGAAGGATTAGTTGTCGTCATCCATAGTAAGTATAAGATTTTTAATTAAGTAGTTAATTAATTACCTGCATTTGATCGCCGGCATTGACAACAAAAGCGTGAGGAATGATGGGAACTCTATGCCATTGATCATCTTTGAACATTTGAAGACCTTCTACTTCTTTATCTTGTAAAAGAAACGTTATTGCTGATCCATCTGAATGTGCTTTAACACCAAGAACTGAGTCTGGTCTTGGACATGTAGGATAGTAATTAAATCTAGCTGCCATTACCCCTTGGTCCTCATATTGTTTCAAGAAGCTATCTTCTTCTAAATTCGATGATCTTGCCATTGCTTTAAGAAGAAGCTCCACCGTGTTCTTCATTTTTACTGAACATTCATCCAGTATTTCTCTGCAAGAACAATTAATTTCTTGAAAAAATGGACAAAGAAACTCTAAACCAATTTCTTGAAATGAATATAACAGAAAACGCATGCTATAATACTATAATAGGGTTTTTCTGTACCTAAATTGAGTTGGATTGGTAGGCCAAAGATGAAGCTTTCTTGAGTCTTGTGGTATCAGTTTAAGAAAGAGACGATCGCACCAGTCATAAACTTGCTTATCAGAAAGAACTGGGTCATTCCCATATCCTTCCATATCGTTGACTTCTCTACTGTATTTCTTTTTGTCACTTGCTGGAAGTGCAAAGAACTGTTTTGCAACTTCACGTATTTTGTCAAGGAAAGAATCTGAAATCCCATGACCTATAGCCTGTAACTTAACAAATCAAGAAATTTCTCCAGAAAATCCAGTTCTTGGAAATCAAATCTTTTAGTATTTCGCCGAAAATATTTTTCCCATGACCTATAGCCAGTGGCTCGTTTGGCCGGAACAAGCCCGACAGTTTCTCCACGCCGCCATCCATGGTGGTTCCTCAAAACTCAGGCGAAATCGCAAATCGGTGGAGGGGAATGTTCGTGTGGAGGAGATGAAGTGATCGGCGCTGTTCCTTCAAGCTGCAGCCGTCGCAAACGGCGTGGGTCGCCGGATCTTCATAGCGCGACGCTGAGTTCCAGTCGCGGCCTCCTTCGATCCTGGCCTCCGTTCTGCGAAACGACACCACCGGCGAGTTCCTATCGTCGAGAAGATGAAGAAAGAGGGCTTGGTTGCCGGAGTCCGTGGCCCGTCGACGAAAAACGCAGTGGAGCAAGGGAAGGGGTGCTGTCGCGCGAGAGGAGGAAGAAGAAGAAGAAGAAGAAGAAAAAGAAGAGAAAGAAAGAAAAATTGGGCTTCTAGACCATTCCGGTTCGATTCGAACCGGTGTGGTCCGATTTAGTGATTTGGTCTCATTTTGTTTGGTTCTCGAGTTTTTTACTCGGTTTTCGGATTATTCGTGTGGTTTTCGACAAATCAAATTGATTTTCAGGTCCGTTCGATTTATTTTGATTATTTTATTTAGGTTCATAACATTTTCTCCATTTACTCAATAATAATAAAAATATTAATAGTAATGATATTTGATTTTAAGATAATTACTTTATATAGTAGTTACATACATATACATACATTTATAATCGATTAGTAACTAGAGTTCCATTTTAGTTCATCGAAAATTTTAAGTGTTGTCCAATCGAAAATTCCGAATAAGCTGTTTTTGGGCTTGGGCCCAATTCGAAAATTTGGGCTCGAATTGAGACTGTATTATATTTACAACGCATACGGTCAAAATTTTCGATTTTTGATTTAAATTAAATTTAAAAGTTTCGAAAATAAAAATTCGAGATATTTCAGTTTGGCTATTAACTGTTTGAATAGTTTTTCATAAAACGCTAAAAGTTAAAGGTTACATGAGTTAACATTTCACAACATGTTATCTTAATCTCTAAAAGTTAGTTTAAACATTATGTTATCAAACACTACAAAAAATACCGTTTAGCATTTTGACTAAAACTATTTAAAAAGTTGTTATTGAATACAGCCTAAATTTAAGTTGTATTACACTCTAACCACTAGATGAAGTGTTAGACTGATATCAATTATACGGGCTAGAGGCTATGGAAGGATAATTATATTATTTGCAATTTCTTTGGCTAGGCAAAATGGAGTTGCAGTTGTAGCAGCCATGGTATTCCTACTTTTAAAAAAAAAAAAAAAAAAAAAAAGAAAAGAAAAGAAAATTAATACAGGTGTTTTTGCTAATCATGATTTAGAAGACTATAATTTTCTATTTATATATTGAACTTTTGAGTCGTCTAATATTTAAGTAATATTTAAGTAATCATAGGCTGCTAGATTATCCACTCAATCATTATCTGCACGTCATCTAACTCACAATTATTAGAACAAAACATATAAAAATAGGAGAATTCATGGATTAAGTTTGACCAAGTCAAGCGGTGCAATTCCTTGAAAAAGGCTGTCATAATAGAATCCACGATAATCCTTAAGTCTCATATATTGCTGAGGTCTATTTTCATCCATTAGGCTCTGAACCGGTCCGATCTCTACCTCATATTTGGGCAAGTGAAAGGCTGCCACTGATATTCTTTCCTTCTTTGACTCCACTATTACCCTATGCATTGGGCTCTTGAAGATTCCATTACTTATTATCTATATGAAATTTTACATTTTCAACAAATTAATTATTTTCATCAAATATAAACTAAAATTGATTAATATTTCATCTAACATTTTAGATAAAACTTATAATGTACGAATTACTGCATGGCCATCAAGTTGGAAATTAATTCATACATATTACTTTTTTTCAGTTCAGCCACAAACGTAATATGTAGGGGTCAAAACTGCATACCTGCAACTGGTCCTCGACATTGACAAATAATGCATCAGGAAGTATGGCAACTCTGAACCACTGACCATCTTTCAGAACCTGAAGCCCTTCCACTTCTTTATCCTGCAAGAGAATTGTTATTCCTGATCCATCTGAATGAGCTTCAGCTCCTACAAATATGTCTGAACTTGCAGCTTCTGGATAGTAATTAAACCTCGCTCCTATCAATTCTTCATCTCCGTACGCATTCAAGAAGCAATTCTTTTCTAAATTCAGTGATCTTGCCATTGCCTTTAGAAGAAACCGTGATGTACTCTTCATTATTGCTGAGTATTCGTCTAATACCTTTCTGCAAGTTTTTCAAAAGTTTTATAAAAATTATTTTGAGAATATGGGGAGATGTAATAGCTTTCGAACCCATGACCTCTAGGTCAAAATCATATATATAAATTACCTAAAATCTGTAGGAATGCATGGCCAACGTTCAATCCTTCATTCATTTTCTGGAGCTACCTTAAGCAGAATGCGTTCAGACTGATTAAAAATGATCTTTTTGGAAACATTTGGATCGTTCCCATGTCCTTCAAGACTGTTAGCTTCTCGATCATACTTATGTTTCTCTTCCATTGGAAGTGCAAAGAACCGTTTTGTAATTTCACGTACTTTATCAAGAAATGAACTTTCTACTCTATGCCCAACAGCCTGCATATTAGTTTGTATAAAACCATCAAATTCAAGAACATGGTTGTAAGAACTAAAAGAGAGTAAAAGAAATGCTAATAAGCTTTAACTATGAATGTGACCCCTAATAGAAATCAAATTGCAAAAAGAAATAAGGTAAGGTTTCAAGAAAAGAAAAACCTGAAAGCAACCCCAAGAAGTGAGAGCCAATTTCAGTTTTTGAAGCTCATTTTCTCCTTCTTTAGAACAAGAAGATAGCAGACTGATATCAATGATAGGAATTGGGGCTAGTGGAGGATAGTTATAATTATTTGCAATTTCTTTGCCTAGAAATCCTATTCTAAAAGAATTAATACAAGTGATCTAGCTAATTATGATTTGGAAGAGAAGATCATATTTTTCTATTTATCGTGCAAGGTTTTGAATTTTCTAATCATTAACCACAATTAAAAAATTATGGCTGCTAGATCCACCGACCATGCCTATCGCCACAATATATATATACAGTGCAATTAATCATGATAAAGGGCTTAATGTTCAAATATGATTTTTGTTAATATTTTGGTTCATCTATTTTGAACGGAAGAATTAATGTGTTAATAAAATCATAATTTAGAGATCTCATAGTATATTTTAATATCTCAGTGTACAATCATTATATAATACTATCTTTATAAGATTCGTCTAATGTAAAGGTGCAAAAGCAATCTTTATTAAATTTGATGAAAAAAAAAATTACCGATGAATATTGGGACGAGTGGTTCGATACGCTTTTTTTTAAATGAGGTTAAAAAATATTTTTAAACTAATCCACTCAATATTAATGAAGAAATGCGTGCACAAACTCAAATATGAACCATTAGATGTTTCTATATAAGATAAACATGAAAAGGGTTACATTACCTATCGTCGTCGTAGGTTTCAGTCAATTTGAGTTAGATGCATGGGATTACAAAATTCTAAGCAGATGATTATGTAACACATTTGACATTTTCTTTGTCATTTGTCAACCCTTTGTTTTGTATTCGTAAACTTGGTTTTATTAAAATCACATTTTTAATTGCACATTTAGCTAAGGATGCAAACCAGTCGTGTAAACTAAGCCCACTATCATCAGATTCACATAAATTCACCGGCCCAACTTAATTTTTTAAAATGAATTTATTAATTCAAAAAATGATTTAAAAAATAAATTTCTTAGTCATGAAAATTTCGAAGCAGAATGACTAATTTCGTTTAATTGAGATGAATTTGTAATGTTCAGCAGCTCAGCTTCTGCAATAAGTTTACAGTCCCATCCATGAGTATTATAACATCAACTAGCTTAAGGATTAAAGTTTCACAGTCTCAAGTGCCACCAAACCCTTTTGGTACCATTCATAGTTTATAACACCATAATTTTTAACATTTCTGTATAATCTTGGTCTGTGCTCATCCATCAAGCTATCCACAGGTCCAATCTCTTTTTCTGGCTCTGGTTCATGAAATAAGGCCACAGATAACCTCAAGCTCTCGGAGTTTGTTACTACCCTGTGCATTGGACTTCTGAACATTCCATTACTCATTATCTGCATTTGAGGTTCCATAATATATGTTAAACGCAAGAAGTAATAAAATCCAGAACCAGAAATTGTGAAAAACGTTACTGATGAGGCGTATACCTGCATTTGGTCTCCAAGATTGACGACAAGAGCATCAGGGATTACAGGAACTCTTACCCATTTCTCATCTACTAAAATTTGAAGGCCTTCGACTTGTTTATCTTGCAAAAGAATTGTAATGCCCGATCTATCTGTATGAGGTTTGACTCCAAGAACCAAATCAGGTCTCGAACACCTTGGATAGAAGTTAAACCTTGCATGCATTAGTGCTCGTTCCCCAAATTGCCCAGAGAAACTATTCTCTTTCAAGTTCAGTGACCTTGCCATTGCTTTGTACAGAAGATCCATTACAGATTTCACCTTCAAGGAATATTCGATCAAGGTCTCTCTGCAAAAAGATTATTGTATAACTAAAATTACTAGTTTGAACAACAATTTTGTATGTAAGATCAGAAAAGCTTAACCTGAAATTAGGCGGGTTTTCTGGCCAAAGATTGTTCCTTCTTTCATCTTCAGGAAACACCCTTAGAATTAGGCGATGAGACCAGTCGAGAACTTGATTTGTTGAAACAATCATATCACTTCCATACCCTTCAATTTCATTCTCAGACCGACCATATTTCGACTTCTCTTCCTTTGGAAGTTCAAAAAATTGGCATGCTGTCTCACGCACCTTATCAAGAAATGAACTTGATATCCCATGTCCTGTTGCCTGAGATAAATATGCTATATTTCTTTAAATGCTCCTATAACTACCTCAATTTCTGATTAAAACCATCAATACTTAATGATCAACATTAGCCAAAAGGTTAGTATTGAAATATAGTAGAATATAAAATATAAGTTATGCGATTAAGAGTATTTGATATTGGTAATTAATAATTCAAAATTGTCAACGTTAGAACTTAAGACTTATGACTGTTAGCCATACAACATGACTGCCCTGTTTATTTAATTATTCTCTTCTAACAGAATTGCTGATATGTGATAGTTAGTTTTTAGATACGTAGTTAGTTCTTCTAGTGTGTGAATGTGGAGCAGTTAAGAATTTGCATGATATAGAAGAAAATGACAGGTTAATGCAATTTCTGATGGGGTAGAATGAGAGTTTTGACCATTCTAAGGATGTAAGGCTTTTTCCGTGATTCTTAAGGTGGAAAAGCAGAGAGTGGTTCAACATATAACACTAGACTCAAGTGAATCTGCAGTTGTTACGTATGCTCAAGGAAATGCTACCTATAAGAAGGGTGTTTCTAATGAAAACAAGGGAACTACCAGAAAGAAGGAAGACAGATACTGTTGGCATTGTAAAAGCACCAGGTAACACCAAAGATACATGCTTCAAAATTCATGGCTATCCAGATTGGTTCAAGGACTTAAAACAGAAGCAAAATGGTCCTAAAGCACACATTTTGAATCAATGATATGATACACCACTTGAAGAGTACTCTGAGTAAACACCCAGTGATCAGGGAGGTTTGAATGAAAGTTTGGCAAAATTTGTGCAACTTGAAATAATGAAGGCACTCAATGGCAAAATGCAAGTCAATCCATCAGATGATACAGCTGCTGTCAATTTCACTAGCTTTGCAGGTACTATCCTAAACTCATTTACTTGTTCTCTGCTAATTTACTTTCTTGTTCTCGAACCTGATTACCAGTTTCTTAACAGAACTCAACTATGGACTTTCAATTGATAACATTTACTGTCCATCAACAACATACAACTGATAAGTAAAAAACCATGCAATTGAAGAAAATAAAATTAAGAAAGTTAAAAAACCTGGAAGCAACCGGTTGAGCTAAGAGCTGATCTTAGTGTTTGTAGTGCATTTTCCACTTCGTTGTTACTACTGTTAACAGACTCCGATAAAAAAGAGGAGAAGAGACTGATGTCGATTATCGGAAAAGGAGTCGCCGATGAGGAAGAGAAATGATCAGAAGGTGCAAAAGTGCATCCTTTTACTATGTATTCTGATGGTGGCTGTTCATTGACCGTCGACATTTCTTGAACGTTTTTTTTGGACAGTGATGCCATTTTTTCACAACAGAAAACAGAGGCATAAAATCCCGTGGGTACTGTAGATGAGGACAATAAGCCACCGGGTACGAGGAATCTTCAAAAAAAATCCCGTGGGTGCGCAAATCAAGGCTTCCTGCCCATTGTTTTATATGAAGATACAAAACTTTTTTTTTTTTTTTTGTGAAAAAATACGACCCTTTTATAAAAATCTTTTCTCCAAATATAAATATATTAATAGAACATAAATTAATTATTTTGATGGTCTTTTTGGGTTTATTAAAATCACATTTTTAATAGCACATTTTGAATTTTGACCAGTTAGGAGCTAAACGAAGCGCAATACCAATAAATTTATATAAATTCACGAGCCCACTTTATTTTTTAAAAATAAATTTATAATGTGAATTTAATAATTCAAAAAATTATTTTTAAAATAAATTTCTTAGCCATGAAAGTTTTACAATAGTTAAACAACACTTTAAAAATGTATGCCAACAACATCTAAAATGAAATTTGGTTGAAAAAATAATTTCATCTTCAATGTCAAATATGTACTGAATTAAGAAATATGCTTGCTTTAACAAAATATTTTTTGTATCTTAAATCTAGGACTACAAAACAAAATTCATATTTGTTTAACATTTTAAATAACTAGAATATTAAATTCAAAATAATAATTATTATCATTTATACAGAAATGGTTTATTATTATTTTTATGTATTTTAATTCGATATATTTTTTGTTCAATGATTTTCTTATATCAAATTTTTTTTATTCTGTTTTTTTTTTTTTTTTTTTTTTTTTTTTTTTTTTTTTTTTTTTAACCTTCGTCCAAATTCAGTGGGTTGGGCTTTTATACACGTCAAACTTTCACATTGCTGAGATAGTAAATGGATCGATATCTTACCATTTGGAAATTCGCTCTTCATTTCCAACTAAACAATTTATTGAACGACTATTAATGTTTGTCGTTTAAGTGAGAGAAAAGACTATTTTCGTCTAGTCCTGCAGCTCATCAGCTCAGCTTCTGCAATAAGTTTACAGTACCATCCCATGAGTATTGTAACATCAACTAGCTTAAGGATTAAAGTTTCACAGTCTCAAGTGCCACCAAACCCTTTTGGTACCATTCATAGTTTATAACACCATAATTTTTAACATTTCTGTATAATCTTGGTCTGTGCTCATCCACCAAGCGATCCACAGCTCCAATTTCTTTCTCTGGCTCCGGTTCATGGAATAAGGCCACAGATATCCTCAACCTCTCGGAGTTTGTTACTACCCTGTGCATTGGACTTCTGAATATTCCATTACTCATTATCTGCATTGGTTGTTCCATAATATAAAATTAAATACAAGAAAAGCCAATAGAAATCCAGAACTAGAAATTATGAAAAATGTTACGGATGAGGCATATACCTGCATTTGGTCTCCAAGATTGACAACAAGAGCATCAGGGATTACAGGAACTCTTACCCATTTCTCATCTACTAAAATTTGAAGGCCTTCGACTTGTTTATCTTGCAAAAGAATTGTAATGCCCGATCTATCTGTATGAGGTTTGACTCCAAGAACCAAATCAGGTCTCGAACAACTTGGATAGAAGTTAAACCTTGCATGCATTAGTGCTCGTTCCCCAAATTGCCCAGAGAAACTATTCTTTTTCAAGTTCAGCGACCTTGCCATTGCTTTGTACAGAAGATCCATTACAGATTTCATCTTCAAGGAATATTCAATCAAGGTCTCTCTGCAAAAAGAATATTGTATAACTAAAATTGCTAGTTTGAACAACGATTTTGTATATAAGATCAGAAAATCTTAACCTGAAATCAGGTGGGTTTTGTGGCCAAAGTTGTTCCTTCTTTTATCTTCAGGGAACACCCTCAGACTTAGGCGATGAGACCAGTCAAGAACTTGATTTGGTGAAATCACTTCCATACCCTTCACTTTCATTCTCAGACCGACCATACTTCTGCTTCTCTTCCTTTGGGAGTTCGAAAAATTGGCATGCCGTCTCACGTACCTTGTCAAGAAATGAACTTGACATTCCATGTCCTGTTGCCTGAGAGAAATATACTATTTCTTAAAACCCATCAATACTTAATGATCAACGTTAGCCAAAAGGATAGTATTGAAATATAGTAGAATATAAAATGTAAGTTATGTGATTGAGAGTATTTGATATTGGTAATCAATAATTCAAAATTGTCAACATTAGAACTCAACTATGGGCTTTCAATTGATAACATTTACTGTCCATCAACAACATGCTAAACCTAACAATTAAGCCTTAATTGTTATAAAAAGAATGATAATAAATTATCAATATTCAAAATTAGAATTATGATTAAAATATAATAACATGTTTAAGATTACTTTTCCCATATAAATATCAAAACTCTTTGACAATATTTCCTAACCAATCAAAAAATTCTTATGGTTTATCGAGCCTAATAGTATAAAAGTGTCAAAATGATGCAATCGAAGAAAATGAAACCAAGAAAGTAAAAAACCTGGAAGCAGCCGGTCGAGCTAAGAGCTGATCTTAGTGTTTGTAGTGCGTTTTCGACTTCGTTGTTACTACTGTTACCGGAATCCGATAATAAAGAGGAGAAGAGACTGATGTCGATGATTGGAAAAGGAGTCGCCGATGAGGAAGAGAAATTATCAGAAGGTGCAAAAGTGCATCCTTTGACTATGTATTCTGATGTGGCTGCTCAGTGGCCGCTGACATTTCCTGAACATCTTTTTTGGACAGTGATGCCATTTTTTTCACAACAGAGAAGAGAGGCATAAACTATGAATGAGACGAAGACAATAAGCCATCCGACAGGGTCTCTTATAAAATCCTGTGGGTTCGCAAATTAAGGACACTTGTCATTATTTTATATGAAAATACAAACCTTTTTAACAAAATTTCTTTTCCAATATAAAATTATTAATGCAACATAATTAATTATTTAGGATGATCCTTTTCTGGATTGATTGAAACTTGTAAACTGCTAATCTCAAATTATTAAAGCATGAAAAAAGACTGAAATTCAAAATATTAAATTTTATACTCTATCAAGATGAGAGCTAATAAGATATAATCTAATTAGCCTTTTTAAAAACTATTATAAATTTGAAAAAAAAAAATCAGAAGAAAAAATTAAGGATTAAATTTCTATTGTTTTAAGATAAAAGGTTTGATATGTAATATTTTAATTTAACGTGGACCTCAAAGTCTTAATATTGGAGCCTTTCGGCAACTTTTGATGCTTTTGTCTCCCTCTACACTAACCTTTTCTTCAAATGGAAAATTTTTGAAGGAAGAGGATTTTTAAAGCTTATAAATTCCTTATATTATACCACCTCTGTTCCATAATACTTGTCACGTTTAGAATTTCACATCTCTTAAAAAAAAAATTATCTAAGTTACGATAAATTATTAAGTAAATTATTATATTACCCTTAATTTAATACTAATTCTCTAAGAAAATCATTAAATTGAAATAATAATTATTGGTCATATATAAAAAATAAACATGAAAAAAAATATTTATTACTCGTTGAAATTACAAATATGACAAGTATTTTGGAACAAATTATTTTCTCAAATATAATAAGTACTATAAAATAGAGATAGTATATGCACCGCACGCACTTTTTTAAGTTTTAACAATTTGACTTAGAAGTTATGTTTCTAGCCAAGAAATTGAATTTATGTAGTATTGCAAAAACATAATGGGTAATATTGATAGTGGATATTGAAAACCAAACACAACAATTAACAAGTTGATATTGTGTTTTCAAAAATTTAATTTCGTTACTCAAGGGTGGTTTATTCTGGCTGAACTATAAATACTGAATTTTAATTTATTATCTTATTAAACTGAATGATTAAGAATTAATATATAATTATTAGAAATAATTTATCTTTTCATCCGATAAGTTCTATAACTTGAATAGTTCTAAAAAAAAATTTTTTTCGTTTAGTCAAAATTGAAATTGTAAATTCAAATAAATCATTTATTGATTCAGTTCAAACAAACAAACTTATTCGATTGTCATTAAATTAAAACAAACACCTCCTAAACTTTTTCTTTAAGAAGCAAATTCTAATTTGATGGTCACATTTATGGGCAAATAAGTATGCTTTCAATTAATTTGATGTACTTCTGATTACGAAAATTCCAAGCAGATGGTTTTGCTTAACTCAATTAGCCTCATTTATGAAAGAGTTCAAGTAAGTTTTTATAAAGTTAAATATCAAAAAGCTCATGAAACAAACTTTGGACGGTAAACAAGAGGTGAAGACAAACTTATACTCCGTTCGTTTAAAAAAAGATATTTCATCTTTGGCTTGTCTCAAAATATAGTTCACTTTCCTTTCTTGTATTATAATTAATATTTAAATTGTCTATTATACTTTTATTAAATTTTATCTTATTTTCAATAATCTTTATTAATTATTATTTATTATTCAAATATAATAATCGCTTATGTGTTATTTAATATGGACATAATAGGAACTTTTATATGAATAAAATTCTTTAATCATATTTCTTAATCTGTTAGAAAAAATAGAAAGTGGATATTTTTTGGAATGGAGGGAGTATGAAGTAATTAATTTTAAAATATGCTTGACATTACTATTTGAGCTATGGTTGGAAAAATCAATATATGAAAAATATTAGTTAATGGTCACTAAAATTTATAATAAATTTCACATGTTTTATTCATAAAAGTTTCATAACAATATTAATGTGCACTCCAAAAATATTTTTTCGAATAACATCTAAAATTTTTCGAACTGTTATTACGAGAATATCATAATAATGGGTATTGTAGGTCCGATCCACCAAAGCCCAACCCGTTATGGTATTCGTTTTTAGTTTTTAGTTACGTGTCGACTAACGATCTTAGAGAACCAAAAGCTTCTCCATCTATAAACCAGAGCCACAAGCAAGCTTTTCCGTGGACACCTCCAGGCCGTGGAAACTTTCCCATGGCGTTTCTCCTTTCATTTGTCAAATTAGTCCAAACTATTTTGTCCCCTTTATTTTCACTCCTTTATTCCTGAAAAAAAAGCCTGCTATCTTTCTTGAACAGATGGCAAAATTTACTCTTAAAGCAGAGAACTTTTGTTTTCTCTCTCACAGCACCAACACAAACACCTCATTCTTCAACAATTCCTACGTAAAGCACCGAAACTTGCATTTAATTCCCTCTAGCCGAAGATTGAAGTTCAGGGTTTTGTGTAGCGTGAAAGAAAAGGAGAATGTTAAAGAAAGCGACAGGGTGCCCGAAGTTCTTACTGGATTGCGAGTGGATGGATTGGATACAGATACTGAGACTCAATCGAGGTCTACAGAACTGGGTTTTGATTGGAATTGGTCGCAATGGAAGAATATTCCTCAAAGATATAAACTTATTGGCACTACTTCACTTGCCTTTGTTATATGTAATATGGATAAGGTAATTCTTTGTTATCTTCTGTTAGACAATTCAAAGAAAAGTTCATTTATATTTATGTTAAGGAGTGATGGGTGTGGCCTTAATATGATATGAGCAACTTCTGACTGCCTTCAATGGTTATTCAAGTCAAGTTGAAAGGGAAAAGCTTATCAATTTCGTTTGTGTATCTGGACAAAGAGTAAAGAAGTGAAGTAGTGTTCATTAGGTAGCGATTCGGTTGTTTAATTTTTCGGACTAAATTATTCTTTTTTAATTCATTTACTAAATTGGGCAGGTAAACTTGAGTATTGCAATTATTCCAATGTCTCATCAGTTTGGGTGGAATGCATCAGTCGCTGGGCTAGTGCAGTCATCCTTCTTCTGGGGGTACGCGCTGAGTCAATTACCAGGTGGTTGGCTATCTAAGATATTTGGTGGCAGGTTAGTTGATGATGGCTTTTAATATTTGTACAGTATTTCACTTTTTACGTATTAAAATTTATTACAGAAATTTATTGGCAACATTTGTTTGTAAGATTATATCTTCTCCCCCAAAAGAAAAGATGCTGTTACACGATGATTGGATATTCATATATGCACAGCTCGTATATGTGCCAGATGCTCAATTCCCTGGAAACTCGATTCTTTCTATTTGTGCTGTCCATATATCTTTCTAGCTACACGAGGGCTCTTCTACTGTATCTGAGCTACATTGATTAGTAATATTTTTCTCAATGCAATATGCCTTAACACTTGTATAGTGTGGGCCACTAACTGAACGAATAGACAAAGCAGGATGCAGTTCAAAAACTAAGAAGCAACACTTTGCATGAAGCTATCTATCAACTATAATTTTGGCTTTCAGTTTCATTATGCGAATGCATTTTCTCCAATGGGTATCATCAAGAAGTACCTTTGATTGACCCTCAAGTTTTTTTCCTTGCTTCATTTTGCCTTATCTTTGAAAATAAAGTCAAAGAAATAGGCTAGCCTTTAAAACAAATCGTAACTTAATGGACCATATTTAACTAATCTAATTTTGATATCAGGAGAGAGACAAAATCCTAAAATTCTATCTTTAAGTTTAATGAAAGCTAGCTTTCTAGAAATGTACCACTAATTTTTTACCTTTGTTCTTGATTTTGTCATATGTATGATATGTTACCCATTTTTCTTATCATCATTTTTTCATTTTGCAGTAAAGTTCTTCAGATTGGGGTATTGTCTTGGTCCGTGGCGACAGCACTTGTTCCTTTGCTGGCCGGATTTATGCCTGGACTTATCTTGTCAAGGATTTTGGTATTATAAATTATCTGAAGCTCCTATTCACATTCAAATTTACATCCATCCTTGTGCAAATTTATATCTTCTGTCCATTTCCATTCTCAATTTCTTATGCTTCAACATGATGCTTTGGTTCTGTTTCTCTCTTATATTTCTTTATAATATCCTTGATTTTTTTATTTTTTATTTTTATTTTTTTTTGGTCTTCAAAACTAGGTTGGAATAGGAGAAGGTGTTTCTCCATCCGCTGCGACTGATCTTATTGCCAGGCATGTATGACAACCTTTTTGATGATAGACATATAAAAGTATTAAATGCAGCACTTGGCCAAAATTTATCCTTCACCGTATGTTTTTTCTGTTAGACCTTTTTTTTTTGGTGTTGATGCTAATATCTAGATTGCATACCTTTTAATTTTCCCTTTGCAAAAATATATGAACTGCTAATTTCATGGGAAGTGGAGAAATTTATTGAATCCAGAAAAATAAATTATATTATCTTAGTAGAGAGTTGCTGGGTTAGTTAGATGGCTTTTTCAGTCTATAGGCAAGTGATGTATCACTAGTGTGCACTGACTTGGGTATTAGCTTTCACTGCTCAAATCATCGAGTCTATTTGAAGTTAAATAGAGCATCCTGTTCATATCTTGTTCATTTTGTTCTCTACTACCAAATCTGTGTTTATTGATTCTTTATCATTAATTTTCCTTTGTATATCATTTGTTTTTGTCTAATTTAATGGAACACTGCTTAATGAAGAATAATATTCCAGCCTTCACTGATTTTATACTGTTGATGTTTATTTTTGCTACTTGCATAATATGTAATTTTTATGCTGTTTAATGCTTTGTCCAATCTTCATGAAGAGCTCATCAAGTTCTTTTTTCTTTTAACTGAGTTGCTTTTCATACATGCAGGTCAATACCTTTGGAAGAGCGCTCAAGGGCTGTAGCATTTGTATTTGGCGGACTAAGTGTAGGAAGTGTTACAGGGTATTTTCTGTTGAATTTTTTCTTTTATAGGAACTCATGTTATTGTTGAAGATACTGACCATGATTTGGTTTGTCAAATAAATTTTAACTGCAGACTTTATCAAGTTGAATATCCAATCCCATTGACAATTGAGACTATCAGCGAAGAAGAGGAACTAACAATTATAATGTTCTGCATCCTGTGTTATTCAGAAAATTTAGCGTCTTCAGATAGCCAAATTTCATTTAAATCTCTAGGATACTTGTACATGCATGGTAGCATATTTGTGTATCCTTCTTTAATTTATCAATTCACTATTTTGTCACCATTAGGGCTTTCTGAGGAAGTTGTTTCTTCTATTATTTTACATGGGTCAAACCTATGTACTCACTCAGAAACTTGTTTATCTGCTAATACTTATTTGATGTCACCCGTATTAACAAATAATATAAGTAAAACCCCAAATGGTGTTAGGTTTGCCTGGACAAAATTTTGATGTGTGTACTTTCATTGAGTTGAAAAACATATCAGATTTCATTTGCTAGTCTTTTCTAACATTAGCAAGAATATTAATGCAGGCTTCTTTTCGCTCCTCCGCTCATTCAAAATGTTGGTTGGGAATCTGTGTTTTATACTTTCGGCCTTCTCGGGATAGCTTGGCAAGTATCTGTCATGAAATTCACAAATTCTTGCGCTTATTTGTATTGCTCAGAGTAAAATATTTCTACCTATATGTATTATGCAAACTGATACTTCTTCCAGCGTAAAACAATCATATTTTTCTATAATTTCTGCTTTGGAAATATTATCAAATAATGCTTTTCTTGGTTGATTTTATTTTGTTTACTCATTCATTTTTTTTATTTATGTTGCTAATGTGAAAAGTTGACTGAGTTCACCTCTCTACTTTTGACACCACCAAAAACTATGAAGGTTTTTGACATTTCAGTTTCTTCAAGAGAATCAAGATTCACATGCAGCTGTGACCACATCAAGTGAGTGCTTAACCCCTATTTCCTTCTGTTATTATTTGTTTGAAAAATGAAGCTATTTTCTTTTTTCCCAATTGTCATATAGAATATAGATTGTGAAAAGTTGACTCGTTAACTGGAACTAGATCAAGATCCTGTCTGTTTTTTCTTTTTTATTTTTTTTTTATTTTTTTCCATTGATCTCTGGTGGAACTGTTTTTTAGCTAGTCCTACTGAATGCCAAATGTGTTCTCTCACTTGCACTTCTCTAGAAAGGCTCAAACCTTGGGTGCTTCAGGAAGTGTCATCTTTTTCTTTAAGCCCCTCCCATATGTAGAGGGATAACATTTCCTAATGTACCTAACAGGGCCCCAGTCTATGTATTTGGGAAAATCATGGAATAGTTCTCTTGCAAAATTGGGTGGCTCACTGAAGGTATGATGCTGTGATCTGTTTCCTTCTTTTCTCAATATTACTTTTGAGTGCTGAAAGTGTTTGAAACTGTGATTGTTTTGATTCATTCACTAGAGTGTATGTGAAATGCAGCCAAAATTCGTGGCCATAAGCTCATAGTCCATGTGTGAATGTTGATGTCATTTTAAGTACCTCAAATCAGCCAGAACTTATTTTATCATTGTTTGGAGTAGCTCCCTATAAAAAATGATGATCAGACGTGAGATTTGGTAATGTAGCCAATTCAAAAGACCCAATATCATGGTACCCAAATCATGTAAGTTGGATTCTTCTAGGACTTTTGAGGGTTTAGGCATATGTTGAGCCTTTTGGCTTTGGGTTTGAGACTATTTGCCCCTACTACACTCCTTTCTTTGATTTATGCCTTGTTTACCAAGTGAAATCAAGTTCAAATACATGCTGTAAGGGTTTTGAAGGATTAGATTGAAGAAAGAGTGAAAATTGTGGCTGGAAAAGTTGGAGGAGAGTTATTGGTGTTGGACCTGGCAGAAAAAGAATATGCCCTTTTTTATACAGGTAACAGCAGTTACGGTCATCTTTCTACTGTAAAAGTTGATATGGTCATTACTACTGCTCAAAATTTGAGTGTTAGATATAGAATGTAATAGTGTAGAAACCTTCAAAATCATTTATGCATCTTAAAGGCCTTCATTTGGACAACTTCTCTTGAGGCTTGGACATTGGAACTGGCTTATTTTTATTCATCCTTCCAATGCTGTATGACATCCTTACACTATCAGCTTTTTTTTTTTTTTTTTTTCCTTATCATTCTTAATCTTTTGCTTTTTAGGTCAGAGCTCTGTCTTGTATAACTAGGTATCATGTGTTTGGTTCTTTATATATGTACAGGAAAAAAAAATTAGTAACTTAGGTTTTATCATCATAAAAGAGAACTTTGCTCAGAGCTAGGTTCTACAATATGCAAAATATCTTCACATCGCCATATTGTCAGAGTATTAGGAAAAGATTTTCCTTAATAGAATCCCTTTGTTGGACTTGATATCGGCACTGCAGTGCTCATAAAGGGTAGGATAACAACATGACAAAAAGCTCCCATCATGCATAACTTTCTAAGTAATTTGCCTCTTCCAAATCTCTCAATGAATTGCCAAACTGGGTTCTTTTATTTCACTGCTGAAACCTAAGAACATATGGAGTTATAATTGATTGTGGGCTGAGTGCTTTTCTAATACTCCTAATATGGGAGGGAAAGAAATTTTGAAGGGCTTGTTTTGCATCTAAAGTCAGACTATATCTTCATTAGAGACGGGTACTTTGTTTTTATGCAGACTACCTGATTAGCCCAATGCTTTCTGTCATGCAATTGATTGACTGCATGACCTATGGGTATAGCCAAATATAATGAACTTAAGGTTGAACTCTGAGAGATTTATTGACCGAAAGAGACATGGATCGGTGAAATGCCATTTGATAACGTATTCTTGACTTGTTGAATAAATTCATTTCTCAGTTTTTCTACTGGATCTGAACTTTTGTAGACTGGGCATTATGTATGATATTTCTTTTAATGCTTTTGGAATGTAATGGAATTTTTCTTAGTGTTCATCACATTTCTTACCAGCTTTGTTAGGACAGGAGGTACCATGGAGGGCATTTTTGCGGAATCAAGCTGTGTGGGCAATGATATATGCCCATTTTTGTGGAAGCTGGGGTCATTATACTTGTTTATCTTGGCTTCCTTCTTATTTTAGGTAATTAATTTTAAAAGAGTACATTAAATTCTAAATTGCCTTCCCTCAAGTTGACAGCTGCACTTGCCTATAATATTAACCTAATGCTGGTTCTCTTGAAAAGTTTAGATTTTGAAGGTTTTTCCCCCAAAATCACTGAATTGTCAGATCATCGTTAATACTAATTTTTTAGCATCGCTGTCTATGCTTCAGTTTCCTTAATATAATCCTGTAATCTCATGGAAAGTTAATATTCAATCAACTTGCCATGCAGTGAGGAGCTGAACTTAAATTTGACAGAAGCTGCATGGGTAAGTCTAAACATATATTATTGTCTCCTTGTTGTGCGTGTTAGGAAGAATGGTGTTTGCCTTAATGTTTGACGTACATTATATATGAAGTTTGAATCATGGTCTCAAAACTAGCCAGGAGAAAGTTACTTTTCAGGTGCAAGAAATACCATGATTAAACATATGTATATAAGTTGATATTAGCTTCATGCATCATGTAATTGAGATGTCTTTTAAATCTAAATTTTCCATCTGTTGCATCTTTGATGTCAAAAATGTTAAAAAGACAAAACGAATGATGTTCTGCATTCTGCTTAGAACAAAATCTTAAGCATTGATTAGCTTACCGATGATTCAAAGGCAAAATTGTTGGTAAATTATACCTGAAAGAATGAGGAAGAGAATTTAACCATTTGAAAAGAAACAGGTAGTATTCTTGGTTATTTAATTAATGCGATATATTGATACATTTGAGATCTAGAAAACCTCAATTTTATTGTGTTATCAACTAATTATTGAGGCAAATCTGTTTAGCTATTTCCTTGGTGACTTGGAGGCACAACATGTGATATTAACAAAGCACTGGAGTAACTATGAGTGTGGAATTTTATGTTTAGATTTTATAACCTAATCCTCTGCCCATAAATTTGAAGAAGCTGTTCCTTTTCCATGTCTGAACATGGCATGATCAAAAATACTTTTATCCCATCTGAACTTTTTTAAGATTTTTGTTCCAATAAAGCATCTTTTGATCATTTCAGGTATCAATTCTTCCTCCTTTGGCTTCAATTTTTGTGACTAGCATCGCTTCACAGTTAGCCGACAACTTAATTGCCAATGGAGTTGAAACCACTACGGTATGGAAAGACATTGAAAGTTAGTTGTATCTTCCTCTAACCATGATCTTGTCAGGATCTGTCTAATATACATTAAATCAGCTATAGCTTTTGGAACTTGCAATCACCTCACTTCTATTTATGTCTGCTTTTCTTTTGATTTTTCTGACATTTTCTTGTAGGTGCGAAAGATTTGTCAGACAATTGCCTTTTTGTCTCCTGCCATTTGCATGACTCTCTCCTCTGTAGATCTAGGACTGCCACCCTGGGAAATTGTCGGAATTCTAACTGGTGGCTTGGCCCTCTCAAGCTTTGCTTTGTCTGGTAGTAAACCACCTAAAGAAATATTTTGATTTAGAAAACATTAAAACGATTGACTAAATTCTTACAGGTTCTACAGCTTATTTTGTAGGCTTGACTTCTAATTTCATATCTTCCGTTTTGTTCAGGACTATACTGTACACATCAAGATATGTCTCCTGAATATGCAAGTATATTGTTGGTATGCAAGCTTGCAAACACTAAATTATAGTAGCATAATATTAAGGATCGGTTTTAAAGGTTGTGAGTTAGCTGTTGCTGGCCAACGATTAAATCACATTATTGTGTCTACACTGATATCAATTTCAGCTCTAGTCTCTAGGGCCAACCTATATTATTTAACGACTAGTCAACTCTTCTAATGCTTTCCACCAAGTTAAAGTTTTCACTTGAATGCCAAAGAAAGATATCTTCTTGCAGATTAATTTGAGAAGTGAGAAGTTTTTCTTTGAATTTTTGTTTGACTCAGGGCATTACAAACACTGTTGGAGCAATACCTGGAATCATTGGTGTTGCGTTGACCGGTTATCTTCTTGATACAACCCATTCGTGGAGTGTAAGTTTTTGAATATTTTATCAGCAATCCTATCATTCACTTTTATCCTATATTATTAATTTCCGCTCCCGCATTTGTATCATGCAGATATCATTGTTTGCACCATCAATCTTCTTCTATTTGACCGGTACGATCGTATGGTTGGCATTTGCAAGCAGTAAGCCTCAAAACTTTTCCAACACAGATTGACTTGGATCCTGAGTTTAGCTTGTTTTCTTTGCAATCAAACTGGAGAAAGCAGCATTCAGGATGTTACTAATTTTATTTCTTCCACTACTTTTGGTGGAAACTGACCACAACCCTCACTAACTAGCCTTGTTTTGTAAATCTACATATATATACCCAAAAAAGAGAAAAAGGAAATCCTTGAACCTGATTCCACATGTATTTTTATCGCAATTCCATTTGTATTTGATAGATAGGTTTTTACATAGTTTTTTGATTAAGTGGTGATAGTTGGCCAGCAAAAAATATGTATGAAACATGATAATGACCTGTTGTGCATTATATTAGAAAGAACTTGCATGAAGTTTCAATAAGGAATGAAAGTTATATTTGCTTATATTTATGTCTTGTTGGATCAATTACTATTCCATTTGGTGCCATGTAATCTTAAGGTGAATGTTACTGTTTAATTTAATGTGTATGACTTATTTAATACTCGAGAAAAAATTCTTATAAATTATCTATAACTACAAAAAAAGAATAAGAAATTAGAGGAAAGCTAGCAAATAGAAGTGTTTAATAACTGTAATTTTATATGTTTAAGTGTTTTGAATCAAAATAAAAATTGAGGCATTACAGTTTTTCACAAATGGTACAAGGGTGAATTTATATATTTGGCTATTTTATCCAATAATATTCATTACATCTAAGTATGAGTCGAAAATTATATATCTACAAAAAATATATATATATATATATCTACAAAAAAACAAAAAAAAACACATTTGCAAACAGGTATAATTGCTTAATGATTGGTTAATTACTTCAATAGTATTCTTCACCAAGAAAAAAGAATGTGACATCTTCAGGTATTCTCTATTTTATTGGATCAATCAAATCACTATAAGGAACCAATTTCAGTTCCAACCTAATACTACCTACCTGCAAGCTGGAATATCATATGGCAAGTTAGCAAATACAATAGAGAAAGGTGCAACAATTATTGGAGTTGATGAATTTACATTTATAGGCTCCAAGATAGGTATGTCCCCAGATGAATTTACAGTTAAAGTCTTCCCATTAAGTAGCATTGTTTGGCTGTGTAAATCTCTATCTTTTGCTGTCAAATGGTATTCCTCTCTAGTGCTACTTGCAGAACCTTCATGCATTTGAATGATTCTTGTTTTATGAGATCTGTGAGGTCTGAAGGATCGGTGAGATCTGAAGGATCTGTGATGCCAGTGTTTCTGATGCAATTTCTCTGTACCGTTGAATGCGACGTTCACTTGGACAGTAGTGCTGTTATCTAGGTTGATTAGCAGTAATGTGATTCCTTTCTGCAAATCATAAATTTAATTAGATACTAACTATTTCTATTGCTTACTGTGATAATTGCAGAATGCAATTAACTTACGGATTCTTTTGTACAGTGAGCATAAGCACGTATCTTTTTGGTCCCAGAAAAGTTTGCCAATAAAACATTTCTTCCCATCAACCGGTGCCAAAGAAGAGCACTGCAGTACAGAAAGCAAAGTATGCAACATTGGAAAATTTATTTGGCATTAAATCTTTGTCAGAGAAAAACATTTTACATGTTGGAAAACAAGATAGACTCGAGAGTATGGTCTAGTTGTTCGAAATTTTTATGACCAGAACACATGAAATTTATCTTAGAAACAAACTTTAATAACCTCCAAAACATTTTCAGCATGATCCAAACAGTGGTACCAAACAGATCCTCGGCGTTTTCAGGATCTCAGAAGATTCATTCTGATATTTCAGTGTGGGAAATGAGAACTAAAAGATTCATGCTTTGTTTCATGGTCTGACTAAGGATCAGTCAAGCAATGTAGTTTAATCAAGCTCTATTATGCATAACTATTGCTCGTAGTTCTAATATGATAACCACTCAAGTATTTTACCTTTCTCTTCCTTCCTTTGGCGCAGCTCAAGCTCATAAAAATTTTAGTCACAATGAGAAGATAAAACTACAGTACTTTGATTTCTACCCTAGTAACCAATCATTTTTGGAACTGACTCGTCATCTTTGACTTTGAGGCGTTGTTTACAATCTGTTGGAATAATACTTTATTGGATTACCTGTAATAGTCTGGATTTGGTACAAAAGTAGCTGTGTTGAGTAAACCATAATTTCCACCAATCAATGACTGTCTGCAGTATGTTTTTGTATCAAAAGTTGATGCCATAGCAAGCTGATCCAGGTACCTGTTCAACGCAAGTACACTTAAGTCCACAATAAAAAGCTGCAGATTTTCAAGATAAATCTTTTCCTAAATAACTTGGACAAGAAAACAAAAAGAATAACAAATTTGATCTAATATACCAGAAACTATAGACAAAAGCATTGGAAACATGGTTACGGCCACTGTTGTAAGCCCCTCCTGCCTCACCAACCCATGCAATTGCTGATGTTGCAGAACTCTTGAGGGTATTTTGGAGCCCATTAAAGGTATTAGCCTCACCATCAAGATAAGAAGGATTAAGGATCTTTTCAACAAGATGTTCATCAACTCCTATATGTTAAGAAAAACGAAATGAAATAAAATTATCAGATCAGGTTGAACATTCGAATTTTCAAGCTACAAAAGTTAATTCAGTCTCCAATTAAAGATACCTGGACCAAGATTGTAAATGTGGTGGGTGATCACATCAATAGAATTTCTTGTTTTATCAATGAACTCTTTGAACCAATTTGCATCAAAGAATCCTCCAGGTGCTATGATTAGAGGCTTAGGTTTGATATCACTATAAATTTTTTGCACTATCTTATACATAGAGATCGTATCAGAAGCATATTGATTAGCTGCTATTCTTGTTCCAACTCCACTTCCACTTAATTCATTCCCTGACCAATAGAGAAAATGTATTGGTGATCTTATTAAATAAAAAACAACCGTGAATTTTGACAACAATTGAATATGTCCTTACCAAGCTCCCAACCATGAATAGAATAGTTCTTTTTGACAGTATAACTTATAAAAGATTCAGCATTAGTATAGTCCCAAGCCCCTGCTGCAGAACCATCAGGTTGTATGGACCGCCCGGCAAGAGCATTTAATCCAAATATAATTTTAGCCCTAAGAGGGAAACAAAGGTGGTTTAATTACTAGAAAATATAACAAAAAAATGAATTGAGAAAATAAAGGAGATTTTTTTTTGTTATTATTATTACCCTGATTTCTTGAAAAAGGCATTTAATTCATCCCATCTATACATGGGTAAGCAGCCTTGAGTGAAACCAAACATCTCAGAAGTACTTTTAACAAATTGCTTACAGGGTTCTTGGTTATCTTCAGTGTCATATATGACCTTATCTTGCAAAGTGCCTCCTAATCTGATCTTCAATGGTGAAAAAGCTGAAATATTATCCAAAAAATCAAATGTAGCTCATGCCCATAAAGAATCAGAAACAATGAAGAAATACATTAAAGAAAGTTCTTAGATTTAAAATACCCTTACCCTTTATTGCATTTAATAAGATATTATTATTAAGATCCTGCATTAGAGGAGAATGAAATAATTTCAGAAGGGCAATACATAATTCATCAACTATTTCCCAAAATAATGAACATTACAATGTCAAAAGAAACCAAATGACATTATTAAAGAGGGAACAAGAAAGAAAGTGAAGAATCCTAATTAGATATTTAAAAGAAGCTTAGAGAACAGAAATGCAGCTAAAATGAAAACACAAACCAGATTAATAAGAGAAGCATGGTCCCAACTGCATGTTCCATAATCACACTTCTCAGGAGGCCACCAATCTAAAGTGGCACAAATGAAATCTTCATCAATTTTTCCAATGGAAGTTCTTCCATTTATAAAAACAGTCCCTTCTACTACACTACCATCTCCAGCCACTACAGTTTGAGAAATTACAAAAACAAAGCTGTAACTAAAGAGTGACACCACAAAACACAACCCTTTCAGCCAAATCTGAAAACCCATATCTGCAAACAACTGGTGAGTTCAAGATCTGAGTCTTTCTCTATAAATGGGTAAGGTGGCCATGAAAGTGCAGAGGAAGGGTGCTATTAGAAGCTAGAGGCCCACTGCCCATAGAATATAATAGGAGAAAGAGATAAAGATTTGGACTTTAAAGAGTGCATATTTAAAACTTACAATTTAGGCATAAAATTAATTACGGAAAAACGTAACATTTAACAAAATGGTAAGATTAGCCGAAAGTTCATGACTTTGTATTGTATAATTAGCAAATATAATCAAGTTGAAAGTGAAAAAATTCAATTGGAATTTTTCTTCCGGTTGGTATTTGGAAGCTTGCAGCAGCAGGTTAGGATAATAATGCGAGGTTTGTTTGCAGGTGGGCCATGGCTTGCTTTCCTTCAAGAAAGCAACAAGTTGCCAACCTTCCAAATCTTGGAGATGGCTCTCGGTGCCTTACTTTATTTCACGTGTAAACTTTGGTTGATATACACTTTTGAGGTGTAAAATTTTTTATTCTTTTTGCAAATATATAACATATTATTAATAAAATATTTAGATTTGTATAAATATCAATTTTGATCTTTATTATTTTAAATTTAATGATTTGTCTCTAAAAGTTTTCAAATTAATCATTAATTATAAAATCGTAATTATTTTTATACTTTTAGACTCCACTGTTCTAAATTATATCATAATTCGTATGTTCAAAATTTTATTTCATAGTTATTTTAATATCTAAATAGTAGGAAAATAATAAAAATAATTTTTAATTATGCTCATACAAGTAATAACCAATTAACCTTATGTTAGCATTATAAACAAGCCAAGTCGTCTGAGATTCTACTTGAGCTTAACTCAATTGATATTCTTGAAATTGAACTTAATTTCAAGTTAAAAAAAATCATCGGTTCATTTCTATTTTGTAATTAAAATAAAATCATAGCTCATTTATAAGTTTAAATTTCGTTTATTTATTATACGAATTTAATAAATAGATATGAGTTCGACTTATTAAGTTTATTAAATAAGATAAAATAAATTTTATTTCAGTCAAAGTTTGAACTAATTATATATATTCTAAAGCAAGGGTAGTTGCACTGTTCATCATTGGCCGTCCCCTTTACTTGAGCATTTCATATACTTTTTGATGTTAGCAAAATGCAAATGTATGGTTTAGAATAGTGATGTAGGTGTTATTTGTGAACCAAGGCTATGGGTTCAAGTGTTGTATACGTGTTTTTTTTTTTTTTTTTTTTTTTTTACCATATTTGTCCAAAGTGTCAGCCACAGGCCATGCAAATTTATTAGGAAAGACATGTGAAATTTTTCTCGATTTCTTTTATGTTTCTTCTTTTTCACTTTCTTTTTTTTTTTTTCTCTGTTTCTTTTCTTCTTTCTTTCTTCTGAGTGTCTGCCACTCTTTCTTTTCTTTTTCCTTCTTTTTTCTTTCTCTATTTCCTTTCTTTTTTCTCTTTCTCGCTTTCTTTTTTCTTTCTCCTCAGAAAAATTTATCCCAGTTTACAAGTATACTGGATTATGAGAAAGGCACAATATAAATTTAAAAAAATATTTAAAAAATCTTTGAGGCTACGAGATGGGTCCCAAGGCTTGATAGTGAAGATTTTCCAATAAGTTAATGTGACAACAACTCCTATGATTGTACTTCTGGGTTTCGAAGGCCAATCACCACATTACCATTTTCTTCCCGAAGGTACTATATATATATATATATATATATATATAACGTAAGTGTCAAAAGTCAAGACAAGCATAAATACAAAGATTACGAAATAGTCATACAAAGGTATTTTGTGATGCTAAGCCTTACCATAACCTGGCTGAGTCACAACAATCAACCCACAAGTCCACAACAACCCTATGTTACTATTGTGTATAAAAGGGGTTATAACTAATTATTTATGCGGCAGTCGCTGGTTCTATTTGGTAGTTATTTATAGCCACTGTTCGATTCCATAATCTTGATTTCATAATTTTTTCATAAATTCGATCTGATCGCCTTCGAATTTCTTCTTTCTATCAAATGGAAATTTGTGTTCTTACTGTATCAAATAACAAAATATCATAAACAACATCACAGTCTTAATAGGTATACATTACTATTACGCTAAATCTATAAATATACTCATCCTTATTATCTGTGGGATTGTATGATATCCGGTAAAGACAACCAAAACAAGACCTAATCCATCAAATTCAAGGTTAGTTAAGTCTAAACCTAACTCCTTTCTTATTTGGAAATCATTATATCTTCAAGCTGTTACCCACTACATTATCACTATCTATATGTAATCCCTCAATAGAAGGAAAATGGCTGCACTTTATAGGATAAATATCTCCCAATCTCAAGGTTATTACCTCTTTCTTTTGACCAAAAAGGGAAAGCCTGCAAATAATTAAAGCATAAATCCAACATCGATATTTGTATATACACTCCATTTGTCCCATAAAAATAAATACATCTACTTTGAATTTTATATAAATTTAAAAAATATAGTTAATATATTTACTTATTATTTGACTAATTAATGTTGTTCTTATAATATTTTTATTAAATTTCTAAATTAAAAATAAAAATTTCAGGTTTTTATTTTGAGAAGAAATCAAATTTGAAATTTCATTAAAAGGAAACTATATATAAATATGAGATACAGATCAAGATATTCCTATATTTTTTTATATAAAAAGTCTAATAATAGATAAAAAAAATACAATTTTAATTTAATTAACGATAATAATAATTATTATTATTATTTACTTATTACATTACATTTCATAACGATTCAATAAACGTAACATAATGTAATAAAACAGTTTTGTTTTATAGCTATCAAACAAAGTTTTCCTTATCATATCTAGGCATATTCCAATGGAGTATATAAGTTTTCTACTTTCTTACTCTAAAATATATATATATATATAGAAAGAAAGAAACAGTTTTGTTTACTTTGTATCAAAAGTTTTGATTATGAATCATGATTAATACTTTAGAATTTTGGATGGAAGCTTTGCGTAAACTCATCTATTCATTCCTTGGCCGGCCTAAGAAAGTATACATGATGTTTGATTCAAGGAAAGAACCTTTCAATCTAATGTCTCCGTCTAATCCCAGTCACAAATTATCATGCAAGACAGATTAGGGCTTCTGATAAATTGTAAAAGAAAGGCGGATTTTTGGAGTTCATAATCGGAACGATCGTTAACCTAATATTTGTCCCTTTCATTAATTTTATTTTTTTATTAGAGGAATTTAAACCTAATTTTTTATAGTCACAAGATTTAATGATATCAAAAGACCTTATCTTTATCCAAGATAGCTTGGTCTAGTGGTTGAAGTGATCTCATGATCGAGTTGTGGAGTTAGCCATCTTGGGAGGATTTAACATAATTGCTCCTTAGTCGAAATAGATTAGTCTCTCATCTAACCATGAAACGGGAGGTGAGAGAATAACCTTGATAGTACCAAAAAGACCTTATCTTTTTTCCTCAAAACATGAAAAGAAACAAATAATTCTTTAGAAAATGACTTATTTCATTTGAATTGTTTTGATTAGGGTAACCACATCTTGTCAATACTTAAAAGATTATATCATATACTATATATATAATTATATATATCATCCATGGGTAAGAAATTACTAATGAAATCAAACGGTAATATAAAAAATCAAAGAGATTTAAAGAAATTAATAGTCGGAGTATTTGCATTGTAATAATGAGGACTCTAAAATTAGGGCCAAGCCCAGCCCAGCCCAGCCCAATTGTTGAAGGAGTCCCTTCCCTAACTGCACAATTCCATAAGCAATTAAGCAAAAAAAAAAAAAAAAAAAAAAAAAGGATTTAAAGGCCTTACATTATCTAGTTGACCACTAAAAAAAAAGAAACAGAAATGTAGAAATTTTTATATATGACCAATAATTATTACTTTAATTTGATAGTGAAATGCACAAGATGAGAAACAAAAGCGCATGAGCAAATCAATATAGAACGTTTATTCTATTTTTATTAATAAGTAAATCTCAACAACCGTGAGACTTGAAGTTGCAAATAAAAGCATCCTCCTATTTTCATTAGAATTATACAAGACATGCAACTATATATATATAGCTTTTGTATACTTCACTGATATTATGGTAGTGGAGGGAGAGCCTCTGCGAGAGCACAGATGCCTTTGAGTAGTAAAAGAAGGCCAGAAGATTGAGGAAACAAAATGGTCCAGCAATTAGGATTGGTTTCAGCGATGACCTTACAACAAGGCTTTCCAATAAGATTGCTCTGTGTGGAATTAGTAATAGCTTGACTGATAGAATTGAAGCATCCTTCAACGCTAGCTAGAGAGGCAAAGCAATTCGAAATGTTTGGAATTGGAAGCAATGGACTTTGGGCTAATCCATATGGAATTGACACTGCAAGGCATGAAAATATCAACCCAATTACTATAACTTGTGTTGACAATATTGGCATTGATATTTGATATGCATGTTGGCTGAGTTGGGGGGCTTTTATAGTGTTCTACAGGATAAAATTTTTTGTAGGGTTAAGACTTTTTGAAAATTTGAAGGATGTATAGAATGTTAGGAAATTTCATTTTTCTATTTAATTTTTTGACCTATACAAATTCTTTCTATTAGTTATAATTTGTTTGCTATTGAAATTGTTCAGTTTCAAAATCTTTACCTAGAAAATGTGGTAGATTGAGAGTTTCTGCTCTAAAATTTATGCATTTTTATAATTGTATTCTTTTTTTTTTTTTTAAGCATAATTTAGGTGGAAAAAAAACGGATAAAATCTACAATTCGATTTACTATTTAAGGGTATCAAAATTGTTATTCAATTTTACATATAAAAAGAAAAAATTTTCATTTCAATTCAATTCTTAAAAGATTAATTTAACTCAAAAATTAAATTAAAACTAAAAAAAAAAATTAAGTTCAACTAACCAAACCAGTTCAATTTGATTGGTTATATAATTTTTATTCGAATTTTCTTTGTAAAAATTAGATTAGTTTAGGGTAACATGACATGTTTCACCATAAGGAATAAAGTTTTATTTCCCACGGAATTTAAACCTCCACCTATTTGTGGGTAAAGCACGCCTATGAATCTTGTTTACCATCTCAAATTTTAGTTACAACTAATATTTAAGGACACGTTTTGCATGTTAATTGTATTTATTGTTGATAAATGAGTTCAAGTGACACTCGTTTAATATTATAATTTAATTCTAATATTCAAATTATAGATTAAATTCAAATGTTAATTTTTTTAATGTCAATTGTAAAATATTAATCCTTAAGATTTTTAATTAAGTTGGGAAATTGAATATTAATTTTTTAAAAATGTTATCAATTTTAAGATAGGTATTCCTAACTCAAACAGAATCTTTGAATAGGAAAACTGGTTACAAATCTTGTCTTCAAATCATATCTTAAACTTATCCATTTAAAATTTTAATATGTATTTTAATTTTTTTAATACTAAAAGTGAGACATTTTCTATCTAAAATAGCTAATGACACTTTTTTTTATATATTCAATTGCAATTACAGCATAACTTAATAAATCAATGAAGTCGTGATCAAAGTTCGGGTTTGAACCTCATCCTCACCCATTAATTTATAATCTTATAAAGAGTAATAAATTTCTTACAAAAAATAGTAAATAACGTTACAATCAAATTTAAAAAAAAAATTATTTCCTAAAAAAAAATTAACATGTATTTAACAAATCTGAAAGAAAGAATCAATTATATCAAGCATAAATAACATATTATGTCTATATGTAACAAACCTCTAAAATTACAAAGCGATAATAAATCTAAGGCCCTATTTGTTTCCGCAAAATAACTTCCAGAAAAATGACTTGTTGAAAAATATTTTCATGGTTGTAATATTGTTTGGTTGTAATATTGAAACTAGTTAAAAATATTGAAGTCTTTATCTCATAAGACCATAAAAAATATTACTAATAATAGAAATTTTATAATTTAAAAATTTTATTCTTAAATATGAAAAGAATGAAAAAATAAATAAATTGTGAAAGCCGCCGGTGGCCAGTAATGGTAGTCGGTGGTAAATAGTGACTAGTGGTAGTGACTATAATGATTAATAAATAAAAAAATATGGATTTATAAGGTTTACCAATATCCAGAAAATGTTTTACTCTCTCAAAAATGGGAAGTTGTTTTTCTTAAAAATTGACTTAATTTTTCTTTGACCAGGAAAATATTTTTCGTTGATTTATTTTTCTGTAACGCCTCAAACAACGGAAAATTGTAGAAAATATTTTCCTGCAAGTTATTTTACAAAAATAAACGGAGCCTAAGACTTCACTTATTTTCCAAAAATATTTTTCGCAACTTATTTTCTATTGATTAAAATACTGAAAATTAGTTAAAAATATAAAAAAATTATCATTTAAATAGTCAAAGAAAGAAATCGATTGCGAAATACGAAGGAAGTAAGCCTTCAATGTATCATTTGCAGCGAACCTAAAAATTTTTTAAAATGAAATTCATATAAATTCATGATAGCCAAAGAAAATAAAATTTCTTTAACAAAATAAATAAATTTTATGGTATTTTTTATCAGGATAAAGTAAATAATTCATAAGTAAGATTAGACAAAACATTCGAATTAGGATTAGTAATATATATTTTATTTAATATCGATGAAACATAATTTTATTTTTTATCACTTTTAGTAATATCAATGATATATAAAATATCGATGTCCATCATTTAATTTACATTTAATTAATTATATTCTTTACAATTGTCTAAATTAAACCTCTATATTAGTATTAATATAATTACATATATAATATTTTATTTGATAAATTTTAATTAAATTAATTTTCTTGCCACACAATCTACTCCCTAAATTAAAACTTATAAATTATAATTTTTTGCAATAATAATTTTTCCTCCTCCCCTAATATTTGGGAGAAACGGGCTTGTTGTTCGAAATAACACGTAACTCTTGGTTTTCAACCATCTTAAGCTTTTGATCCACCCAACTCATTCGCTATTACAAACAAAAAAATTTCAAGATTCAATATATTCCCTTTTTGGGTATTTCAAGAACCATTGATTGATTGATTGCAGTGTTGCTGCAACTTTACTTAATTGTGTCTGGATTCAACAATTCTGTGCAACTGGGTAATCTCTGACTCTCCGTGCCAGATTTCTTTAACCTATCATTTTCCAATTTTTGTATTCTTCCGTGCCAGAATCATGCAAACAAGTTTGCATTTGAATGGACAATTATTATTATTATTATTATTAAATTAGGAATGGACAAATATATCTTCAAGGATTTTAAATTTTATTTATTGAAATAATAAAAAAAATCATTCCTTAATTGAATATGAATTTTAATTTTCACAAATTTATTTTATTGTATTGATGAATTTAAATTAAATTTAGATATAAAATATTTTAAAATATATAAAACTGATTATGTAATAGCAAAATAATAATAATAATAATAATTATTATTATTATTATTATGCACCTAAATAAAACTAGGTTATAAAAAAGAAACTTATTATTTGCAACCTACAAGGTAATATAAATTTTTTAAAATATATTATATATAAATATTTTGATACTTAATTTTTTTAGTTCTTCTATGGAAGAAAATACTATAATTCCGTGATAAAGTGTGGTGTATATAAAAATATTTAATTAATCTTTTGCTTCTCTTTCTTTTTCTTATAGAAGATTGTCCAAAAAAATAGTTGCATAATATTTTTCTCTTCTTTTCATTACGGAAAAAGAATATGTCATATTTTTTTCTTTTATAAGACCCTTAGAAATAATTTGATTATGGCAATAAAAGTAAAAAAAAAATTATAAAATAATAAAAATAATATATATTTGATTAATTTAATAGTTTATGTAAAAATTAATGTTTCTTTTAGTCTTGTCTTGAATATATTTATGTAAAATTTTTATAAATAATTATGTCAATTTTTAACTTTTAAACCATTTATCTCGTACCGGATAACTAAAACCAAAGAGAATAAGAAAAAAAAAAAAAATAGTAAGTAGAAAGGAATTATGAAGACCTGCAGCCAAGATGACCTACTTTGCATTTAGCCGGAGTTAATGAAATGTGTTTAGAAAAATATTGTAACTATTATATTAACGAATGAGTAATAGTTAATATAATAGTTTGATGACCTTGCAACAAGGCTTTCCAATATGAGTAATCTGTTTAGGATGGGTAATAGCATTTTTGATAGAACTTTTGTAGGTCAGATTAGAATTTTGAAAATTTACAGAGCATATAGGAAGTTACGAAATTTAATATTTCTATTTAATTTCAATTTTGAGGTAAGATGATGATTTTCAGCAAACCTTTTTAAATTTTATTTCTTTTCAGAAAAATTATTTATTTGTGAGAAACACGTATCTTTTGAATATTAAATTACTTTCTATTATTTGATTGTATTATCGAAAATGAATTGAAAATTATTCTTTATATTTGAAACATAGTAAAAATCTATTTATAATAATAATACTAATCTATTTACATACTAAACGAGATATGTATTGAAAAATAAAAGTAATTTAGTTTTGATTGGTCATATTAATTTTCTATTTAAATTTAAATTTTATTGGCTAAAATAGGAAATTATATTATTTAATATATTAGGTATATATTAAATATGGTAAAATATTTAAGGATTTTAATTTTGTTGTTTGAAAAAATAAAAATTTAATTTTCATTAATTATATTAATATTGAATTTAAATCTAAATTCTATTAGATAAACTAAAAAATAAACATTATAAATGAATTCCAGCATTTTTTTAAGCTAAAGCGTTTAGGTAGATCACAAGCAGCATGGCCTTGTTAATTTATGAGGCCCAAAATGTAAAATAAAGAAATTTGACACTTTTCTCAGATGCCAAACACTCGCTGTTGGTTCCTGCAACCAAAATGCTGAGAAGAAAACCGTCCAAAATCGAAGTCAGAATCGAAGATAAAGAAGAACTCGAAGAATCTCGCAGGCGCTCCACTGCAATTTCCTCCACCTCAGCCACAACCGCTTCCACTTCCTCCACCGCTCTCCTCCACCTCCTCGAGCGCAAACAAACCAACCCCAACTCCAAATCTCAGCGAATCGGCCTTTCTCCTTGAAAAATACAAAAACCAATTATGGAAGTGGAAGTGAAGTTGCGTTTACCTGATGAAACCAATTTTAACCGCCTCAAATCCCTACTTTCACCATTTCACCTCAAAACCCTAAACCAGCAAAACCTGTTCTTTGACTCTGACGCCGCCACTCTTTCCTCTCAACGTGCAGTACTACGAATTCGTTTCTTCGATAAAGATTCTAGCTGCGTTATCTCGCTAAAGGCCAGGCCTTTACTAATCAATGGTATAAGTCGCGTTGAGGAAGATGAAGAGGAAATTGATCCGTTAATTGGTCGTGAATGCCTGGCCGATCCATTAAAGTTAAGTTCGATCGAATCGAGGGTTTTGAGGAGGTGTAGAGATGAGTTTGGAGTTTTGGGTGAAATGAGTTTTGTGTGTTTGGGTGGATTTGAGAATGTTAGAGAAGTTTATGAATGGAGAGGATTGAAACTAGAGGTGGATGAGACTAAGTATAGCTTTGGGGTTTGTTATGAGGTGGAGTGTGAGACTGCTGATCCTGAAGAGGCTAAGAGAGAGCTGGAAGGGTTTTTAAAGGAGAATGGGATTGATTATAAGTATTCAGAGATGTCAAAGTTTGCAGTTTTTCGATCAGGGAAGCTGCCTTTGTAAGTGAATTTGAACTCATGGTTATTGATAATTTGAAGTTTGTATGATGTTTGAATGATCTTGAAGTGAAAATAAACTGATGTTCATATTAAGTCTTTGGCAAATGCTTATTGTTGTTCCTCTGAAAATTTGCAAATCTTATCAAGTTTAATTTTTTGCTAGTCAAGTATTTAACACTTCATCTTTTTATTGGTATTTGAGGAGATTGTTGCTGAATGGCTGATGTTCATGGTCAATAATAATTTTAGCGTTCTTATGTCCTATTTAGGATCAATAATTCTGAGAGCATTCGTTGGTTTAGTTAGCAATGGGCCCTGTTCGTAAATAATTAAATTTCAGAATAGCTGTCCACCTGGAAAATTCTTATTTTCTTTTGTACTTCTCACATTTTTGCGTTTTTGAAAAATTATTTATAATCATAATTTAGTGGAGTGAAATTTGAGCAAGAATTGATTGATTGATGTAAATTTTGTTGCCAAGCAATTCATTCATTGACTTAATTCCTGAAAGTAGGTGAACCAAGTTAAAGTGTTAGAACAAAGATTGAGCCTCATTTTAGCTTAGTGTATATTCAAATCAAACGGCAACAATGTAGCTGCAGGAGGTTGTTGAAGTTTTATGAATATGGATATGACTTATAACAATCAGTCAGTGCTCATCTATTTCCATAAGCCTTAAAAGCAAACAAGTTATTAGTGGCTTGCATCTTCATTCCAACCCCCCCCCCCCCCTCTTTTTTTCTTCCCTTCACTGAAGTGAAGTTGATTCTTCAAAATGTAGTCATTATACTTGCTCGTCTGAATTTATCATTGATGGTTTTATGGTGTCACTTATTCTTCTGCTCTGCCTTTTACATTTGTTGACTTAACATACAAATAGCTCCCTTTTTTGCCAGTTCCTGCCATTTGATTCTCATTTTAATGATTGCTCATCTGACCATTTATTTGGACACTAACAAAGTGAAAATAGAGTCCCTTAGCTATTGGATTTTGCTGTCAACATTCCCTTGGCAGCAAAGATGCCTCTGCAACAACGTGGTTTGCCACATATTTAAGTCATTGTTGTGTTGTGGAATACATGCCTCTAACATCCATGGAATTTCAAAGGCTTCTTGTGTATGGTACCCTCATTCCAGTTTTATAGCCCTTATGAAGACCTACTTTTAGTAGCCCTTACAAGACATATTTTTAAGCCCATGCGTTGCCATCTCTTTCCCTTTAATGTAATCCATTTTATTTTCAGTTTAGCATGGGAACCAAAACTAACATCCATCTTGATCAGCTGGTTGAGTAGCTGACTTACCTTCTAAAGTGATTGCCAATGCCAAAATTATTTCCTTGCACTGTTCAATAATTGTTATCATAGTTGTTCATTTCACTGACTTTATGAGGATGCTCACCTAGGGTGGTTTCAGCAATTTGGCATCTCAGGTTTCTTGAATTATATGTCACACTGTGCTGATTTTAATTTAGGATGAATTGTGATAATCTCACATAAATTGCATGTTTATGGGATCTGAAATTAAGCTTGTTCTTGACATCTATAAGGGTAACTTATCTGTCTGATTCACTGTTTTGTAGGTTCTCCTGAAATATGGCAACTGTGGAGGGTCCTGTAATGGAAGTGAGAGAGCAGAAAAATTGGCTTCTTGGTGGGCATTCAGTTGACATTTGACAATAAATTATGACTGTTCATGTATTATTATTGTCTTGTAAACTCCAACAGGAAACTATTTTTCTTGCTAGCTAATAATACCATAATATTCTGATTTTTTATTATTATTTCCTGAGGATTGTTCGTGGCTTTTTTTCTGTGAACTCATCGGTATCTGCGCGTTTCTCCCTGCTAATATTCCTTAGTTACCGGTTCTGGTATTTCTGCGTGGCTCTATCAAGTACTCGCTTGTTAATTTTAACGTGTTCTTTAACAGAAAACATGGAAAATCTTGTAGCAAGATACGAAAAGTATATCTATTCAAAAAAAGAAAAATAAGTTAAGTTTATTTATTAAATAAATTTCAAATTAATTAAATAAATACTTCCATTATGAACATGAAAAATCTATCTCGTTATATTTAAAAACTCGCTCCCTAATTTTTATAAATGAGTCACATATATCAACTTTTAGATATTTTCCAATTTCCAATTAGTAAAAACTCATCATCTATGATTCACAAAATCAATCTCTGAAAAAAACATTATGAATATTCTGGGAAAAAAAAAAAAAGACATCATATTCTCGAAACAACCTAAACATATATATGAGATAGGACAAAAGTTAATTAGTAAAATAAAAATAAATATATTTATAGCATGAAGAAATATTTTATCAATAATTCCCATAAAATGTATGGAAATTATAACAAATGTAATTACTATGGATAATCAACAGAATTCATCTCTCCAATATTTTAAATTAAATCATTTAAAAAATAAATATTTTCTTAGTCTGCATCAAAATCTTTTACATATTTTGATATATATTTTTTACATATGATAGGAAAATACATTCGTGGAAAATTCATATAAAATACTCTTAAATATCATAGCTCCCCACTTTTTATTTTACATATCATTTTTTTTTTTTTTTTTTTTGAGAAAACTACTAATTAGAACTTTTTTATTTATAAATGAGCAAAAATTCATGATTCTCTTAGTAAAAATTTGGCAACAAAATCAACTAAATGTATCATATCTTAAAATCCACACGTTATTTTTATCTTATCATATCTTAAACAAATAAATTAAACGTGTGAAGAAAGTACGAAGAAGTACTACGTACAAAACTTGGGTAACAATTTTACTTGAATACACCATCTATCTATATATATATATATATATATATAGTGTTTCCATCCTCAAACCCAGCTTTCCATTATTGTTTTCACCCTCTTAATACTGACGCTATTTGCATCTCCCATCTTCATCAACCCTATACATATTGTCATCTTCAAATCCTACTTTCTTTCCACTATTTCTTTTTCACCTTCTTTATGCTTGCGCTATTTTCATCTCCCATCTTCATCAGTTTTATTTTCTCCTTCAAACCCTACTTTCCATTATTTTTTTCACTTTCTTAGTAACCACGCTATTTTCATCTTGCATTCCATCTTCATCAAACCTAATATTTCCGTTGTTTCGCTTTTCTGCCTATCGATCATGGTTGCAAAGAAACGCAGAATAGAAGGGAGACTAGAGTTGGCCACTGAGTTTGATACAGATTTTGTCGATAATGGTTATTTTCATAAGAAAGGCAATAAGAAACTGAATATGAAGGCAGAAGCTTTTTACATACCAAAAGACAACAAAGATAGGCCACAAGGAGAAGACTCTCATTTTATTTGTAGAGAGAAGTTAACGATTGGTGTCGCAGATGGGGTTGGCGGTTGGGCAAGAAAAGGCATCGATGCCGGCGAATATGCTCGTGAACTCATGACTAACTCTGTCATTGCTCTGCAGGATGAGGAGAAAGGAAACGTAAACCCTAGAAGCGTTCTACAAGAAGCTTATTCAAATACTAACGTTAAAGGTTCGTCAACTGCCTGTATTATTACTCTTAGTAGCAATAACTGTTTGCATTATGTCAATCTGGGAGACAGTGGGTTTATGCTATTCAGAGACAAGAAGTGTATTCACAAATCTGTGGTGCAGCAACATGGGTTTAATTGTCCATACCAATTAGGGACTCGTTGTAGAGATCTGCCTTGCATGGCTTATGAGGAAAAGATTGATGTAGAAGCCGGAGATATTATCGTTGCAGGAACTGATGGGATGCTTGATAATATCTACCCGTCTGAAATAATGGAGATATTGGCCAAAACTGATGAGAAAAAGCAAATGTTTGCGGAGGAGTTGGCAGAGACAATTGCAGAATGGGCTTTGTTCAATGCTCTTGATGAAGATTATGTTTCTCCTTTTGCTAGGGCTGCTGAGATGGCTGGATACTCTCATAGTGGAGGCAAATATGATGATATCACAGTCATTGTTTGTCAAATTGAGTGATGCAGGTAGCTAGGGCTTTAACTGTTGCAACTAATGGGAGTCTGTGTATGTTTACTACTAAAATTGCTTGAGATTCCAGGCAATTTGAAATGGACGAATTAATGGAGGTTATATGATGTAATTGTTTTTTACCTATGATTTTATAAGGTATTCCCAGCACAACTCATTGCTGCATATTATGTCGAGTTCACAATTAATTTTTGCACCTTATCATCAAATTCCATTTGTTTCTTTCTAAATTTTCCACCATTTATTCTAAATTGGTCAATGCTCAAAAAATAAAGCTCAGAATGACGACTTTCTTCTTCCACAGCCTGTGAAATGCATACCAGCATTCAATAAAAACACTAGCTATCGCACATGCCGGTTGGTGGGGAATAACAAAATTGGCAATTGAGAGGCTCCCCATAAAGCTATGAACCACACCCAGCTATAGTTGACAGGCCACTGCATTTCCTGTCTACTGCATTTTAAGCACACTTCACATGGCCCCTAACTCCTCAGGTAACTTATCTAACCACAGACAATCATCGAAAATTTCACTTTAAATAAGAACTGCTCAAGTTAAGATCCCTGCTGCCGCTAACTAAAACAAAAGAGCCACTAATTTAGGAAAAATAAAACATTATACATCCACAATAATTTGTGACAATATCACACCTTGGTACTGAAACAGAGGTTCATTCAGAACACGTATGGTAAATTCTACTCTATGCATACTGACAATCTGAATCCTTCCCCCCTACTAAAAGCTACCTACCCAACTGGGAACACAAGACCTACAGTTACTCTCACTTTCTCTTCTTAGCAGGTGGCTGGGGAACTTCTTCTTCCTCCTCTTCTTCCTCTTCTTCATCCTCTCCATCTTCTTCTTCATCATCTTCATCACCATCATCGTCGTCGTCGTCATCATCGTCATCATCACTTCCTCCTTCTCCATTGGCTTCAGGATCATCCTCAGGATCTCCTTCCTCCTCCCCCTCATCCCCTGAGAATTCTTCACCACCATCGTCCTCCTGATCATCTACATTTTCCTCTTCATCGTCTTCATCATCATCATCTGTATCACTAGCATCTTTGTTTTCTGCATCAGGGCGTTTCATCTTGAAAAGTTCATCAAAGGGAAACCTACAATAGGAGTTACACCTACCATTTTAATCCAATTCTTCTGTACACATAAATCAAGCAGAACTAAGAACACAAAAGAAATTTCTTTTTACCTCTCATCCACCGCAGTTAACTCTATGGATGCATTGATATCATTCAGCAATGACGCAGCCTGGAAAATTTTAAAAATAAAAATCGAATTACAAAAATTAGTTAAAGAATCATAAGCAGTTGGCTATCCTTAGTCAAAACAGAATCAACATTAATGTTCTTTATGCATACACCACATATAACCTTACCAAGGTACCCAAGGCATACAAATTGATTCTAGTTCATTTAGTTAACATCTCCAGACTAGGTTAATAATTAAATAATCCAAGGATATCTTGGAGGAAAGAAGACCACATACTTCACAGCATGATCTGGCAAAGAACTTGTTAACATATTTTCTCCAAATGGCAAACAACCAGAAGCGAATCTCAAAAGAAAGAAACTTAAAAAGATCTCATTTAACGATAACAAAAGAGGCATATCAAAGGAAAGATGCTTAAGAAAACAAAATTGCACATTCATTTATTGTGCCAGACTATCAAATAGCAGAACCAGATTCAAAACATGCTCTGAAACAGAGCACCTGCAAAAAAAGTCATCATATCTATACGAAATTTAAAAAAAAAAAAGTCTTCCTAGTCCACAAGACTCCATTTCCAGTCATGAGTATATTTTGTTCTCAGAAATTTTGAAATTGAATCTTCTCAGTCCACTGAAAATGCAGAGAAAACAATACCCCAGTTTCAAAAAAAATACTGTTAACAAGATAAATAAAGGAAATCCTAAATAGAGTAAAACCAAACACATAGAGTGATGTCCATATGAGGTTAAAATCCAAGAATTAGAATGAGTGTAGAATAACTGGGACATTCTATGCAAACTAAAAACCAAAAACAGTAGGACCCCTCAAACATCTACAACATAGAAAATCTGTAACCATCCACAATGACCATATACAAAAGAAAATATTGTTTCACCGAAAGCTCTGAGACCATAATGATTTGGATATCAGTTAAGAAAAGCCAAAAACTATGGACAAAAAACCAAATCAATAAGCTCTGGTAACTATGGACAAAAAAAACCCATTATCATAACACCAAATTAGGGCAAGTACTACTTCAGACCACAACAACGGAGAAAACGCAATAAAGGACCAGAAAAGAAATGAGCAATTAGTTGAACAAGAATTAAAATAATGTGATTACAATTACTAAATAAATCCCACTTCAACTTTTACAGGGATTATAGAACATAAAAATTATGCACCAAAACAAAGTGTCAATCCAGAACTTACAAGCTAAGACCAAATATTACTCCTCAGCCCTCTCAAAAATACAACTTCAAAAAGCCATAATATAGTTAACAGAAGGCCAAATTTCAACACAGCAAGATTTATGGGTATGAGTTTGTCAAAGAAATGACAATACCAAAATAATTTTCAACACACAAACAACAGTCAAACCCACGTTCACACAAGTAAAGCAAAAAAACCCTAATTGTCAAAATCCAGTGAAATAACCACCAAAACAAGAAAACTAACCCTCAAAACCAAAACAAAAATGGATAGAACCAACAGCAACAACAACAACAATGGCTAATGAACAACAACGGAGCAGCTAGAGACTTCAAAAACAGGACTTATTTAACTAATTGACATAATAAAGGGATTAATGGAATATATACCACAAAGAGTAGGCAAGCAAGAGACTTCCAAGCAGAAACAGCAGTCTCCACCACCATAGCTTCCGCAACAGAGCATGCCCGAAAGGTCCTCTCCAAGGAACTGACACTACCCACCTCCATTGCTAAAGAAAAAACTATACCCAAAAAACACAGAAACCAGCAAAATTAGTAGGCGAGTTAAGAGAGAAAAAAGAGGACTTTCCAACAGAGACAGAGAGCAGAGGAGGGGACCTGATTGGCTTTCGGGGGTCTGGATCCGGTTACGGTATAAACTAGGGTTTGGTCCGATTAGGGGTTTTGTCAGTAAAATTGATATTGACAGATGTCTTTTCTCTTATTCCAGTCAAGAAAGTTCCAGATTTGTACTAATTTGAGGCATCACGTGTCATGGAAGGATCGAAAACGGTTTTGGAAATAGTGGTTTATTTCTTCCTATTTTTTTCTGTAAATAAATTTAAGATCCCCTTACAAAACAACCCTTAAAACTATCCTAATATTAATATACACGTGACCCATATTACTTAAATCGTATATTATCTGTTTGGATTGAATAGGAAAAAAAATAAGAGGTTAAGGAAAATTTTAAAAAGAGGAAATAATCAGTATTTTCTTCCTTGTGTTTGGATGTGTAAAGGAAAAAAAATATTTTGTCTCACTAGTTCATTTTTATAGCATCTTTATTTTTCATTTTATAAAAATTATTTTGTCCAAAATTATTTATTATTTTAAAAAATATTAATTAATTTTTTTTCAATTTTACCTTGTTTCTATTACATATTAATATTATTATCCATAATATTTTAAAAATCATCTTAACATCTCCTTGTTTTCTCTTGATTTTAATCGCAGATTAATATCAAATAGAAATAATTAAGCAAGATATAAAAAGTAATTTAGTCAAATTAAAACATGTTTATTATAATTTAAGTGATTTTAAACACGTTATAAAAATTAAAAGCGACAAATAAAGACAAATAAAAATAAATGCAGTGAGTATTATTTTCTTTCTTTTTTATTCTTATCTTATCCAAACATAATTATTGTTATTAATTTATGACATATGTTTATCACTTAATACTAATTTATTATAAAATGATGATTTTTATCGGTGATATATCTGTCTGTACTCAAATTTCTTTTCTCCAATCCTCTAAAATAAAGTATTATCATTTTAAAATATTATACCTTAACAGAGTCCATAACCTTATAATCAAATACTAAATTATTAAGTTATTAATAAAATTTCATGTATTAAATTAAAGTTAAAGTAATTTGATGCCCTGTAAAGAATTTTTAATTCTACTAATATATTTTCAAAGTTTGATGTTTTATTATACTATACTCCAGTATTTAAAATTAATTAAATTTTATTTATTTTGTAAAATATATTTTTTTTCAATACCAATACTAAATAGATTAAAGATACTATTTCAAAATAAAATAACTAAAGTGTACATTAAAATAATTAGTAGTTTTATATATAAAATTTTTTTTATTAAAAAAGTCTTAACTGTGATTAAACCATGAATTGTAGACAGTTGCTGATAATAGTATCTAATTATGGGCAGTTTATATTTTGCTATTATTATTTCAAAATGAGTATTTTATTTTATATTTTTATGTAAAAATATAAATTAGAAAATAAAAACTATTACTAAGAGATTTAAAACCTTAAAATTGTAAGCACCGTGCTGTTACTGCGGCGAGGCTTCGGATCTCGTGTACCAAACATAAAAATCATTTGATCTCATTATCTTGAGAATCAGTAAAATTACCGAATGTTGATTCTGCCACGTGTCACAATAAACTGATTCCATTAATACCTTATTTTGATTGGTGGAAACTGGAGAGTATACGTAATTATTAACGTAATTGCATTTGGTCGGAAAATTATTAACCTTTGGTCTAACAGTTAAACGGATTGAAAGGAATGCTTTTGGTAACTATAAAAAAATATTGCCCCATTGTTATTTGGCCCTTGAAAGCTTAGGATCTTTAATTATAGATGATGATGGTTGATATCTAAATTCTTAGCTCGTTAAATGAAAAATTGTAATTGATGAATTGAGTTGTTAATAAAGCAGTGATGCAATTATTTAAAATTATACTTCATCTGTTTTTTTATTTAGATAAAATAAAAAATGCAAAGAAATTATAGTAGTGGTTGAAGTGATTTTTTTTTCTTCTTAATATACCCCTAATTTGCATTAATTACTTCATCAATTGTGAGGAAGCCAGCTTACAAAAAGAGAATCCCGAAGCACATTTAATTGGCAATTAGCGCTTGAGAACTGAGGAAATGTTTACGAAATGGAATAATTGTTTTAAGAACTCAAAATTTCCAAATTTGATTTTTAACTTGTTTAAAAATTTGATTTTCCCTCGCTTCAATTGTTGAGCGTTTTCAATAATATATTGTAACCGTCTCCTTAATTTCTACAATATTGCCATATAAATTTCAACCCCATACCGAGAACATGTAATAATATTCACAAAATTTTTTGAAAATAAGGACAATAGTCATTAGAGCTCTCCTTTATTTTTGTTGTACATTTTTTCTTTTACCAATCAGATAAGAGGATGATTTTGTGGGCTCTTTTGCTATTTTCTTCTCAGAACAAATAGTGTTCAAAGAGGATGAGTCTTTTTTTCATTTTTTTGATTCCATGTTTGTCTTTTTATTTTCTTTACGATTTCATTTATAATCATAGATTGATGCTAATGAGAAGGCACAATGCAAGATTGTGAAAATTAATAGATTATGAAGAGGTGTAATGGAATGGTTTTCAAAGGTTGATTATATTTCGAGATCCTTGTTTGAGAAAGGTAAAGAAAAAAGAGCATGTAACACTAGTGTCAAACTCATATCAAATGAGAGCATTTTAGACTTTTTTCAACTGTATCCTTTCCAAAATTTTCATTTTAAGTAAAATAATTTATATTAAAAAACACCATAAATGAAAATTTTCTCTCGACAAGAGAGGAAGTAATTAGAATGCTAATTATATTTAGATTTGAGCATTTAATTCTTTAACCATTTGTTGATAGCCGTTGACATTCAATCAATATAGTAGCTAATAATTGAGAATAGTACATGTCACGCCCGACTCTAATCACCAGAGGATTTATTCGCTTTGGCCACGGTGTTGTGCCCCGACCTAATCCGGCCAACACATACACCCGCCCTCACGGTTTTGTCCCGCAGGTGAAATGAAAAACTTCCCAGTAAGTCACCCATCCTGAGATTTCTGTTAAGCGAATACGCTTAACCCTGAAGTTCTTTCAACTCTCCAGCCATTCCACCAAAAGATGCCTCTAATGATTAATTTCCCCCTTTTCGATATATGATTCGATTCATTCATGTGTCCCGCATTCCACTACCCTAACTAACCTGCCATCCTAGAATCACTTTACCAGGTCGGGATGTCACAGTACTACAACTCTAATGGAGTCAAATAGAAATTAATGTATCACACAAACACAATCAATTCAATAGAATGTTGGAGGTAAATACATATTTACAATTCTACGCAATGAAGGAGTTAGGGGTATAGGGGTGGCGGCCACTCCTAACAAATTTTTTCTTTAAGATTTTACATATAAAATATTAAATTTTTTATTTTACTCCTTAAAATAGTAAATTTTTTATCCTAACAAATTTTTTTTAAGATTTTACACATGAAATATTAAAAATTTTTATTTTACCCCTTAAAATAGTAAATTTTGCAATTTCATCCTCCTTGTAAATCTTAAAATTTTTTTTAGCCCCTAACTTTAATTCTTGGCTCCATTACTGTTCTACGTTGTCTTTTAACATTCAAATAAAAAATAATTTGAATCTTGAAATTATATGTAGTGAAATAAAGAAATGAAGCATGCATATGCAGAAATTATTAAACTAATACAAACTATTTTTGGACTATTGAAAATTCTTAATGAGAGAAAAATTCCTTAAGGTAAAGAAGAAAATATGTTTCTTCCTAGCTATAAATATAAACCCAAAGAATTCTGCTAGCTTGGATTACAATATACAATGTTAATGGATGCTTAATAAGTCAACGTTAATTCTAAAAAAATGTTATCCATAACGTTACTGCAAACAAGCAACACAGAAGCTTCAATGATGATGATGGGACATAAGAAAGTTTCAATGATGATGATAATGACAGTATTATTATTCTTAAACTCAGCATTGCAAACCTGTAATGGATACAGTTACAGTTATTGCTATTGCCAATGTCCTCGGTTGCCGAATGATTAAACAGTACGATAAATTTAGAAATTGTCTATGTTACTGAAAATGCAGGAGCCAATTCAAATCTACTGTCCAACAAAGAACGCCCGCCGGTAAAAATTCACCTCCGAAAGCACGAACTTGGCAATTTCCGCCGCCTCAACAACAATCAAACCGTCACCTGCCTCCTAAAAAACCACCACCTCAAGATCTGCCTCCATAACAAACACCGCCGGCTGAACATATTCCATCGAAATGCCCTTCGATCCCTAAAGAGCCGCTACTTTCGGCTGAAGATAATGGTGGTTATGTTTATAGAGTTCAGTATAATAAAAATCAAAAGCAATAATTCTCATTATTGCTTCAATTTATTTCTGTTTGTTTTTTTTTAAATATTACTTTATTTTGTTTTTTTTTTATTATTATTGCAATTATAAAATATTCTAAAATATACTGTTTTACCTTATCTCTAAAGATTTGTTTCAATTGTACCCAAGTGATTAAAATTTTATGATTGAAGAGATTAATGAAGAGTTAAAGCTAAAACTGAATTTAGATATAATGATTGGAAAAAATGATTATTATAGTATAGTATTCTATATTTAATAGTTTTTGATTTTTTTTTTTATTTCATTTAGATGACAATTTTAGACATTTAAGATATTATTAATTATTTTATTCTAATTTTACTATTGTCTAAATATTTTTATTAAAATTCATCACAATTAATTGAGCATTAATTAAAGAGTAATTTAATCAGTTACTTTTATTTTTTTTAGAATTGAGGTAATTTAATAATTTTTTTACATTTTTGTGGAGAATTAAAAACTGTCAAATTTAATGGAACAAGAGAAAATATATTTCATTTCAATTATAATCAAACTGCTTCAATCATAAGGCCAAATGGGTATATAATAAGTTTTTAGATTTAGAATAATATAGTCAAGAAGAGATTTCTTTTTTTTTTTTTTTTTTTTTTTTTGGTGGCTGTTAGTTGTTGAATAAATTTTCTCTTAAAAAAAATATGTTAAATAAATTTCTAATATATGGGCTTCATTTGAGGTTTAGAGAATTAATTTTTTATCTTATGGTTAAGGAATACTAGTCATGTACCTATCGTGCTATATGGAATATGTAATTTTTATTATATTATTTTTAAGAATTTAAATAACATTTGTACATATGTATTATTTGTGTTCTTATTATTATATTCCAAATTATTGAGATATAAATTTTAATTACTTATATTGAATTCAATAATTAACAATTCTATGATAAGTTTATTGTATTAATAAAAAATCTTTTGATTTCCTTTTTTTTCAATAATTAATAATGCAAATAATAAATTTATTACAATAATGAAATGCAATAAATAATAAGTTTATTAATTATCAAAAAATTATTAATTTCATTAATTATTGGAAAAAATTGAAAATTTTATTATTTGAAATAATATTAATAATATGATCAATTATTTAATTAATATTTAAACATATCGGCAAATATAGTATATTATTGGTGAAATTAATACTAATGTTAATTCAACTAATGTTAAAATTGAAAAGTCGTTCAAAAAATTTTTTCTTTGTCAATTAAATTATAATTTATGATATTAATATGATTTTGAAATTTTATTAAAGATAATATTATTAAATATTAGTAATATTTTATATAGAAAAATATTGAAGTTGTTGAATAGGATTTAATAACTTTCTATAATAAAAAACAAATGGCAAAAATTAATTTTTTTTTAAAAGATGAAAAAGAAGAGCAAATACTGAAAATAACAAAAATATCCAGACAATTCTTTAGATTTTGGATTTTGGAAATGTCTAGGTGCGGATATTCATAGGCAAAGAAACGCGAATGCGGTTTCGACTTCTGTCATCTTCTCTCTTTCTCTCTCTCTCTCTCTGGTTAATGTATGTATAATCCCCTTCCCCCAGTCAACACGGACGGCTAAAAGACCCAGCCCAAAGCTCCCTCTCTCTCTCTCTCTCTTTCTTTCTCTCCCTATCCTTCCAAGAAAAACCCTTACGGCATCACATTTATAAATTCCTTAAATCATTTCAATTTCCCATTTTAATTAATTCTTTGATTGAAGTCAGCGCCAAAACAATCCGTCCATATCAACCCCAATTCTTTTCTTGTTTAAAACTTTGCTCTGTGACTGCGAATTTCGTATTGACGAAATGTCATCTGAGATCGAGGTGGTGGAGGAGGAGGTACAATTTGCCAATGGGGAAGCGGCATCATCTGTTAATGGAGCCAATGGGATCGCTAATGGTGACGCTGTTGGCGAGGATAGCTTGAGGAACGATGTTTATACCGCTGCTGCCTATGGGGATTTGGAGAAGCTTCAGAGATTGGTGGAGAGTGAGGGTTGTTCTGTATCCCAGCCTGATAGCCTCGGTTACTATGCTTTACAGTGGGCCGCTTTGAATAATCGAACTGCTGCTGCTCAGTATATTATTGAGGTTTCTCTATCTCTTCCTCCCCATGAATTATGGTTGTTCCATGGGCTTCTTTAATTTATTTATTTATTTTGGTTTTTCAATTTGTCATTATAGCGGGCATTTTGTGGGGTTATGTGGTGGGTTATTGGTTTTTGTTTGTTCTTCTAGTATGTCACTGAGGATTCTTTCTTCTCCCTACTTGGTTTTGGATATTGATTTGTTTGTCGCATTGGTTTTTCGCGGGATTATTCTATTTGGTTACTTGACGATTTTTGAATTTATTGATTGTTATGCTTGAATATGTTTTGTAATTTGATGTATTTTCAGTGGGTTTCTTGAGTTTCTTGGTGTGAGATTGAAGTATTCTAGTAACTTTAGCTTAGGAGTACTTGCGTGCATGGTTTTTATGACTGCTTGGTGATGAAAAATTCGAGTGCAAAAAGCGGAATCCTTCTTAAAAAAAGCAACCCAATTCTTTTTATTTATTTATTTTTTTTATTTCAGATGCATACTAATATGTATAAGTATATATAACAATTCTATAAGAATTCTACAGAATGATTGTAGTTATCAGTCAGGAGATAATTAATTTTGATGATTTTAAATATTATACCAAGTTAAAGCTGTTGTAGTCCATACTAATCAGAGGACGTTTTCATTAATTGATTTGCCATTTTTTATCCTTGATTGCCAGCATGGAGGAGATGTAAATGCAGTAGATCATACCGGGCAGACAGCATTGCACTGGAGTGCAGTTCGGGGTGCAATCCAAGTTGCAGAGCTTTTACTCCAAGAGGGTGCTCGCGTAACTGCTGCTGATGTTTATGGATATCAGGTCAGTGCCATTTCCTTCTTTATTTAATAAATATACTTTGTTCAAGGGAGAGCCAAGCATGATTTTCTTGATTATGTTTGCCTGGGTAAATGTTTTACGATCTAAATTTGATATTTGTATTTCAAACTGGATCATGATCACGTGCCAGTTTGTTTCACCCATTTAGTTTTTGAGGTGACTACATCCAGAAGAGATTTCGTGCTTGATGAATGATTGATTTACGAAAACGAGGTACATAATCAATGTATAATTTCTATTTATCCCAAGCTTTAGGTACATTTGCCAATAAGTGCTGAGATAAGCTCATGCTATCGCCCCAAGTTTGTAGCTTTCGCATTTTGGTCATGTCTTCTAACTCAAAGTGTGATAAAATCATGTTGTGCCAAAATTTCAAAATTAGATCAGAGAAGCTAGGTTGATAAACTAGCAACAAACAACTATGTGCAAGTTAGATTTATATTCTAGCAGTTATCAGAACAAAGTTTCTAAATTCAGGAAAGATGATAAACATGGAAAGTCAGTTAGAAAAAAAAAAAAAAAACTTGTAAAGAGAACAACAATCTAGATCTGTATATTTTGTAGCATTGATTTTATTCTGCTTTAAAATTGCTGGATGTTAATTACTTCAGTTTGGATTTTTCTTCGAGTGTGAATTATTTGGAAACAAAATATTCAATACTAATTCCACATAATTACAGACAACACATGTTGCTGCTCAATATGGTCAGACAGCTTTCCTCTATCACATTGTCTCAAAATGGAACGCAGACCCTGATGTTCCTGATAATGATGGAAGAAGCCCTTTGCACTGGTAAATGATAACTTCTTCTGTATCTTTACCTTTTATTAAATGGTTGTAATAGCTTCAGATGCTGTTTGTTATATATATTATTGATAGCTCTACAGTATTTCTGTTCAATCATGATCATGAATGGTTTGTGAAGTGTTATTTATTAATTTGCATAATTGCGTATTTTGGTCCTTATTTTATTGATTAATATAGCTGTCATTTATTAATTTTTATAAATTGTGTTATGTTTTACATTTTCAATAATCAAGACTTGTGAATTCTCTTGGTCATATTCTGTACGTATAAATTGTATCATAGAGATGATAATTTATGGATTTTCTTTATCTTCTACAAAATTCATTATGATCTTCTAATTTTTTGGTAACACTACTTAAAATTGATTTATAATTTGTTGTCTTGTTATTTGAACAGATTTGTTGGTGGAATGTGTTGTCTACCATGTAGTCTGGGCAGTAAAACTGCATGATATTATTTTAAGAGATATAATATTTGAACCGCATTTGCACCTAGGATGCAATAGCGAAGAGAGTTAACACATATTTTTATAGCCTAGCTGCTGGAAAGGGAAAAAAAAAAAAAGAGTAAAGTAAAAGATATTGATTCCACTTATTTATTTCTTACTGCGATGGTTCCTGAATCCCTTTTATTTTAGTGGACCATTTCTGCTCTTTACGTCTTCAGAAGTTCATATGTATTTTTTGGTTTGTGAGTTAAATATGCAATCTGTCATAACTTTGGCAAATATATTATTGTGGTTATGTGCTTAGATTAATAATTTAGCTTTCTTGCTAGTCATATTAAATGTTTAAATGAGTTATATTTCCTTTATGGTTCATTATATTAAATAGTTCCTGAGTTAAATAATTTGTCATATTCCCCATATTCGGTGATTAAGATGATGAATTTTTTATTTCATTCATTTGTTTTATTTTTGGAGAATTTTAGGGCTGCTTATAAAGGTTTTGCCGATTGCATACGCCTTCTGTTGTTTCTGGATGCTTATAGGGGACGGCAGGATAAAGAGGGTACATGCCTAATATTTTTATTTCTCAATACAATTTTATGGGAAAAATATTTTTGGATGAATCTATGACAAATTTCCTATTTCTTCTTTTCTTATATTTGCATATTAGGTTGCACCCCTCTCCATTGGGCTGCAATTAGGGGTAACTTGGAGGCATGCACAGTGTTAGTACAGGCTGGCAAGAAAGAAGACTTAATAGTTACTGATAATACTGGCCTTACACCAGCCCAGCTTGCTTCTGACAAGAACCACAGACAAGTTGCTTTTTTCCTTGTAGGTGCTCCATAACCAAAATAGTTTTTAATTGGTTAGTAAGGTTGCTCAGACAAGCAGTATCTTGCTTTTCTTGATATTTTTGTCTCATATTTGGACTCTTAGTTATTGACTTGATGTGATACATCATATCTGCACTTGTTTAATTGGCAGATGCAACAGAATAGTAGATTTACATAGAAAGGGTGCTTGTTTCATTGCTCGTAGTGGCTCTGTCTGTTATATTGCATTTACTGCATGTTGCTTGGTTCAAGAATGACTGTTGAATATGGGTACATGTCTGGGAACAAACTCACCAAAATTTCATAGCTTTTCTTATCAATTTGAAGTTCTGAAGTATTGTATCCATGTCCAAGTATCCTCATAGAACATGATTATTATAAAGAAGAGTGAAGCCCTTTAGAGCTACCTACACTCGTTTCCTTAATGGTGACATGAGAATAATTCTGCATTTGTGATGAGAAATGCATTGTGTGAAGTAACTTACCGTTCTGTGTATATTGATGCATGGGGTGACTCTTATTTAAGTGTGCATGCTGTACTATTTCATTTGATTTTTCTATGTATCTCTAAAGAAATTTGGAAAGTTTCTATAAGAATTGCTGAAGTTTAATCTAGAATAAATTCTATGTTTAATATGGTTATGCAGGGGAATTCTAGGAAATTACTTGACAAACGTTGTGATGGGAATAGCCGCCTTGGACGTCTCTCAAAGTTTGGACTTGCTCCTGTACTTTGGGCTGTAATACTGCTACTATTGGTGATCTTTATTCATTCTGTCATTATGGGTATTGGCTCCTATCTTTTCATTATATTTCAATAATAATCAAGAGTAGGTTACATTTTTTATTTTTTGATAATTTTAATTACTATGCTGCAGATCCTAATCTACCAAGGTTAACAGCTGGTTTTGGCCTTCTTGCCTGGTTGGGTGTTTTCCTAGCAACTGTTGGACTATTTATGTTTTATAGGTGTAGCAGGTATGCTCCATAGCTAACATTTTGAGTGGTTGAGCTGTTGACTTTAGTTATGTCTGCATTATCAGATCCGAACAATCTGTGTAATTACTAATTCTTTTTCACGCCAAATAAAATATCAGTACTAAAAATTGGTGTAATGTTTGAGATTGAGGTGTGAACTATGAAGTTAGATTCCTATGTAAGTTTGAAGGCTACTTTATGTGGCATAACGTGGGTAAGTGCTCATCGTCATATTTTAATAGCTGTGCGGGCACAAAATTGACATTGTCTTGGAAGATATGCAAGGAGCAACCATAATGAAGCTACATTGAAAGGATTTTACTTGCCCAGATTTGTTGCAATAAGGAATGGCCTGGATGATTTTACTTTATTGTTAATATAGACTTGCATACACTTCCATTCTGATATTATAGTATTGTTGAGAGAACACGAGTTTCTATTTTCTTTTTTTTGCTGTATGTTCGTTTTGCCTATTCCCCTTTGGATATGAAACATGCTAAGCTCATTTAACTCGATTATCTTTTTCATTCTTTCCTCATCCTTACCCCTTTGCAGGAAGGATCCAGGTTACATTAGAATGAATGTGCATGATCCAGAAAACATGAAAGATGATGTGAGTTTCATTCCTTACACCTAGCATGTTTTGTAGTTTACTCATTTCCCCTTACTGACAATCCAAACCCCTCCCCCTCCTCCAGAAAAAAAAAAAAAAAAAAAAAAATCCTGACCTGCACAAAAATAACACTCAGAATTGTCTCTTTATGGTATCATCCATAAAGATGCGTTTATTTTCCCATCCACACAATCTTTCCTTTTTTCAAGTCATGCTGGTCTTTTCTTTTTCCCTTGTGAAAAAGAGACAGAATGCATTGTATATTTTCTAATTACTTATCAATTTATGTATTATTTTATGCCAGGAACCTCTTTTGAAGATCGAAATAAATAATCCTGCATTGCTAGCTGGAAATTGGTCTCAACTTTGTGCAACATGCAAGGTGCTTTATATTATTTCAAAGTGCTGATCCCGGTGGCTTGTTTAAAACTAATATTATGAAATGTTTTTCTGTCTTTTCCATGGGCATGTTTAGTTTTTGCTTACAGGTTTTTTATTTTGTGATGACCAGATTGTTAGACCTCTTCGTGCAAAGCACTGTTCCACATGTGATCGTTGTGTTGAGCAATTTGATCATCATTGCCCATGGGTATCTAATTGTATCGGCAAGGTGTGTATATCATCAATTGCACAAACATTTTTCACCTGATGGCTTGTCGATGAGAACATAAAATTTATCTTTCTGAAAAGATGCAATATGAAAAGTTACTCATTTGACTTTGGTTGCACCCATAATTAGTATGATAACATTCAACCTAGAATCAATCTTCAACATACATACTATTTATAATCATTGGCTATTTGGAATATGTGCAAAATAATTATGACATAATGCTGGACTTTTGCATGAATTTTTACTACGTATATGATCTGAAATTTCCTAGGTAGGAATACCATGTTACAATTTCATGCTTCACACTAAAAATTGACATCAGTACCATGTTGTTGACCATTGGTTTGTTTCCTGCTTTTCATGCAGAAAAACAAATGGGATTTCTTTGTGTTTCTTGTTCTAGAAGTTTCAGCAATGTTGCTTACTGGTGGGGTGGCTCTTACAAGTATGTGATTAATTGGTTTCTTAAATCCAAGCTATCTTTCAACTTTTTCATTTTTCTAAAGTTTTTTGGTTGCTTGGGGAGTTTATCTTGGCTGATGGAGAATATTTTGCTGGATGTAGGAGTTCTGACTGATCCAGCAGCTCCCTCTACATTCGGTTCATGGATAAACCATGCTGTTGTTCAACATACTGGTGCTGTTTCATTTCTGATTGTGGATTTTTTCCTGTTCTTCGGTGTGGCAGTATTAACGGTCGTGCAAGCTTCTCAGGTAAGTCTAGCTGTCCTCTTTTACTGCATTCATGTGCCTTCAAGTAGTGTGTGTCTTGCACCAGTCATTACAGAACTAGTAAATCCATCAGCTTGAGCAATGTGGATGCACTTAGTTCTTGATGTGATAAATAACTGAAGTTCTAGCTGTTGGATTTTTTTGCTTTGCTGTTATATATACGTGTGCGCGTGTGTGTATATATTATTACTAAGGCTGTAAATGATCTGAGTCCAGCCCAGCTCTAGTGAGTTCGAGCTCCGGTCAGTTAAAAATAATTAGGCTCGAGCTCGGCTTGATAACTTTAAATGAGCCGAGTTCAAGCTCTAGCTCGAAATCTATCAAACCAAAACAACATCATTTTGTTGTAGATCTAATTAGTCTTGGCTAATTGAGCTAGCTCACGAACTACGCTCGGCTCGATAAAGTGGGCTTGTGAGCTGGCTTGCAAGTTAATGAGCTTGATAGTTTGGCTTGATAAGCTTATCGAATGAGCTCAAGTAAGCTTTTATCAAGCTGAATCTCGAGCAGCTCACAAGTGGCTCGGCTCATTTACTGCCCTAGTTGTTACTTTAACACCTGCTGAATCCTTTCTGTCCTGGCACAGATATCTCGCAATATAACAACAAATGAAATGGCCAATGCGATGCGTTACAGCTATCTTCGAGGTCCAAGTGGTCGCTTCAGAAATCCATATGATCATGGTGTCAGAAAGAATTGTTCAGATTTCTTGATCAATGGCTACAATGAAGATGTGGAGTATATTGAAGATTCTCCACATTCTGAGGGGATTGCAATGATGCATGTGATGAGGAATTCAAGCACGCAAAATGGGGATGTACACTCTCCTCACATCAATGGCAATGGCCACATTGCCATTAATGTGAATCCCGACACTAAAGTCCATCAAGGTCATGTCCATTCTTCGCATTGCAGCCATAGTAACCATGGGAAGTCCAAAACAGATAGCGTTCCTTTGGGTTTGGGTCTTGGTCTTGGACGGAGCAATGCTCGTACTGTTGCAGCTTCATGATGATGTTTCAATTTGATACAGTCTGAAACTGATGTGTATTGTATCATATTGCATCTGATTAACCTTTTGTAATGTAATTGATTGTTGCTTCTTTTTGCCCCCCTAAATGGCGGTATTCTTGTAAAAAATTTTACTCTGATAAGGTCGTAGACTTAGCCATCAGTGTTAATGGCAGATTTACATTCAGTTAGCATACAACTGTAGCAGTCTGAGGGTGAGCCTTTTCCACTCTTCCACTTGGTGGCATCTTCTTCCTCATTGTTTATTTTTGTACTTGTCTCTTCCTTACATTGATTCCGATCCACTTAGTGAGATTTGAGCATGAAGTTTCATATGTGAAATTACAATTTTTTTCTTCTTGATATCATGTGAATTGGTTTATCATGCGGTTTTCAATCCTCACTTGGATTTCTTGGCTTTACTCCAATTATGATATTCTGCTTGGATGCTTTAATGCTCGTATTATTATTATTATTATTATTTTCAAAATTCTATAAAAGAAAACTCTTAGATGTTCTAGAAGTGGGTGATATATGTATATTTTCGAATTTCTTAGTTCTAGCATGGATGATATGCCATTAATTGAAATGGATATTTTTTATTGAGATTGAAAGAAGAGAAAGAAGCTGGAGGCTTTGATGCCATTTCATTCGATTGCTCGTTTAAAAACGACAGCAACTGTTGCTTTATATATAGATAGATCGAAATAAATAATTAATACTTTTAATTTTATAGAAGTATCATCTAAATGAAATAATAAAAAAAAAGAAGTTAAAAAACTGTTAAATTTAACAGAAAATTACAATTGTGTTTTTTTTTTTTTTTTTTTTTTTTTTTTTTTTTTTTAAAAAGTTGAGATGCCTCTTGAGGAATTGAGAATTTGGCTGGGAGAGTAATTAATTGACCATAGAAAATGGATTATAAGAAGATAATGAATTTGAAATTACTCAACTAAGTTATGAAATGAAATTTTATAGCAGTGATAATTAATAAAAAGGTATCATAAATGTTTTTTTAAGAAGAAATTACCAATTACCAATAACTAATTATTGAGTTTAGCAGTTTAAACCAAATCCAAAATTAAAGCTAAACATGCTGATGTAACTTCATTGAAAATAGAGTTAGCAGAAAGCATTGAAAACAACATTAAAATAATTTTAGTTTCAGCCTCATTCAATTTTTTATTCAATAAACTGTGATGAGCTAATGGGAAAACGACATTGCCGTCTACCTTTTGTTGTATGCTATTTGGCGAACCAGTCTCCCATAACTCGACTGTGTGCACAAAACGTTGGCATTCTGTGACAAAAAAACAAATTGTGACAAATAACAAGGGACAGAACGGCCTGTCGTACGACTCTGTTATGAGCTACGGCTCTGTGCATGTTCCGGTTATTTCTCCCGCCGAACAAAGCAACTAGGCCCTACAAATGCTTTCATTTTCTCGCTTATTACAACGTCCTTATCTCATCAATCGCACCAGCTTACCACGTGTCAGCCATCATACGGTTCTGAACTCCAGCTCCTTCTCTTCCCTTCCTCCTACCAATCCCCACCTCCCTGCTTTCTTGCTTTCAGTTTCATTCTCTTCTCTCTCTCCCTATAGTGATTGCTATCAGTCTTTGCAAAGGGAGTCTCTGAATTCTATCCCTCTCTTACTTGATTATCTATTCATTTCAAAGCTTGTTATTGCTTACAGGTTTTAGGTACAGTGTAATCAACATTTTTTTTTTCTTTTTAATTTTCGTTTGTATTTGTTTGGTATACTAATCAGAATTGATCAAGGATAGTTTTTCTTTGGAAAACAGCTTTTGCGTTTCAACTGTACAAGTATTCTTTGTTTATGGTTATCATGTTCAAGGATTGAGTTTTGGTGTAAATTTTGAATTGTGGAGTGGAATGATGGGGTTCCTAGGAGTTGATTCCCATAAGCATTTACATACCACTGGTTAATTATAATAGTAAATTATCACCTAAGGTTTAAAAGTGTTGGGACGGTTTTTCTTGGAATGGGTATTATTAATTACTCCAACTTTTGAAGCTATCAAGATGATTCTGCTTCATGGGTTGTGACTCAAAAACTTACAGCTGTTTGTTAATTGTGTTATGTTGTATTCTCGTATAATATGTTGTGTGTGTTTGTGTTTCCACTTACTCTTATATTAAATTGAGGAGGTTTTGTGTGCACGTGCACGTGGGATAAAGCTTTAAAATTTGGTTTTTCTGAAGAATATTTAAGGAAGTTAATTTTATTATTGATGAATCTCTAGTTCTGTTCGTTGCACCACTGAGTTGAGATTGTATTTGCAGAAGTGATTTGATTGGTTTAATAGCCAAAAAAGGAAAAAAAAAGTTGGAAAAAATTACCGAACAGAGTCATAGTTGATTCGAGCATTTTATAGGCATTTGAAATACATTTTTCTGTACTCTTAAATATGTTAATTATCTAATGTTTTCTGTTTGGATCGTATAGAATGAATTGGTCTTAATGCTATATGCTTTGATTTGGTAATTGGTTGCAGTTATTGTTCGGTGCGCTTAATGAGATAAATTGTTAGCTGGTGGGATATCAATCAATGGGTGGAATTTGTTCAAGGAAGAGAGATCAACAGGCTATAGAGGTAGGGGTGCGAAGTGGGGTATTCGGAAGATATAGTAAAAGTGGAAGTTCAAAATGGCTGGGAAACTCACTTGCTCGACATGTTACAGACCTCCAGCCAGGAGGCAGTTGCCCATCCCTCATGGAATTATGCATACGCAAAATACGAGAGGTTGCTAGACTTCTTTGGCATTACTTGGAGACTTTTCCCTTATTTCTTTTGTCTGATCTTTTACTTTCTGAAGTGTAGGATATCGACAAATATAGTTCATTTTCAATTCTTCCAAGGGATATAAGTCAGCAAATCCTTAATGAATTGGTACTGTCACGTTGCCTTACTGATGCTTCTCTTGAAACATTCAGAGATTGTGCTCTTCAGGTATATAATCTGTGGATCCTTTCAGAAATGAAATTCTTTAATCTGGTTAAAGTTTACACTTGCACTTGCTTTTCAGTTGTTCAACTAACCTTCTACATGAAATTGACAGGATGTTCTTTTAACTGAATATCCTGGAGTAAAGGATAGTTGGATGGATGTTGTCTCCTCACAAGGATCATCTTTACTTTCTGTCGATCTTTCTGATTCTGACGTCACAGATACTGGATTGGGTCTTCTCAAAGATTGCTCAAACCTCCAAGTCATTACTTTAAACCATTGTGACCACATTTCTGAAAGTGGACTGAATCATTTTAGTGGTACTGCTTTATTTGCTCTCTGATGCTTGGTCATTGCGTTGCTACAACCTGTATCTTTTTTCTCTTCTTTGTTTTAGTATACTATATTTTTCTGAAAATTTTATTCTTAAAAACTGTCTGGATTTGATAATCTTGACTGACAGTCATCCTCTTTTTAATGAAATTTCTTTGCGCGCAAAATCCTAGGTGGCTATAAGGTTTTTCTGCAAATTGAATTGTAGTACCACTGTACCAGGTGCATTCAATTGTAAAATAGAGCTCAAGGTAGCTGCCAAATAGTTGGAAGTTGGGTCTTTTCTTTTCATTGAATTTACCTCTTAATTGATAGAATTAGATTTAAATCTCTGAATTTAAGATGTTAACGTCATACTTTATATGGAAAACAGATTACATCACTCTACAGAAATTTACTTTAACCTATTTAAATTAAAAAAACTGCTGGAAGAAATGGATGGAGTAATTTTTACATACATGCGTGCATGCAAGTATATGAGATGATGTTGATTTTCTTCTAGTCATATTTACAGTTTCTTCTGCCTTCAGTAAAATATTGAGTTGCAACACTATACGTTCCTGTACCAGTTCATCATTTGACAGTACTTGTTTTGCATGGTAGTTAATAACGATAATGCAATTCTTGATACATATCATGACTAGAAAAACTGGTTATGATAATACCAGAAGCAATTTATTCGAGTTTTTGGTTGAAAATGTCTTCTTTGTTGTTCTCCAAGTCCCCATGTATTGCTCTGATTTTCAATTTTGACTTGTTTATTATACAAAAAGATATGTGTATAAAGCATTCTATTAAAGAAAAAAGGATATGTAATATAAAGTTGTTACATATTAAAAGCTGCCATTTTGAGCATATAGTTGTAGTGGAAATTTATGTATGGAACAATTGTCAACAGTTGTGATTTGAGAAGTTGCAGTCATGCTAGATGCATGTTGAAGCATTAATAGCAGAAGTTAGTTGTATTCTGCAATTCAAATGCAGCAAAAGTTTGATAATCTGAATTAGTACTTGTTCTATGTGCTGTTTGTACTCTGTGAAGTGATGGTGTTTGCAAGGTTTATATTGTCCTGTATGATGCTCTGTATCCTTGATCTCCCTACTATGAATTTATAGATTTTATCTTCTTTTTTTTGTATTGATTCATGCATTATATCATTTAGCATCTTTATCTTCTATTTCTCAGTAACTTATCTCTTGAATAATTATTCTGTTGCTTCACAAATCATCACTATTTTCTGCATAACATAGATGATCTTTGTGATCCTGTTCTTTTAGGTCTTACCAACTTGACATGTTTGAGTTTCAAAAAGTGCAATGCTGTAACTGCTGAAGGAATGCGTGCCTTTTCCAGTTTGGTTAACCTAGAAAAGTTGGACTTGGAAAGGTGTCCCCGGATTCATGGTGGACTTGTTCATCTCAAAGGTTTGTATATCATGTGATATGAAAGCTTATATTTACTTGGTGCATTTCCTGGAGTATATTGCTTCTAGTCGTTATACTTCTTAGAGGGAATTAATTTGTATTTTTAGAATATGCTGTTATTTAAAAGGGTCTGCACATTTTAGTGTCTGGATAGCATTGCTCATGTGCTTTATTTTTCTGAGTCTGTAAGTATCATTCAAGTATTTAGGCTAGCAACTACATTTTTAATTTGACCTTCTCCTCCTCTTCTTTCTCCTCTTTTGAAGACCAGGTCTGATATAAGCAAGCAGTACTTACCTTTTTACCACTGGTGCCATGAGGGAACATGCATGCACTTGCATGCTCTCTCTCTCTCTCTTTCTCTAGTTTTCCTTTCCTTTCTTTTTTTCTGAAAAAAAAAAAAAAAAAAAAAGAGAAGCTTAGATTAACCTGCTTCTGCACCACTGCTGAGGTGTATGATTATATATAGGTGAAGAGTAAGCTGCTGGTTATAGCTATTCTTCAGAAATTGTCATTTTTCGGACACAATAGGAGATGCCATTTGACTTTCACATGGAGTTGTAATTGGCAGTTGGTCTATCACATTCAGAAATTATCATGCAGCATATGTTTTAGACTTATTTTAATGGCTCTAATATTATATTTTTCTTCCTTCTTATTTTGTTGTTGTCCCCAGGATTAATCAAACTAGAGTCTCTAAATATGAGATGCTGTAAATGCATAACAGATTTGGACATTAAGGCACTCTCAGGTAATTGTTCTTCCTACATTTTTTTCCACTGGAAAATATGGAATCCATTCACCTATTCTTTTAGCCGTTGCTTGCCATTTCTAAGGGACTGAAATTGAAATGACTGATGATGTTACTCCATGTGTTTGATAATTTGCTATAGTAGAGTAATTGCTCCGTTATTGTCTTTGGATTGTTAAAAGGAAGAGACCCTTCATTGGCTTGTTTTTTCTTTTTTTTTTTTTTTTTTTGCCATATGTGCCCCTTTTTTTCATCATCCCATCTTCTTTCTCTCTCTCTCAGAGAGAGAGTCAGATTAGGGTCCGTTTCACTCAATTCTCATTTTTTCAATGTTTCAGGTCTTACAAACCTCAAGGAGTTACAAATTTCCAATACTAACGTTACTGATTTTGGAGTTTCATATTTGAGAGGTACTTTATGTTTTTTATATAATCATATGGCAACCGCAACGGCTACTTTTCTCCTCATTCCACAAATTTTTATATGTTTGTGTGCAACCATATTTACCTCTTCTTCTCCAGTGGTGACTATTTCTCCTATGAAAGTTGGGAAAGGTAATCAGCAGAATAAGCATTATCAGAGCAATACAAGATTTCAGAGCCTCCCAAAGTTTTTTGATGTCTTATGCCATTTGCATAAGAAGAGACACAAAGGAGCTTCATAGTATAATAGGGCAACATTCGATATGTAACCAAATCAACTTACTGTAGGAAAAACTGATGCAAAAATTGCTTAATTTGTGCTATCCAGGTCATGTAAAAGGGATGTTTCAATATAGGTTACTCCATATCATTCACTCTGGTGACACATCTTATGTATTGACTCTGGTTACTTCATACTATTCACTCTAGTGACACATCTTACTGTAAGAAAAACTGGTGCAAAAATTGCTTAATCTCTGTTATCTAGGTCATGTGAAAGGGATCTTACAATATAGGTTACTTCATAACATTCACTCTGGTGACACATCTTATGTACGCATTCCATACTCTGAAACGATGCTTTGTATTTACTTTCATGATTGGTCTTTTTCCACTGGATGGTCATTCTATAAACATTCTTGTTAATGCATTTGGTATCTTATAATTAGCCCATCCTTGCACAGCTTATTCCACCTTTTTTGTAGTGCCTTGAAATTTCCCCTTACTTTCTTGGGGTCGAGTTTTACTCATACATAATCTTACACGAGGCTTTCTATTTATGAACATATATTGTTATGTAATTATTGCTGTTTTCTCGAGGATTTGATATGTTACTCCAACATGGTGCCATTTGCTAAAGCTGGCTGCATTAATTATTGGTTTTAGACTATTTTAAAATAGTATCAAACTTCCCCTTTTCTCAAGAAAATATTTGCTGTTCTAAGAAGTGACTGGATCTTTATCTGTGCTTGGCAGGGTTGCAGAAGCTTATTATGCTGAACTTAGAGCGATGCAATGTTACCACCTCATGCTTGGATTCCATCTCTGGTTGATTCTCTCTTCAGTTCTTGGCCTTTCTATTATCCTTTTAACAATATTGTTTGTTATGATTATGAATTCTCACTATAATTTTAATCAAGTTAGTGATTCTCTGAACTTATTGAATGAATTTAGAGACTAAGATAAATCGTTTCCCATCAAATTAGCTATGGGTTTCAGATGAAAATTGCTCAAGGAGTTGTCAAATTTTGGTGAAAGATAACTCTGAGAACTTTTAATGTTCAATTATGGTTCATGAGTAGATAAATGGTTATTTTTGCAGCTCTTGTTACCCTAGCATACTTAAACCTGAACAGATGCGGTTTATCAGATGATGGATGGGATAAGTTTTCTGGTGAGTGAAATTTGCCTTTTCTTTGACCTGCGCATATTTGATCAATGGAATATGTTACATTTCTTTATATTTTAATGGTTGAAGAGAGGGTGATCTTTAGTTAACAAGTTGATTGTTTGCCTGCAGGACTGGAAAACTTGAAGGTGTTGAGCTTGGGATTTAACGACATAACAGATGCATGTCTGGTGCATCTAAAAGGTGTTCTCTCTTTCTCTCCCTCTCTCTTTCTTATTATCCTTTTCACCTATTTTTGGTGAAATAGGTAAAAGCATTATTGTCCCATAACAATATTTCAAAATGCTATCATCCCCAGGAAAATTGTAAACGAATTGCATTTACTTTACTTCTATTTGAAATATTCAAGTTGTAACAGTTTTTCATCTGATGGTGGTTACTGAAAGAAGTGAAAAGCCCTGAAGTCAGAAGTTCTAGCATAGCGTGCAAATTTGCTTCATTTGCATTACTTTCTTATTGACTTAGTATGCCAATCATATGTCCATTCTTTTTAGTGTTATCATCTTCTTGAGATATTATTATTGCTGACTAGGGGACCATCCTTCAGCATTTCCCTTAATTAACAAGTAGATAGTTGCAAATCTTTAACCTAATGTTCATTGCACATCTTGGATACTTTACATATCTTGACAAAAAAATATCATAAGCTATTTATTTATACATGTGGGCCATAAGCGAAACTTATTGACGATGTTGTTTTACCATAAACTTGTCTGGTTCTGCTTCCTTCCAGGCTTAAGAAACTTGGAAAGCTTGAACTTGGACTCTTGTAAAATTGGTGACGAAGGACTTGCTAATTTGACAGGTATGCTATTCCATGTTACTTGCGTTGCTGCTTTGCCAATGTGATCACTGATGATGGGTGACTGAACTTCAATACTGTTTGCATGATGACTTTTTCTGCTCTGTTAAAACTCCTCAGGAAATCAAAAAACCAACTTAAATTGCTTTCTTCTTGTCCTTTCTGAACATTTTTTTTTTTTTTTGTTGTGAACCTCAAGTGATGATCTTCAACACTTGTTGATCATGTTCTTCTAGGAGAATTCAAATTCTAGATTGTTTGTCCATCTTAAGGAATGCAGGAAGCTAATATGCTTGATGGTTGTTGTGTCAACTATAATATTTTATGGCATATTGGAGTTTGATACTGACAAAAAGTTGAATTTACAAATGTATTGTTTCTCCTATAGCTGTTGTCATTTCTTTACAGTTAATTTTACTTTTACTTTCGTTTTATTAGGGATCTCTGAAAAGAGAGAATTTTCTCTGGATTACAATTGAGTTAAAGTATGTGATTGGCTTTAGTAGTTCTATACTTCTATGGTTCTCTCTGCAGGCCTTCCGCTTAAAAGTTTGGAGTTGTCTGATACTGAAGTTGGAAGCAGTGGGCTCCGCCATCTTTCTGGTTTGTATTCTAACTCCAGTTACCATCTATTATTTGTCTTGCATGACTCATAACATTGTGCGTCACTGTGATATAAGTTGCAGAAAGTTCTGCAGCTGCAGTCTCTCCTCTCCTCTCTCTCTCTCTCTCTCTCTCTCTCTCTCAGGACTGATGTCTTCATTTTAATATCCTCCCTCCCACCCTCTTTTTCTACATATTATTCCAAGCAATCATGCATCAATTTCTCCCTTTTTCTTAACACTTCTGATCATTGTGTAAAATTTCATCTACTGTCTGCTGGATTGAATAGCCCTTTTTGGCACAACGCATGTTCCATGCATGTTCATTTTGTTGGCACAACGCAATGAAGACTTCTAACCTCATTCTCTTCTTTCAGGTTTAACTCTTCTAGAGGACTTAAATCTGTCGTTCACCTTGGTAGGTGACAATGGTTTAAAAAAGTTGTCTGGATTGACATCTCTTAGATCACTCAACTTGGACGCTCGCCAGATTACAGATGCTGGACTTGGAGCCCTTACAAGTAAGCGTTAATTGATACCTTGAGATGCCTCTAGACATGAATGCAAGTATTTTACTTTATGCAACTAGCTGAGCCATTAGGTATGCTTGTGTCCTAAAGGATTTGGTGAAATAATATAGTTATATTTATCAGGAGTACTTTTTGGTTGATGTATTTGCAATTTTGAAAACGAGAGGAAATTTTATGTTGAGGACCAGTGAACACGGGAAGGACAAGTAACCTCATCAAATTTGTGCCTTTTGGGATGTTCAGAAGGGAAATATTGTGGAAGTTGAAAGTAGTGTTAAAGTTTGAATGATTTAATACTAATTGGGAGTTTTATTTTGGGGATCCAAAATATTAACTTGGTACAAAGACTACTAATGATGAACATCAAGTATATTTTTAAACAAATTATGTTCGTGCTGGGCACTGGTGAATGTGTGCGATAATCTTATGGATTTATATTTATAACTGAAATATAAGCCAGCCTTTTGTGTACCCATGCTTGTCTATTAATAAACCATTGAAGTCTAGTCAAGCTTAGATGCAGCAACCTTCATTTTTCATAAGAAGCTGACTTCAAAGTTAGACCAGTGTTTGACTTGTTGCATTTGAAGCTAACTTTGCTTCAATTTTTTTTGTCTTTGTATATTATTGTGATGCCTTATTTTATTGGTACTATCAATGCAGGACTGACGGGTTTGATCCATCTAGATCTTTTTGGGGCTCGCATTTCAGACTCTGGAGCAAATTATTTGCAATGTAAGATACATGCTACTGTTGGAGAAAGTTATTAGTTAAAAGCAGTCAATTCTGTTCCACTGCCAGAACAGTTGAGATATCTTGCTCTGGCCTTAAGAAGGGCATAATTATCAAATGTTTTTTTTTTTTTGGGATAAAGCCTGGCCAGCCATTTTGGCTGGTTTTAACAGATTTCAGCTATAAATTCTCAACCATAGTGGCTGAAATGTTTTGCATAAGCTATACATGTAGATATTTTCTTAAATATCTTGATGTTGAAATTTTAGAACTTGTAACGGATTTGTTATGGTGTTTATTTGCTCCCTATTTGTGTCTGTGCATGCACATGCATGTAATACTACCTATGCATTTATGGCACACCAGGGCAGCCAGTGTATCTTGTTACTTAATGCTCTCTTACTCCCATGTGTTTTTTATTCTAAGCAGACTTCAAGAATCTCCAGTCCCTTGAAATCTGTGGTGGAGGATTAACTGATGCAGGGGTGAAGAATATTAAAGAGCTAGCTCACCTGACAGTTTTGAATCTATCACAAAATAGTAACCTTACAGACAAAACCTTGGAGTTGATATCCGGTAATACTTTATTTTTATCATTTGAAATATATGCTTTTTCTTGAACCAGCTGGTGAATAAAACTCGTTTCTAATGATGTGAAGTAGAATTAAAACATCCATTTTGTATGGTTCCATTTCGTGCATCTGTACGAGTTACAATTGGATGGTCATGCTGCATTGCATGTTTTATGACCAATAAATTGCAACTTATCCATGGTGCTCTAGTGATTCGATGAGCACAAATGCCTATAACCGTTCATCCTTTTCATTGACCGACCTGAATGCTTGTTCCTGGAACATGGATGTTTTTTGTTCATGCCTGTGCAATATATATAGCTAAAAATTGAAATGTTGTGGAATATGTTGAAATAAGTTGAACCATTGTTCGGTTGGACAAAATTTGCACTGTGGAGAACTATACTGAGACCTTTTGGTTGCTTTTGTGGTATTTTCCTTAGACTCTTGGTGATAAAGGCAGTTTAAGGTTACTCTTACTATGTTCAAGCACTTATTGTCATTCTGGTTGGGAATATGACAACCTGCTTCCCTTTTGCAATTAAAAATCCTATGATCCTCTATCAGAATTCAACTAGAATCACTGAGAGATTATCTAGATTGACTCATGCCGTTGTTTGTCCAAATGCAGGACTGACAGGACTGGTGTCATTGAATGTTTCAAATTCTCTTATAACCAACGAGGGATTGCGGTATCTGAAGCCTTTGAAAAATTTACGTTCATTATCCCTGGAGTCTTGCAAGGTGACTGCATCAGAAATCAAGAAACTTCAGCTAACTGCACTCCCCAATTTGGTAAGCTTTCGGCCAGAATACTGAAAGCGCTTGTAAGATACTGTATATAGTCTGTCATCAACCTCATGTAGCTTCACTGTACAGTTAAATAAGATTTATTTTGCAAAGAAACAAGCGGGTTGGGCACAGGGGTGTGATAAAGGTGCAGAAAGCCAATGTTGTATGTAAATATGGGTTCGCTGTTATATGAACTGTAAATAGTTGCTTATGTTGTTTCATCAGATGTTATAGGCGAAGACATATTTTAGCTTATTTTTTGGTTCCAAAGCTCACATTTTTAAATTTAGTCCAACACTGTGGTATGCAAAAATCTAAACTACAATTTGACTGTGAAACTGTCAATCTGAGGATCAGCAGGATATCTATATCTAAGAGAGATCAAACTTGTAGAGCAAAGTAGCAACTGACTGATCTGGTAAAAATAAGTCAATAATGTAAATTTTCTCACACTAAAAAACATCACTAGCAGCAAATACAAAGGTTGCAATCAAACTCAAAATTACAAATTACAAATTACAAATTTTTAAGATGATAACCAAGCTATGTATTATTGCAGCTACTTAACAAATGAATTATGAATGCAAATATCACGTGACCTGTTGACTGTTAGACTAAACAGCATGGAGAAGTTGCAAGTGAAGGCAGCAAAGAACAAAAAAAGGAAATCCTGCTACTTCCATCTTGTCCCCATCAAGTAAAATAAATAAAAGAACCTATTTTGTAAAAACAATGCACAGTGGAATTCCAGAGCAACTGCTAAAGGTACATGACTGAAACTGGATCTCAAAAGATGAATTGAAAGATACCTGCACAACATATATTTAGGGTTAAACAAGTCAAAATGAAGCTCTGCAAAATATATTCGAGATTCGAGGAGACAATTGCAATAACTGCATAAAGAAGATGCATATTATCGGAGTGCATTAAGCCAAAAATAGCAGAGACAAAAGATAGCATCAACAGGCAATCTAAATTTGACACTGAAGTTTTCGCTGGGGAAAAAAAATCTCTCCCTATAAGCCTAGGAGCTAGATCCAAATATTGAAAGCGAAAACTTTTTGTACTAAAAATCACACTGCATTAGGAAAATGATAAAAGAATCCTTCTGCATAGTTTGCAGCAGAAGTCCAACAAGATGAGCATCTTTAAATTGAAGAATAAATGTTCCATAAATCCACCAAGGTCAAGACAGAAATATCTTATGCATTAACGATGTCAAGGAATGTGGTGCACCTTACTGAATTGTGTTATCAACTTGATGTTCCTGTTATCATATATAAATTCAAATATAATTTAATGTGTATAAGTTGGATTTTTATCCAATATTTGAATTCATCTAGCATGTTTATCTCTCTGATACTTTCAAGTTTAACAGTGGCAGATCTCTCCAGGGCAGAACATTCTCTTTGTCACAGCTATAATAATAAATACAAAGCTAGTTTATGACAAGAATACACTTTTAAAATGCGGAAAATCTTAGAATTAGTCTATGGTCCGGCCAGAGTTTTTTCCACAACAATTCCTAAACAGATATAACTTTGGATCTGTAAAACTTCTCTCCCAATAAATCGCTAATAATGCAGTGCTCTCTTAAGGAAAAGCTGTTCAACAAGAAACATCTATTAACTATTCTATGAAAATAGAGCTTTCAGAGGAGTAAGAGCATAAATTGAGCAGCTTGTATGAATGAAGCTGAAGTCTCAAAAAGAAATGGGGAACAGCAGAAACAAATACAAAAAGGCACTAAGGTAGCACTGTTGTTTTGGTAGGACATAGTATTGCAAAAGAACAGCTATTACTAGAGCTTCCATATTATTTCTAGTAGAAGTAACCAAGTACATAACCTGAACTTCTACATCCCAGCAAATGGTCGGCAAAGTGTCATTCATTTGGCATCTTTTTATTATATATATATATATATATATATATATATAGAGAGAGAGAGAGAGAGAGAGAGATTACTTTTGTAGATGTACCTTAACATGCAAGAGTATCATCAGTGGTAGTTGAAGTATGCAGGCATGATATCGAAGTTCTAAAGCATGCACCTCATGTAAGCTCCAAAGCATGATAAAGTTTTGAAACTCGCCGCCGAAGTAATGGTTCTAGCCTGAATGAGGGAACCCCACTTTGGTACTTTTTGGCTTCATACATCTCATTCCAGGCCTGTACAATTTCATCAATTCTAAATCCTAGACCTGCAATCAGAGAAATCAGCATATGTATCTCTTAGCATCTTAAAGATGATCTTTTTTTTTTTTTTTGACGCAAAATTTCTTTGCAGTCTAGATTTACCTTCTAGCGCATTATCATTTGAAATGTGGTTTTTTATCATCACAGCCATATCTGTCGGGGAAGCTCCAGCAAGCTCAAACTTCTCAACTGCAGCTTCCAGACATTCATGCCACACTGGTAACCCTAATTTGAATTCCATAATCGATCTCTCATACAGTATGGTGCCCCATAGGAGATTAATATGTGACCTCAAGTTCTTAGCCTGCTCAACAGCTTCTTCAGGTGATAAATCTTTAAATAGTCCATCCAACCCCATATTCTTTGATTGAGGTTTAATCTTAAGTGACTTGGAAAGTTTACTTTGGCCTGGTGCTTCCAATTCTTCCCACATCTTCAGGCCTTTTTCTATGTTATTCTCAGCACTGTTATAAAGTTGTACAACTTCTTCAGGAGACCATGATTCTAAGTCAATGTTGTTGCCAATTGCATAATACCAAGAAAGTTTTGCTTGCTCAAACTGCTGCTGCGCAAGGGCTAGAAGACCTTCATAGAAATCTGATTTGATTCTCAATGCTGCTTCATATTTCTGTCCTGCTTCTCTATATTCCTTTTGTGCCCAATCATATGTAGTTTTGATTTGTTCAAGCACTGATTCTCTTGAAGCATCTTCGGTTAAGTAAACCCTCTTCCTTGCCCTAGACATATGAACATTACCCCAGTTGAACAATGCCAAAGCTGCCATCTCTTGGAACTTTGCTGCTGCTGTGATAAAAAGGTTTTGTGCTTCTTCACTCGTAACTGTCTCCTCCATAGCCTCAGAATATACCTTAACACCAAGTTCATGAAGACCCAGATATGCATCAGAATCAAAGCCCACATGGTCCTTGAACAGCTTAGCAAACTCTACTATCCATTCATCAATATAACAAGATCCATTTTCTACTTCCTTAGCTTTTTCAACATTCCCATTATCTGTCACAAAATTTTGTTCACTATCCAGTTTGTGCAACTCTCGCTCACCCGCAGGTTTCTCAAAGAATAGATCTTTCTGAGAATCGACCTTGACTAAATACAATCTAATGGAGGCATTAGATTCAGCTGACGCTTCAGCCCATTTCAGTTCTTCATCAGTGGTTATTGTTATCAAATCGCCTTCTTGATCCCTATATTTGATAAGAACTGATCCTGAGCCTGGGTATCGATCAGATATGACTTCCTTGAGTTGCACAAGGCTGCAATTAAGAGGCAACTGAGCCCATCTTATGTCATCCCCAAATACCAATTTTACATTCTTCTTAGGTTCTTCCTTTGTACAACTAATTTCCTTCTCCACAACCGCCTTATCCTCAGTCTGGTTCTCCTCAATTTGGCCATCAACCTTCTTTTCTTCAATTTCTTCCATGGCATTCTTCTCATTAATGTTTTTAGTTTTCTTCTTCCTCGTCTTCTCTTTCACTGCTTTTGTCTTTGTTAAAATGCTAGGAGGTTCAACATATTCTGGCGGCAGTTCAATCGCTGTATCATTCACCCGTAATCCTTTCTGCTCAAGTGCTTTTTTCACCCTTTCTGAGACCTCAATTGCCATGATATTATTTGGTTCAATGTTCAAAACCATACAAACATCTCTTAGAGCCAAATCAAGTCTATTCAAAGCCTCGTAACACCTTGCTCTCTTCAACAGTGCTTTACTATACTTAGGTGTGATCTCCAGTGCCAAATTACACTCATGGATGGCCCTAGGATATTCACCTAGACCCATCTGCATATAACAAGCTGCCATGTTACTCCTAAGATGGGATATATCTATATGATTCCTAGGAAGCAATTTAACGGCTTTCTCATACTTCATTAGAGCTCCTTGATAATCCCTTTTCTGAAAGTGCTTGTTTCCTTCCTCCCTCAATTTTTGAGACATGGAAATGAAAATCTCGTTGTCTTTATCACTGGCTTCAGAGCTATTGAACTTAACTTTATTTTGCTTCATATTACTATCCCCTGACAGCTCGGCTACCCCTTTCTTATTCTTCCCACTTTGCTTCCCCATTATGAACTCAACAATCACAAGCACAATAAATACAACCAAATGTAGAACAAACTATTGACCCTTCTACAATTTATGACACAATGATAGAAACAGAGTTCCCAGACAAGACAAACAACTGTAACCCAACAACCACTATTGCATATAATTCTTCAAAGCATTAGTTCCCCAGTATTTTACTCTACAACAAATATACACACGAGCCCGTCCAAGATTACATATATAACAAATAGAATACAATTACATCAGTACATCAATACCGAGCTCCTATATAACAAAACCCATGTACCAAATTCAAATGTAACCTCCAATCCAGTGCCAATTTCTACAAACTATGTTCAAAAGAAAAAAAAAAAAAACCTATCTTTCTTCAATTGGGTTATTTTATATTAAGCATACCACACCAAGAATATAAAAATGAAGAAAAACAGAGAATAAAACAACAGAAATACAAAGTAATGGCGTGGTCTACCTCTCCAAATCAGGATTTATTATTGCTCATCCAAAGAAATAACAAACCCCAATTCAGAGAACAACAAAGGACACCAAGTTAAAGATTAGAAATATTGCTTGAACAAAAAAGAAAATGAGCGAGAAAGATTTCTTCTTTGGCAGGAAACTTATCTGGGAACACAAATTGTTGATAGAGCAAGCAGTTATCAGAGATTTTACGGGAAAATTTGCAACAAGAAGGCTTGGAAAAGCAAAAAACGAGAAACGAAAGGAAGACCGACCAATGTTTGTGCTTTTGTAATCTCTAAGATTCTGACAGCTTAACGTGAACGCAACAAAAAAGCTGATAATCCAATTTCTTGTGATGCTTATAATATTTCAGTTTTATCGAAAGGATAAAAAAAAATTCTCACGGAACTTTTGATGATGAGTATATTTTATATTTTTTAATATTGATATTTACGGAAAATAGAGTAACGAGCCCTGATGTTTCCGTGAATTCCAAGTATCTTGGGGACGTTTGACGGCAAGTTTTAGGCAAAGATTTCCCTTGGAGGAAAACGACATAGACAATCATTTGTCTGCTTATTACTTCTCCATTAACTGTTATTTATATCTAAAAATCAATTGATTAGAGGAATAAAAACAAAATAATAGAAAATTATGTTTAGTTTGGAAGGATGCAAAATATGGATGGATGTAAAATATGCAGTGAAAATGCTTTAGAAATTTTTTTTATATTTTAAAATGGTAATTTTTTTTTCTTTTAAAATGATAATATTGAGATCATAATTGAATTATCAATATTACGAATTGTGATTTATTTTTCTCAAATTAATAAAAATTCATGAAATATTTAAATTTCATCACCCACGCATCATATATGAATTTTTTTAGAATACATATCATTGATTATTAGTTTAGTGACATAATAAATAATTGTGCTTGACACTCTATTTAAAAGTTAGATTCTTGTTAATTAAACTCAAGACAAAATAATTCATAATTTTATTTATTTGAAATAGCTTTCAAGTGTTATTTATTTATTTGATATAATAATAATGATAAAATCAGCTACTAATTCACTGTGAGGTAATAATAACAACTTCAATTAGTATTATTCTTTACGAGGAGAAACTCAATTGTATAGTAATTAAAAAAGAAAACTTCAATTAGTTTTTTTTAATCAACAAAAGATGCCTTCTTTAACATAATCATCATTTTTTTACTATTTAATAATTAATTTGCTTCAATTATACAATCAAAGATTACAACATTATTAACAAGATATACTTGAATAATTGATTTTAAAAATTTATTATTAATCATTAACTTTTTAAAATATATAATTAGATAAACAAAACTGAATATTTTATTATATTTTAACCCCCAAACTTCTTTTTGTTTTTAAATCTGCAACTAGTTAGGATTTATATTTCATAAGATAAAATGTTTAATTTATTAAATTAATAATCTAAAGATATCACTTTTAAGAAAATGCTTGAACGCAATTGAGGTCCCCAAGCCATTTTCTGCATGGGATTCGCTCCTTATTTTATTAAATAAAAATGTGATGAAATAAATAAGCCAATTTTGGGGAGAAAATTGACAAAACCAAAAACTAATGGGGTCAGATTCGAAGAATGGGTGGACTTGGACTTGGACATAGACAAACAAGTTATGTGGGGCCCTGGCAAAGTTGTCTCCACTCACACGCACACTCTATAAAGGCACATTTAGCCATGTGGTTTCAGAAGCAAAGTAACGGACAACAGTGGGCCCCCATCAACTGACAACGGAAAACAGACTGCCCCACACAACACACCACACCACACCACACCACTGCCTCTCCCTTTCCCTCGTGCAGAACGGAACTTCTTGGTGGTTAAACCTTGTTGTCAATTAAAAATTAAAAGAATTATTAAAGAGCGAACTTTTTTGATTAAAACTAAAAATATAAACAATTATTATTTAAATTCATTATTATAAAAATATATTAAAAATTAAATAATTATGAAAATTTCATTTTTTTTAGTTGTACATATCAGCTGATAGCTGATAACAGTTGTTGCATATAATTATAGTTATGGACGGTAAAAATACCGAATTTTATTAAAATTTAAAATCATCATCAAAATATAATTCCTATTAATTATTATAACATATAATATGTAAAAATTATTTTAATTTAAGATAAATATATCATTTCTTTAATTTAAGATAAATAATAATTAAAATTTTAAATAATATTTAATAAAAAATTATAATAATATTAATTATTTATTAGTAATTATTTTTATGAAATTAATAAAATTTAAACATAATATACAAACAAATCAAATTATTAATAATAAAAAAAATTAATAAAAAAAAATTCAAAATACAAGTGATTGAGTTGAATTGATTTCAAATTTTCAGTGGCTGATTTAAAAGCTTATTAAATATTTATAATTTATCTGCCCGTGTGAATTTTTTATATAAAATTTAAACTATGCATGTGATAATAAATAAAATAATAATTAATAAAAGAACAAATGGGAAGAATTCATTGTAAAGAACGCATTACTTTGCAGATTCTGTGTACTATACTGTAAAACGTGGCAAGAAAAGCTACAAGTCACCGTCTGCATCTGTTGTCAAGTTGTTGACCATTTTGGAGTCCACCTGGAACTTGGGCAGCTGCGTTAACTCGTGGCAACCTTCAAAGAGAAGTAACCACTAAGTAACCTTGTACACGACACGGAATTCTGTTGAGTTTGAAGAGATATACACCAATTTATAAAAATAAGCTCAAAATTAGACCATTTACTAATAATTTATAACTATAAAAAAATTTGCTCTTTTAGATATTTAAAACACGTTTTATTTATTAAATAAGCTCCATAAATAGATTCAAAATTTAATTCATTAAGTTTCTTCAATGTACTGTTTAAAATCAAGTCTCGAGCATTTAATAAGCAAATTGACGCATTTAGGGCCCGGTTTCAATTTAATTCAATTTTAACTTCCAAAAAAAAAAAAAAAAAGAAATAGCCTGTTGGGTTATAGCAATGGCTCAGCACTCCGAACCTTTTGTGTGGCCCAATTTCTGTGGGCTAGGTTTTGAATCTCTCTCTATTTGCATTATGGAGCCCATTATTGCTTTGCAGCATGGCAAACAAGTCATAACAGTCCATGACGTGGTCAAATATGATTGGTCTACTAGCGCAAGGGTGACAACACGTCAACAACACCGGATCCATGCTCGCAATAGGCACAGCTTTCTCATTCTCAACAAAACCCAGAAGCTAAAAAAATTGTGTGCGATTTTGATGGTTCATAGATTATAGTTGGAGAAAAAGAAGAAGAAAACTACAGAAAGATGAGATTTTTATGGTTAATTATTTTCTTATATGCTTTCTGTAACCATATTTTAGCCGATCAGATCTTTCCAGGTCATGTGGGTAAGTTTTAATTATCATCAAGTTGATTGTTCTTTGTTCATTTTAGCTTTCTTTTATTTCTGTTTATCAATTTGAGCTCGAGGCCTTCTACAGATATAGTTTTTATTAGGGTTTTTGTAGTTCTCTTCTATTTTCTGTTGTTCAAGCAGAAATTTTAAAGGAATTTTTTTTTTTCTAGGAGTGCCAAAAGGTTGGTGAGTGGGTTTAGAAGTTATTATAGAGAATACAGAGTTATTGGTTGCTTGTGATTTCCTGAGAAACTGAATTAAATATTGCAATTCTTATATTTAGTCACCCCAACACCCTCCACTCTCACAGCTAAGGCCATAAATTCAGAGATGTTGAAATTTTCTTTCACATGGATTGCCTTTCGTATAGTTCTAGAATAGCATGGTGATTGGTGTTTATGTGATCAGCCTGGCCGTTCAAAATGTCTAAGGTCAATGCGGAAAGAACAGAAATTTTGAAGTCACGTTAACTTTTAGGCTGGAATATTTGTTTTTGTCAAATTGATTAGAGGCTTCTTTCCTGCTGTCAATTCACCTGCTAGCAATTTGGATTTTTGGATGGAGGGTAGAAATCAAGCTTAAAGCTAATGTAAATGATCTCAAATTTTAGTATGTCAAACATGTTAATATGCGAGTTAATCCTTGTAATTGGGAATTGGAATGTCTTTCCGCTCTCTCATATCTCTGCTGGTAAGAGCTAAGACAATTGGTTTATAAAGCTATAGGAGGGTGACTAGGTGCAAGGACAAGTCATCTAGATTTCTTGTCCAGTTTAAAGTGGTTCAACGTTCCAAGTAGGACAAAACAACTTTGATACAGAATATGAGATCTCAAAAATACAACAATGATAAACACTTAAGTGGTTCAAAAGTACTCCATCATAGTTAGAATTTAGCAGTTTCAAATCCTATTTTGATACATTCCATCAGTCATGAGAGGCTATCATGTATAATTGTGTTTTAAATGTTTATTAAGTGATAATTGCCTAATTATACGATTTTCCTAAGGACTTTTTTTTTTCTGTATTTACATTCAGTTGTTCTGTTTTAAATTTCTGCTATTGCAGGCGGTACATTTGGTCGGAGCTCTCATGAACCAATGTATAAGATTGAATTCCATCCAGAAGACTCACCTTTTCACCCTGTACGAAAGCTTATGCTTATCCTCATCTATTTGCTTCGGGACCTGCATATCATAAAAAAGACTAATTTCTTACCATGATCATCATCAAGTCAATCTGAGTTGTTCAATTTATCTATGTCTCAAATTTTTTACTGATATTAATTTAATGGGGTGGTAGATTGCAGTGTTACATTAGGCATACTGACTTGAACCATTTGTTGGTTTTACAGTATTCATGTCTTGGAAAAAAAAAAAAAGGAACATCCTTTGGTTAAAATCTTGAAAGATTAGGAATGATTTCCCAAACTTCATATGGCAAAGGGTTGATAGTACTGAGAGCCCTATCAGATTTCTGGTTGGATACTTAACAGTCGTGAATTGCTGTAGCCTTTTCTATTTAATCTTTAGCTTTTAATCTGCTCAGGCTAATATATCAACATCCTTTCTTTAGCTATAATGCTTTTTGCTAGTTTTGGTTAAATTCTTTGGTGAAAACTTTGCTACCACAGTCTAGTGTCACTTTGGTCTTTTGATGCAAATAGAGCCCGTGCTTGGTCTTCCTTCCAAGTTTATGCATGGAATATATTTGTTCTTTATGTTACTGCAGAACAATTGCTTCTATTTTAACATAAATATGGATGCCAACAATTCTGCAGGATGATAACCAGGAGTCAATGGTTGTGCCAAACAAAAATGGAGAGAATTTTTTGTGTTACTTGCCCAAGGTTGAGAAAGCCAGAAGTGGAAAATCCCTTAATCAACTGAATGTAAGCAGCATGATTGTGGAGACTGAGAAAAGGGTCAAACTGAAAACACCAGACGAGCTACTTGAAGTGTTCAAAGATCAATGTTTTGTCAGAGTTAGTATCTGCTGTCAATAACTATCTTGGGCATACCTCTGTTAAAATAGCACCTTTCTGAGCACAATTATACTATGAGCAATCCTTATTTCTTGATTGCAATTGAATACAATGCTAGTGGTTTGTTCTTTTTTGCATTCTCGTAACTTGTTGAACAAATTTTCCTATTTTATGAAGTCTTATTTTATGCTTGTTTTTGCGCAGCAAGAGGGTTGGTGGTCTTATGAATTCTGCTATCAGAAGAAGTTACGGCAAGTTCATTTGGAAGATGATAAGGTAAATTGCTTAGGCATGTTTAACTTGCTCTTGTGTTTAGCTTTTAATTTTTTCCTCGTGTTGTGTTCCAATTATGCTTCCTTTGATATTGAAAATGGAAGCATGCTAGTATTATGGAGTGATTCTATGAGACTCACAGGCAGTAAACTTATTTGTTAATATTAATTGTATTTTATATGTCCAAACTCCAAACTCCACTGTGTCTATGGTTAGTACTTGTCATACTCATAACAACAGCACCAGTCAATTGCTACTACAATTACAATTTTTGAAAAAATTGTTTCATGAATAACCTTAAGCTTCCTTGTAATTGAGATATGTATTCTGTCATCACAGGTCGTACAGGAATTTATTTTGGGTGTTTATGATGAAGAAGCCACTGCTGCATTCAACCAGAATCTGTCTGATATATCTACATTGAAAGATCCTCGTGCAAAAGATGCATCTCAAAGGTACAAACACATAGCTATGGGCATGTGGTGACCATGAATTTAATGAATTGGGAGAAATTTCGTTTTGGGCGAAGGAAAGTGACAAAAGGTAGGAATTAATAATTAAATTGTTTGTATAGGTATCATGCTCATCAATATACAAATGGAACCATATGTGATCTTACAAATCAGCCACGTGAAACTGAGGTTTAGACTAAAGAATAGCCTCTTTTTGGCCTTCCAGTTCTTTTTGTTTATTTAATATATATGTTGTGCATATTTTTTTACCTTCAATGCTATCGAGCAGGTGAGATTTGTGTGCTCAGAGCCTAGAGCAATGATTAGTTCTATCACTGAGCTTTCTACTTGCAAGTATGCCCTTACAGTACAATGCCCAATGCTTTGCAAACACCCGTAAGTCTTCTCTCTCTCTTTCTCTCTGTTTCTTTTGTGGAGGTAAAAACCACCGGTGCTAGATAAGACATGAGAAATCTTTAGCCACTTTTAAGTTTTATAATCAAATGCTGTCTAAAAGCATAATGCATAGAGCATGTTTAAGCACCCTCTTTATTGGCTTTTTGTTTATTAAAACAAAATTGCTAGGGGCATTCAAACAGTTCAAGCTGTAACTTAGTTGCAAAGAAAATTCATCTCAAGTTGCAGGCCACTAATTTGATTGTTGCACGTGAATGAATTCTCTTGCTTGGAGGGCAGAATTAATCAATCTCTTGGTTAAAAATTAGATTGATGCGTTGCATTTCTTCTGGAAAAAAAAAGGAAAAGAATGAGAATGTAACAAAAAATGGACTTCAATGCTACTATAAGTAACTATTTTTGTTTTTGGGCTGAGTTATTGAATTTCGTCAAAACTGTATTCTGATACTCTAAATGTTATTATAAATTAGATGTAAATCTTCAATTATTATATTGCTTAAATGGAGCAAGGCAGTAAGTGCAGTCTGAAAATTTTTTGGTTCCTAGAACCATCTTCTAGTTCTGACAGTTATTGTATATGACATTAATAACATAAAAATAAAGGGGCAATGGGCTATTTCTGTCCTCTGAATTTGTTGCATGCTATTTCATTCGTGACAGATTATTCCAAGAAGAGAGACCGGTATGGCACACCATTAACTGCAATGTTCTTTCCAAGGATTCAAAGGGAACCAAGGCGGAGAAATTGAAAACTGAAGAGAAGCAGATTATTATGGTCACAGGCATTGAATATTCATCTAATTCTGAGTCAAATGAATGATAGGTGGTGCACTGGACACGCGGGCCTCTGTTAATACTAACTGAATTAATGCAGTGAAAATTTATGTTCTTGATGGTTTACTGACCGTTTTTCACCCCTTTGAAAAGTTGAAGCTATTGAATCTAATGACCAATACATATACATTTCGTGATACAATAGTTTTCTCTGTTGTTTTTACATTTTTAGATTTGAAACCAGTAATTGCACTTAGGCATTTCCGTTGGCAAAGATACATGATTTTGGAATATATGGGAGATGGGTAAGGAAGGAGATTCTGATATGAATGAAGTGAATTTCTTGTGAATCTCCAGTAAAAAACTTTGTTGTTTCCATTTGCCATACAGAAGAAAAGTGGGAAATTGAAAATATGAAAGGTTTGAATCTTTTCTTTAGATGAATGAGCTTATCTTTTACTTTATAGATTAAAATTTAATTTTTCCAAGTGGACAAAAATGATCTATTTTTACTTTTTTGTAAATTTTCCACTTTCAATATAGATAATTTGCTTTTGAGAAGATAATTAGAATAAATATTAAAAAAATTGTTCTTAGTATTATTTTTATTATAAATTTAGAAAAATTTTAATAAATAAGGGATTAAAATAAAACTGTAAGTGTAGCTTACTCTCACATTATGTTACTAATTTATAATTTTTCATTTGATACATATCGAATTTTCTAATTCAGCATGCCAAAAAAGTCATGATAGCCCACGGCTTGGCCAAATATGATTCGTCCATTAGCGTAGAAGTGGATCTCGTAAGTCAATAGTCCATGACGTGGCCGAATATGATTGGTCATTAGCGTAGAAGTTGACCTCGTCAAGTCAACAACACTAGTCACATGCTAAGAGTAGGAAGAGTCGCATGCTCAACAAAACCCAGAAGCTGAAAAATTTTGGTGTGTGTTTGAAGGTTTATAGATATAATTAGAGACAAAGAAGAAGAAAACCACAGAAAAGATGAGAATTTTTTGGTTAGTTCTTGTCATAAATACTTTCTGCAACTATGTTTTAGCCGATGAGATCCTTCTAGGTCTTATTGTGGGTAAGTAAGTCTTCATTATCATCTACCTGGTGCAGAACATGATAACTAAAAACAGAACGAAGATACTACAGTGTATTCTTGGAAGTGTTAGAATTTAGCAGTTTCCATGCCTGTTTTGGTACATTCCATCAGTTATGGCGAGGCTGTTAAGTATAATTGTGTCTTAAATGTTAATCAATTGGTTCTTTATAAGCGAATTACGTACCAGCTATATATGTTCCTGCTAAATAATTTCCTAACAATACCCTTTTCCTGAGGACAAGTTCCTTTCTTTCTGTTGTTATATTCAGTTGTTCTGCTTTAACTTTCTGCAACTGGCAGTCGGTAGCGGTACATCCAGTCGTAGCTCTCGTGATCCGAAGTATAAGATTGAATTCCACCCAGAAGACTCGCCTTTCCATCCTGTAAGAACGCTTAGGCTTATTCTCATCTATTTGCTTAATAACCTGCATATCATAGAAAAGTTTAGCCACAATGCTAACATCCTTAATTTAGCCATAATTATTCTGATCAGTCTAATATACCATCCTTAATTTAGCCATAATGCATTTCACCACTTATTTTCTTCGGTGAAAGTTTTGCTACAGCAACCTAGTGGTCACTTTGTTCTTTTGATGCAAATAGAACCTGTGATCAACTTCCCTCCAACTCCAAGTTTGTGCATGGAATGGAATATTTTTATGGATTATGTTAACTTCAGAACAATTGCTTTTATTTTAACATAAATATGAATGCCAACAACTCTACAGGATGATGACCAGGAGTCGGTGGTTGTGCCCAAAAAAAACGGACAGAAATTTTTATGTTACTTGCCAAAGGTGGAGAAAGCCAAGAGTGGAGAATCCGTCAATCAACTGAATATGAGCAGCGGCATGATTGTAGAAACCGAGAAAAGGGTCAATCTGAGAACACCAGATGAGCTACTTGAAGTGTTGAAAGATCAATGTATCGCCAGTGTTAGTATCTGCTGTGAACAACTATCTTGAGCATACTGATGTTATATAGCACCTTCCGAGTACAATAATATGATGAGCAGTCCTTATTTCTCGATTCGAATTAGATATAATGCTTGTAACTGTTCTTATTTGCATTCTTAAACAAATTTGTCTATTTCGTGAAGTGTTACTTTACGCTTGTTTTTTGTGCAGCAAGAGGGTTGGTGGACTTACGAATTCTGCTACCAGAGGAAGTTACGGCAAGTTCATTTCGAAGATCGAATGGTAGTTTGCTCAAGCAGCTTTTCGTTTCTTCTCTTACCCTTCCGATTATGCTTCCAACTAATTTTCTGATGAGTTTGGTATCACAGGCAGTGAACTTGTTTTCTAAAATTTTAATCAGATTGTATATGTCAGAACTCCAAAAACCACTAAGTTTCATTGATAACCTTAAGCTTCCTTGTCATTGAGAGAAGTATTCTGTCGTTACAGGTGGCACAGGAATTTGTTTTGGGATTTTACGACGAAGAAGCCACTGCAGCATTCAACCAAAATCTCTCTGAAATTTCTACATTGAAAGATCCTCGTGCAAAAGATGCATCTCAAAGGTAAGAACGTACATGTTATGGGTTTCTGTTGATGAATTTACTGGATTAGGAGAAAATTTTCATTTTTGGCGAAGGAAAAAGAGATAAAAGTAGGAACTAAAATTTAAATTGTTTGTATAGGTATTATGTTCATCAATATACAAATGGAACCATGTGTGACCTTACAAATCAGCCCCGTGAAACAGAGGTATAGAATAAAGAAATAGCCTCTTTTGGCCTTCTACTTCTTTTTGTTTATGTAATATATAGTTTGTGTGTGTATTGCTTTACCTTCAGGTGCTAATGTGCAGGTGAGATTTGTATGCTCAGAGCCTAAAGCTAGGATAAGTTCCATCACAGAGCTTTCTACTTGCAAGTATGCCATTACAATACAATCCCCAATGCTTTGCAAACACCCGTAAGTCCTCTTTCTCCCCCTCTTGTAGGCACTCTCTCTGGTGCTACATAAATTGCTTAACAATTGATCACGTAAGAGGTCGGTTTAGTGTAACGGTAAAGTTACTCCGTCATTATGACTAGAAAGTCAAAAATTTGAACTATGGTCGATATGAGAAAATCAACTAGACCATCACTTGATTGACATTAAAATTTTACATTTTACTCCCACTGTATTATTTTTTTATATATTGCTCTCACTGACTAAATTTTTTGTTCCGCAATTACGTACATCAAGCCTCTCTAGAGTCCGAGATGCACTTGGCAATGTGCAATTTTTGTGTCCTCTGAATTGTGTGCATGCTAATTTGCGACAGATTATTCGAGGAAGACAGACCCGTATGGCACACCATTAACTGCAATGTTCTTCCCAAGGATTTCAAAGGAACCAAGGCGGAGAAAGCAAAAACCGAGGACAAAGCAGAACTTTAGGGGCACACCACCATAAACATAATCAAATTGCAAAATCAACTTTCTATTGCCGTTAAATGTCTTAATTCAGTAAAGATAAAGTTATTGCTTAATAGACAATAAAAATTAAAAATTATATTTTAAAAAAAATGCGATGTTATGTATATACCGTTTAGTTTCAATTGCATAAATATATATGATAAATATTTTAAAGATAAGATAATTAAAAATTGATAATTATAGATTAATTTTTTAAGTAATTTAGTTTGAGTAAATGAACTACATATTAGATTAAACAAAAATTAAAAATACCGTTTTTTGTAGGGTAAAAATACCTTATTTTTTATATAGAGGTAACCAGTTAATTTAATTAATTTTATATCAAATGATTTATATTTAAATATTTTAGATCTAACTGTTAAAAAAAAAAAAATTCTATATGAAGAGTGAGAGACCTCTCCACTACACTTTGACAAATTTGATAAGCTAAGAGGAAGGTTACCTTTTGTGTATTCCGCAGTGTTATTTTAACTCATTAGGCTTACAATGAATTCAAAATTAAAAAAATTTCTATATCAATACAAGTTTTTAAATTTTCCACTATAAATAGTTTTATTTTAGTAGTATAATTTTACTAAAATTCTAAAAACTTACAAAATTAATTGTTATCTAGTAAATGAAGAACACAAATTAATTTACTTTAAAGACATATTTGTTATATTTATGCATAGCAATAAATTTGACACATCTAATGATGATAAAAAAAATACCATATATTAAAATAATAAGAAAAAGAAAAAAAATTAAAACCATTCACCTAAAATTTTTTTCTTGGAATATACTTGCTTCTATGTTATGTGATATTGAGTTGAGAACATGTAAATTCTTATATTTATCGTAATTCAATGAAATAGAAAGAATTGCAAACACATTAATTAGGTAAGCAATGAAATTGAATATGAAAAATAAACGGTATAATAATTAGAAACCAGTTTGTATATTAAAAAGTAAATAAATTTATATTTAACTACTAAAAAATTTATTAATGACTTTGTAAATTTTTTTTTCACATTTGTTTATTTATATATTATAGATATATTTACTTTTTATAATTAAATTCCATTATTTAAGGGATTTTTTTTTTTTTTTTTTTTGCATATAACTGTTCAGCTTAATTCTTGTAAACTTGATTTGTTTGGTAAGAACTCTGAGTTTATTTTTGTTCAATCCAGAAATAAATTAGGCTTCTCTTCTCTCCTTTCGTGAGGCCAATTGAAGATTTTTATAAAAAGGGCCACATATCATTATTTCAATTGGTGATTTAGCCATTTTTAACAAAATGCATTGCAAGATTTAGGATTGGGGCTGCTTATTGGGGCATGAGAAAAAGGCTTTTCCATTTTCCCTACAGCATAAAAAAAACAAGAAAATGGAAAATTGAAAATAAGAAAGGTTAACACATGATCTATTACCAGCCCTTTTTTCTGCATCGTTGGTCAGTAGAAAGTTGTTACATAGATTACTTTCACTTTCAATTCTCAGATTTCTGAAGCATCCTTCCATCTCATCAACATAAGCTAAATAAGTTATTGACATATCTATTCATAGAAATAAACTTTGCATTATTGGTTTAACATGTTTTCTTCTTACTGTGAAGATGAAGCTTTCTTGCTGCTGCCCATGGAATCCAACAATGCTAAATACTCGTTTATGGCTTCACCTTCTTTTGCTACTTCAATGTCATAATCAGATAAGGCATCTGCTCTTGCTATTTCATCTGCAATTTCATCCTCCATTTCCACATCCCTCTGTTCAATTTCGCTGGCTGATGGGCCTGCAACATCATTATCACTATCATCTTGACTCAAACCCTCCAAGGCATTATTAGTAGGTAACCCAGGAGTGCTATCAGGAGCATTTGTGGGGTTAGGATTCGATTGTGCGAGCAACTGTTGCATTGCTTGATCCATAGAGCCACAGGCTTGAACAGCTTCAACCACTGTGGAGGTCAGACAAGATAACATGTAAGCAAACTGTCTTAATGATCGAAAAAATCAGTGGCACCATAATGTTTAAGTGTTTAATTATTACCTCTTGATCTTTCAAAACCCATGGATATAAGCCGTTCAACTCTACTCTCTTCTCTTTTTTGTTGTCTTTTTCTTTTCCTTGTTTCTATATCACGCTGCTGGTCAAACAAAGTTAGTGATGCTGCAATTTTAAAATAAAAATCCAACTCAAAATTTTCATGAGATACCTTAAACCAACCTGGATGGTAGTATTGGTCACTGGATTTGTTAGGTCATCCAATGCCTTCTGAGTGTCATTCTCATTTCTTCGTAAAGCTTCAGCAGCAAGCTCCTTTTCAAACCTGATGCATCAGTAATTGAAGTTTCAATTTGACATAGGAAAACGCCCTCAAAATTAAACTGTGTGGATACTATATGTCAAATAGTTGGGAGTCAATACAAATTACACCATGAAAGATGAGCATTAAATTTTTAGAGTATCCAAATGGAGAAGCCCCAACATGTAAGCAGCAGTCCCAAATGCCAAAACCAAATAAGTTTTCAATAGAAGAAGAAATTATATTAAACATGAACCCAAATTAATTTTTGAACATTGGATATTACGTTTCCATAAGCATATCCTTAACAACTATATTACAACTCCATACCCTATAGAGACCAACTCTTTCAATCTCTGGAGATCGACGGCCTTCTTTAAGGGTGTTACTCCATAGCGTTGTTGCTCCCTGTGAAATTATAAGACCAATTAAGAGCACATACACAAAATAATATCATATAGAAACAATGCCAAATTCATGATACTTACATAATCTCCATTCTTCGACGAATGTCGTCCTCCCGTTTCTTTGCTTTCTTTTCCTTCTCTTCGACAAGAAAATTAATAGCACTCTCAACATGCTGATTGCTCATCCTCAATGCCCTCTTTGCATCTTGTTCCTTAAAGCCCATGCTCATAACAATTGATAAGGCTTCGTCTTGCACTTGTAACTGGAACCGACCAAAAGTAACTATGTTGAGGAGAATAAAAATGAAAAGATGCTATATTACTTGTACCATAAGAGAGTTAGAGGCGGAGCACAATGAGAAGAAGGTAAAAAAATCAGCTAGTAATTCAAATACACCAGAGAAAAGTTGATGATCATTCAGAAACCAGCCCCACCCCTTCTCTTTTCCCTTAATACAAAGGCCCGCAGAAAAACACAGTATTTGAAGAGTATTCCTAAATCCAATTATGAATGTAAAAACGCTATCTCTTGAAATTTCATCTAGGGGTCTGAGTCTTGAGTGTTGGTACATCAAGCAAGCATGGAGGTTTTGCTTTGCTCAAAAAGTTGCAAAAAATGCATATATGTTATTTGTGGACAAAATTTGAAAGTCAGACACAAGTTCTTAATAATATCATCAATTATCTCAGAATAGAATAACAGAGTTATGATATTCAATATGTTGCCACTGGGCTAGCAGTCCAGAAGTTGGTTGCTTGCCTCATAATGCAAGGGTTTGGGGTTTCAAACCCTGGCAGCCCTTTCTAATTTTTACAAAAAAACATATAATTCAATATGTTTGGTCTTCTCAATTTCATGTCAGAGTCAGAGAGAGAGAGAGAGAGAGAGAGAGAGAGAGAGAGGAGGTTTGGGGGGGACATAGGTGGAAGGGGAAAGAAAAAGAACACATTATGTCTAACCTGGAAGAATTTTGCTTGTGCAGAGGTCAAAAACCTCCTACATTTATCAAATTGGCCATTATGATATGCCACCACTCCTTCCAACAGCTCCAGTCTCAAATACCTGTAAAATTATATTCAAAAGAAATAGCCTCTAATTGCCAACCAAGACTACTCTGATTTCTAGTTCTGGCCATAGCATGGTGCTACTTTGCTAATAATTACTCACAGCGCAAGCTCTGACGAGCGGCCTGCTTGGAGGAGTCTAAAACGGGAGGAGTCCTTTCCATGAGCACGTTCAAGTCCTTCTCTAGCCTTTTCAAGGCGTACTCCTGCTACTGAGAGCCAGGCAATGTCACGGAGCATGAAATAGCACCAGACCATGTCTATTTGCAGTATTGGAATATTGTCAACGAGCTAGAAGCAACACAACCCAAGATTGAAGAGAACTTTATAACCATAAAAATATTTTAAAAACTAAAGAAATAGCAAAGAAATGAATTACTGACCTCGATGGACTTGGGATTGCAAAGAGAAAAAGATTCCTGCAACAAAGAAAAAGAAAGAAAAAAAATACTTAACAATGATTTGAATTCTAAACCACTGGAAAAATTTGGAATTGATAATAAAAGATCAACTATCCTGACAAAAAAAATTCAATGAGAGTCTAAAATCATTTGATAAGTATGAGAAAGCCTTCAATAAAAAGTCATTTGCAACCATAAATTAAACTACAGCAATTATAACAGACAATGTCAAAATATCTATGATGAATGAAGAGAAATCCATTAAGTTAGTCTAAGTGGAAAAGAAAAGGCACAAAGAGACAATAGGTATATCCGTAGCTCAAAATTAAAAGTTGGCCACTTATTACTAGCTAAAATTGATGGGTTTAGACATAGGAAATAAATTTGGAACACACTTAAGATAGATTGGCTACTCAACTAGATACAGACGTAAACTAACCTCTCCCATGGTGAGCACTTCTAGAGCATCTTTAAACTTTTGCCTTTTGATTAGTCCCTTTCCATTTGCATGAAGCATCAGACCCATCATTATAGCCCTGTCAAAAAACAGTTAAAAATCTTATTTCCAATCAAAGTTGGGATAGATCCTCATATAAATAAAACCTAGAACTATTGCAAGCACAAGCAGAATAAGTAGCATACTGTCTATCAGTCTCCGAAAAGTGCAATTTCTGCCCACTTTGATCTTCAAGTTCTAAATTGAAGTCCTCAATTGGTAATGAACCATCTGCATGTCTTTTGGACAGTGCAGTAACAGATGCCCTGTCCAATTAAGAACGAAGCCAAGACATTAAATTAGAAAAATGTAGATGCGTCCAAGCAGGAAACTTAAGAAAGTGCGAGAAGGTACTGTTCTCTATGGAAATCAACATAAGGAACAATCCAACAGAAACCGAATACTTGTACAGTTGAAAAGTCAAGACTTCATTACCAAGTAGCATCAAGACTTTGCTATGGCAGCACGATACACCTTAACACACTCATTGTTGAGTTTACACTATTTGCTACAGAAAAGGTCCAAGATTCATCTCATCTCATAATATATGCACCTTAAAATTAAATAATAAAAAATGTGCTTGCGAAAGAGCAGATATTCAAAGCTACAGACTGTAGGATTGAAGATTTTATTTTAAATGAAAGTTCCTTTTGATCGATGACAGCTTATTCAGATTTTTTTTTTTTCTTTTTTATCAATTTCAACTTACAATAGAAAGAAAACACGGAGAATTGTTCTGACCAGGAAAATAAAGAAGTCTAACCATAAAGAATTGCCAACCATAAAGAACTGCCTCAATCAGATATATTACTTCAACCCAAGTGAAACTTTAGCATACTATTGAAGAAAAGCAAATTCTTAAGTCTAAATAAAAACAACAAATATAACAAATAATGTAGTGAATTTTAGCTTACTCATTCAACTGAGCATCGAAGTCATACTGTTCAAAGGAACCCCAGAAATTCATCAAGACATCAAGGGCTCAAAAACATATAACTAGCTCAGAAACTCATCATAACCAGCAATCCAACTAACATAAAACAAGATATGAATAGCATCATTGAGAAACATTCGTTGATAAGAACCTTTCAATCAAAATTACTTCCATAATAAGAAACAAAGTTTTGACGAATTATACACCAAAAATAGGCATAAGCATATCGAATAAGAGAGAGGACATAAAAAATTTTCTTTTGAGTTTGTCGATGAACACATCAAACCAATTTCAAAAGCCAAAAACCACAGCTAAATCGCGTGAGAGGCAAAAACTCACTTGACTCGAGCGAGTCTACGATTGCGTTCCTCGTCAGCCATCAACTCTTGCTTCAAAGACTTACCCTCTTCAATAGAGACACGACTGGCGAGAATCTTAGAGTTGTTTTTGATACCCAATTGGCTAAGCTTTTCATTGCCATCGCCATCTTTCAAGACTTTGCCTGCGCATATTAAATTGATCGACTCAGAACCCATTTTTGATTGCTTTGCAACCTCCTCTCTCAGCATGTGAACCGTCCAATTCTCCAATTCTACCTCTAGCACACCAACCCATGTCCCAGCTATCTTTAGTTTCGCCATTAAAGACACTGAAGTTAGAGATTGTGTTAGTGTTAGTTCTTGTGTGTTGAGCGTGAAAGCAAAGATGATTAATTTAGGGGTTTATATAGATAACAGTTCCGAGGGAACTTTGTAGGTTGAAATTTTGACTCCGTCATTTGCTTGAAGACTACGGTTACGTTTTCAATTGGGTTGGCAACTTGGATCTTTCCGCTTTGGCCTTTCGGCTACCATATTATGGATAAAAAAGTTAAAAACTATATGGCCGTTACTTTTATTTGTTTCTCTAGCTAATTGCTAGAAAAATAGCAGTTATTAATATTAATATTTTATGAGTACATTAATTATTTTACTTAACAATATATATATATATATATATTCCTTGTTTTTCTCTAATTATACCTTCTCAAATGCTTTTAGAAAAAAGATATGGTTATAAATATGATGCATAATAATATTTTTTTTCAAGTATAATTTTATGACACGACGTTTTAAAATAATTTGAAATCCATTTTTTTTCCATCCAATTAGGTATATAAGTTCACGTTGTACTTTTTATAAAAAAATTTTATAATATCTTAAACTTTGCAAAACTTATAATGCCTTTAAAATTAAGATTTTTGATGATATAATTTCATAAATTAAAAAGTGTTCTATGGGTTAAATTAAAGTGTTTAAAGAATGTAATTTTACAAGTTAAAGTAAAAGTTAAAAATAAGAAAAAAATTTTATAAAAAAGATAAATTTATATATTTACTTTTGTCCACCATCATTAAAAAGGAAGTCATCTCTGTTTCAAATAATAAATTGAAAACTATACATAATCTTATACAATGAAAAAAAAAAGTTGAATATACCAAAGGACTTGTTTATAAATATACGAAGCTTAATCCAAATGGGATATCTTAACTATAAAGAGCATTTGTGAAATTGATTATCATGACTTAAATTATAAATTCGACAAATATCAATATATATATATTTTATATTCTTCACTCGAACACGTCTATATTTATAAAACCCTTACCATTTTACCTATATAAACTTTGAAACTTTTATCTATTTTCATATTAATATATTCAATTCTTGTAATTTTTCTTCTTATTGACTTCTATTTATTTTGTAATTACCAAGTACCATGTTGTAATTAATGTCATATTAAATATATAAACTTGTAATTATTGATTTTGATATTACGCTAGTAAAAATTATCAAAAAAATGTTGTCTTTTTATCACAGGGATTATTTCCTTATCATTAAATTTAAAGGTATTATTTTATTACCTGCATTTTCTTATGATGTTCTTATCCATATTGTTCATTGTATTTTTTGTTTATTACTACATTCAATCAACTAAATTCTTTGATCTAAATTATCATTATTTTTTATATTCTTCAAAAAAATTATTATTTTATTTAAAATAAATTTATTAAACTATAAATGTATTCCATACGTATAATTCGAATAATTCCTTAATTCTGAATATACTCAAAAGTATATACTTCACATAATTCCTTATTAACTTATACTACATTAGTTATTTACCAATATTTTAGACACCAATAAAAATTATTAGCATTTATATCTGTTGAAAAATTATCAGACTGTCAATATGATACAGTTTGATCGATCTCTTTATTTTTTTTAAAAAAATGATATAAAATTAAACAATTTTCCGATTTGAGTTTTCAATTTATGAAATTATCCGTTGAAATATTGTAATACCGTCAACAAGATATGATATGATTAGTGTATTTATTATATATTTCTTTAAGGAATATGTGGAGATGAGAAATTTTGAATTTAAATTTTTATCATGAAATTTTCATAAATTTAGACTGCGTTTGACAATAATTTTTTAAATAATTTTTAGCGTTCTAATTAGTTAAAATGTTAAACGCTATTTTTTATAATATTCATAACATAGCATTTGAACTAACTTTTAAAGATTAATGCATTGTTTTATAAAATTTAACACGTTTAGTTTTTAGCATTTTATAAAAAGCAATTCAAACACTATTTTTTTTATAGCATTCGATGTAACATTTGAAGTGTTAAAGTAGCATTTTATAAAAATTTTAATCTTTGTAACATTTAAATTTTTTGCACTTTACGAAAAGCCACTCGAACAGAACAACTAATTTTGTTGAATATGTCAAAGTAGTATTTTATAAAAATTTTAATCTTTGTAACATTTAAATTTTTTGTACTTTATGAAAAGCCATTTGAACAGAACAACTAATTTTGTCAAACATGCACTAAACGAGAGATATTAAAAAAAAGAAAAAGAGAAAGACTGATTAATATTATTTTAATCTATTTAATTTTACTAAATTGAAAATAGATAAATAAATAAAGTTAAAACGTTAAAGAATGGAAACCTCTCCGAGTAAGTAAGGTGCCAAAAAGCAAATCTTAAAAACAATTAGAAGCAAGGAAAAGAAAAAGGTGCGAAAAGGAAAGGGACGAGGCATTGGAGAATGTTGAAAATCATTTAACTACTAAATTTTATTATATAACTAGCCGCACTGATATTTAAATATTATTTTATTAATTATTATATTATTTTTTATAAATTATTATGAATTATCAAACTGTTAAAGAGAAATTAAAATTCACTTGAAATAATTAATAATAGTAAATATTAAAATGATTTGTAATAAAGAAAACTATGAAATTATTAGTAATAGTCTAACATTGTAATCTATATAGGAAGTCTGTCACGTAAAATCAGATTTACAATTATCATCATTTACTTCTCTTCTTAGGAAGACTGTCATCCCTGTATACCTGCATTACAAAAGTAAGATACATAAATACATACTATATATTAAAATGTGATTACAGGACAATTAGTTAGTAATTACTTTCCAAGCATCATGACAGTAGCTTGAGGATTAGTTCCAGGCGAGCAAAGAAAAGTGGACCGTCAATAACCCTTAATCCATCAACACCACGAATCCTATAATTATGATCACTTGACATTCTCCATGATAATGCCATACATTTGCAATTCAGAAAGTATAAAAACTGTAGGATTAACCATATTTCTTCCCCGCATATATACTAGATCATAATAATAAATCAACTTTGACTATATAATTTTATTTTGGCATGAGTTCATAACACGTAAATCAACTAATTTTGAACAATTTTTCCAATAAAAATCACTACATTGCAAACCCATATGATAAATAATTGCACAACAAAAGAAGACATACCCAGGACCTGAGAGCTACTTCGACCCCTGTTATGCAGCTAGTTGGGGTTGAGGCTTCATAGCTGTAGGAGGCAAAGAAAGCAAATGTGGGTATTTCAGGATTTATTGATATAAGAATTGTGATTAAGTTTTGCTTTTAAAGTAGTATGACCTTTAATAGGTTTAGAATCCATGCTGAAGAAGTCTGCCTGGTTTAGAGCAGACTGCACGCAAATGATATAAATAAATTGGATTATATAAAAAAAATTTGTGTTGTATTCAAAGTTAATACTTGTGTGATCAATGTTTATCTAATCGAAAAATTTAATATTTAAAGTTTTAAAAAACTTAATTATATATGTATTGATTTAAAAATTTTAAAAATTTACTTTTAAAAAAATATTCTTTACATACAATCGAATGGTAGAAAATAGAAAGAAAATTCTAAAAATTTATAAAAAAAATAAATACAATAGTGTTATAGCGTTGAATCTTCTCTCTTAAATTTTAAATTTTTATTAGTTGGATTAGATTTTAAAAACTTATCAATATCCATATTAAATACTAAATAAATTGAAAAATTACTTGAGTTGACCAATCAAAATGCAGAAAAATAAGAAAAATTTTCAAATTTTCTAAAAAAAAGAAAAATAGAATGTTGAATAAAGAGAATACCTTAAACATTCTTTCAGCTTTCATATATATATATTGAATTCGGATTTGACCAGTACATTTGAAGTGGGATTTGCTGTGTCTCTTAATTCTTTTAATTGTTAAATTTTTTTGGTTGGATGAGATTATGGAAATTTCTAATGGGATATATTTACAATTCCTCTTAATATTATTTAATTATTATTTATAATATTTAATATTTTATAAAAAATTTAATTTCATAAAAATAAAAATCTCAATATATTTTTTTTATTATGAACTAATAAAGTAACACAATATATATTTTTTATGGATTTTCCTTTTAAAAAACTTTTTCCATAACTCTTTAAGTTCATTTACCAATTATTATTTGCTAGTTTTGAGTTGGTAAGTTTATCCATAGGTGCAGGGGTGGCCATTTTTCGGTTTTTGGAACCGGAACAGTCGGTTCGAAGTCGGTGGAGAACCAAAATCAGAACTATAAAATCGAAATCAGAGGTCTGCAGTTCGGTTTCGATTTCAACTTTTGAGGACTATGAACCGACGGTTTCAAGAATCGGTCGAAACCGTTAGAACCGTTGGTTTTCCAACTAGTTAGACCCAACGGTTCGAACCAGTGGATCCACCTGGTTTCAATTAATTTTTTTATTTTTTCAAATATTTTTGTGAAATCTCAAAATTAACCCTTCTAACAACTGTATAACTGCTAGTTTTAAGGGTATTTATGAAAAATTAATTTTTTAGATTTACTATAAATACCCATTTCATTTAAAAAAATAAATTAAGTTCAAGTCCTTAAAAAAAAAAAAACGTTCAAACCTTTTTTTAACAAATAAATTATGTTAAGCCTTTTTTAATTTTTTCTCAAAATTATTTCATAAATATTTAAATTTTAAATTCTTTTAAAAAAATGTTTTCTAACTTTTGATTTTATAACGTCGGAAAATTAATTGGAGAACAAGCTGAAATCATTAAAGAACCGAAATTGAAATCATGACCGTTTTGTTCTAAACAGTAATCAAAACCGTCAATTTTCGGTTCGATTCCGATTTTAAATCTTTTAGAATCAGAACCGCCAATTCCGGAACTGTGTCCGCCTCTACATTATTGCATCTAACTAATTATTTTTTATATTTATTTATTTTATTGGATAGACTAGCTTTTGCTCTTTCCCAATTTCGAAATAATAAAAAATTTAAAACAATGTCGCGTCACCAGTTACAGTACCGTTGTCGTCGGTTTTGTCGCCACCACTCGCAACTATCACCACCGCTCCACTAACACACCAAAAAAATGTGATCGCTCAACTCAACTCCTCTGCCTATTTTCATGGCTGCAGCTGGCGGATCTTCCAAATCAACGGCCCAAAAGACTTCCACAAGCCCCAAACCAGCTACGAAACGTAAACCCAGAAAACCCAGAAACCAAAACAAACGTTTGAGCCAACAACTCATTTCTCTGCTTTCCGCTGCTGCCTCCGCCGCCTACTCTTTCCTTTCCCATAATGACCTCCGTCTTCTGCCTTCCCAATCTCTCTCCATTGAATCCCTCCTCTCTTCCCTTCCTTTCTCCCTTTCTCCTTCTCTTTCTCATTTTCCTTCTTCTCAATCCTTCTTCCACCGTTTCCTTTCCTCCGCCGCGTCGGACTTTGACCCTCGTTGGTCTGAATTTTTCCGCATGTCAAAGCCGACCTTTTGTCAACTCCTTTCTCTCCTGTCTCCATCTCTTCTTTCTTTCCTTCCTCCTTCAATTCCTCCTGACTCGGCCATTGCCGCCACTCTCTTCCGCCTCTCTCACGGAGCGTCGTACGAATCAGCGGCGCGTATGTTCGGACTTGACTCGTCAGCCGCCGCCTGCCTTTCCTTTTATAGTGTTTGTAAAGCTGTGACTGAGAAATTAGGCGACTTGGTGGATTTCGGGAGAGATTTGGAGCATATAATGGCCGGATTCGGGTGGATTTCTCTCCCTAATTGTTGTGGCGTTTTAGGATTTGGAACATTTGGGGTTGACAGTGAGATTTTGGGGAAAAATGGGACTTTGTTAGTTCAAGCATTAGTCGATTCGGAAGGTAGATTTTTAGATATTTCAGCTGGATGGCCTTGTACAATGAAACCGGAATCCATTTTCCGGCAAACTAAGCTCTATTCACGTATTGAAGAATCCAGAGAGCTATTAAAGGGGCCTTGTTATAATCTAAGCAATGGAAACTCTATCCCCCAATATATATTGGGGGATTCAAGTTTTCCTCTGTTGAACTGGCTATTAACTCCTTACATTAGGCCTAAAGAGGAGGACAGTTTTGGTTCAGCTCAGAGAGAGTTTAATTCTGCTCATAGTAGAGCAATGGGGTTAGTCGCCACCGCGTTTGGGAGAGTTAAAAAAAGGTGGCAGCTTTTGGCGAGGAAATGGAAAGAAGAGTGTGTTGAATTTTTCCCTTTTGTAATTGTAATGGGCTGTTTGCTGCATAATTTTCTAATAAAATGCAGTGAGCCGTTGCCGGAGGAGTGTGTTGGAGGGTTTTTACAGGAGGAGGAGCTGCCGGTTTTCCAAGGAGAGGCAGATGAGAGAGGACAGAGGATCAGAGATGCTCTTGCTATGCACTTGAGTCGGGTAAGCATTAGAACATAAATAAATAAGCAAATAATGTTAAGCAAGCAAGTAGCAGTAGTAGTAGTTGCAGTAGTTTTCTGTAAATAAATGGCACTAATTTCTGCATTGCATGCACCTTCTTATGTAGAATCAGAATTTCTGCTCTTAATTAATGAAAATTAGGTCATTACTGCGGCCCTTCTTTAAATTTTTTTTCCTAATCGATGTGACTTGAACTTGCTATTGATGTCCTATACATTTATCAATGGAGCTAAAGATATAAAACTTTCAACTTGGCATGGCTTCTTGGAAATTGCTTTAGCTGAATTGTCTGCAACACAATTACAAGGCCTAATGTAAATTGGAATGTTACTATCAAAATAATTTCTAGACATGTTTAAGTATTTCAGTTTTGGTAAATATAAACCAATCTCCAAAGGAATGTGGCTAATATGAGGATAAATTGGAAGCTGCAAATTTATTGAAAGAGAATAATTTGCTAAAAAGAGCACTTCCAACCATTTGGAAACTACCCTTTCAAGATAATATTGGAAAGATCAACAATTTGCAAGTCATGTTGATGGTAGAGAAATTGGGAAAGAATTCAGTACAATTTCTGCAATCAGATAGAAGAACAGAATTTTCTATTTTTTAATCAAAAGAAATCAAAAAGGCTTAATTTGAATCTTCTATTTCGCTGCATGTTTAACTCTCTAATATTCCAATACATAAATTGTTTATTTTATTAACAATGACTGATTCGACGGTAAGCGAGCTGATACATTTTGGGTCATTTTCAAATGATATATTCTTTTTTTTTTTTTTTTTTTTAAGAGAAAATGGCCATCATTTTATTAAATGTAGTGGGAAAGGTGAACATCAGGGACACTCTCCCAAATACAAAGTGGTAAAAAGCGAATAGATGCTCTAGCAAGGGAATGAGCAGCACCATTCATAGTACGCCGAATCCATCTAATCTGAATATCCGGCCTATCAACTAAGAGTTGCTTACAATCTTTCACAATAACCCCAAATTTCGAAAGATGTAAAGTTTTAGAATTCAAAGCACAAAATAAAACCTGGCAATCAATAAAAATATAACCACTAGACTGATAATGATTACCAATAAAAAGTAGAGCAGAACGAAGAGCCAAAGCTTCAGCTGTAGCAAGCTATTTGCATCCTGCAGAATGAGTAGACATAGCTTGTAACAACCTGCCTTCACTATCCTCAAACACCACCGCAGCACCTGTTACATCTTCGCTTTGAAATAGTGAAGCATCACAAAATGCATGCCAACTAACATTATTCAAGTTGACACATGGCCCCACACTTGGCCCATTTCCATGGAAAAGTATTTGTCTTGTAGCTACATTTAAATTATCAAAAGAATGCCATTCCATACAATGGGTAGAAACTATACAGGCAATCTGGGTGGGTTGCACCAATTTTGCCGACCAGCAAAATGTATTTCTTGCCTTCCATAAATGCCAAGCCAGAAAAGCCAATAGTTCGGCTTTTTGTTGTCCAAGGCCATCCCAACACTGCATGAATAAATCAATAAAAGTTGCAGTCACACTGGGAATATTAAAACCAAGCAAACTCCAACAAGCATTTGCCCGAACACAATGACATAACACATGGTCACCATCTTCTCTTGAAGGACAGAAAAAACAAAGATCATTAACTGCTATACCACGTTTTACAAGGTTAGATTTTGTAGGGAGGACATCTCTACAAGCCCGCCACAAAAAATCCCTTATTTTAGGAGGGACATTAAGGCTCCAAATACGTGTCCATAACCGTGGATTCCCAACATTCTGGCTACCTCATACCAGACCCATACTAACATGATATCCAGATTTAACCGTATACACCCCACGCTTCTCATAATGCCATAAAACCACATCCTCCACCATATGAATAGATAAAGGTATAGACAAAATAGCCTTCACATCTCTAGCAGAAAATGAAGTCATCAACTTGCCTACATCCCACCTTTTCTCACCATCCACAAAAAAATTACAAACTCTAGTCACAGAATTAATGAATCGAGTCCCATCCTCCGCAAGAAAAGAGTCAGTCTTAGGGATCCAAGGATCCGAAGCAGCATAAATACCTCTACCATCACCAACACGCCAACGCACCCCTTGCTGAAGCAAATTGATAGAAGCAAAGATACTCGACCACACAAAGCTCGGATTATTACCCTTTTGAGCTTTGAAAAGATCCCCTCTCGGGAAATATTTAGCTTTGAAGATTCTGTAAAAAAGAGTATCTTTCGCCTGTAATAACCGCCATCCCTGCTTAGCAAGCATAGCCAAATTAAAATGCCGAAGATCACGAAAACCCATAGCTGCTTAGAAAATGACATCCTTTCCCACGAAAGCCAGTTAATACCTCTGCCTTGTTCTTTCTTCCCGTTCCACCAGTAGCGATTCATAATAACCTGTAGCTCATGACACAAAGTAGAGGGCAACAAGAAAACTGACATACAATAAGTTGGTATAGCCTGAGCAACAGATTTAATAAGAACCTCTCTACCGGCTCTAGACAAAAATCTATTATTCCAGCTATTCAATTTCTTCCACAACCTGTCTTTAATAAAAGAGAATATTTGCTTTTTATCACGTCCTATAAGAGAAGGAAGACCAAGATAAAAGCTATCCCCAATAGAACCCCTCACACCCAAGATATTAGAAATGTCATCTACAGTATGTTGCGAAACACAGGGACTAAATAAAGTACCAAATTTTTGAAAATTTACTGCCTGTCCCGATCCCGCCTCATAGTCCAAGAGAATTGATTTCACCATTGTAGCTTCATGAGCATTAGCTTCAAAGAAAAATATAGAGTCATCTGCAAACAACAAATGTGAAACTCGAGGACAACCTCTACCAACCCTACATCCATGAATCAACCGTCGCTCCTCCGCATCTCGAAATAAAGCAGATAAACCTTTAGCACAAAGTAAAAACAGGTATGGAGAAATAGGGTCCCCTTGACGGAGACCTCTAGCAGGACTGATAGGACCAACAGGAATCCCATTCAAACACATAGAATAGCTGACACTTGAGTAACACATACTCATCCACTGAATCCAGGCAGCAGGGAATCCCAAACAATGCATCACATCAGACAAATAATCCCAACTAACTCTGTCATAAGCTTTACTGATGTCAATTTTCAAAGCACAATAACCCAGATCCCCACATCTCCTATTCTTCAAATTATGTATAGTCTCAAACGCCACACAAACATTATCAGTGATCAAATGGTTAGGCACAAAAGCAGACTGATTCACAGAAATAATATGAGGCAACACCTTCTTAAGCCTATTTGCTAAGACTTTAGAGATAATTTTATATATAACATTACATAAGGCTATAGGTCGAAAGTCTTTCACAGTTTCAGGAACAGGAATTTTTGGAATAAGCACAATATTTGGTAAAGTGAGGTCAGAAGGAAAAATACCTCGCTGCAACCAATCCATAGCATTCAAAACAATAGCATCCCCCATAATATGCCAGTACTTCTGAAGGAAGGCCGGGTTTAAGCCGTCAGGTCCAGGAGCCTTGTCAGGATGCATACTGAATAAAGCCTCTCGAAATTCATCTTTCCGGAATGGAGCTAACAAACTCGCTGCATCACTATCAGTCAACCTTTCTGAAATAACCTCAAGAAACTGCTTCTATTCGGTTGCCTCTCAGCCTGAAAAAGCTCAGAAAAATAATCTTTTACCAACACCTCCATCTCTCCATATTTGGTTGTTAGTTTTAACTATGTATAAATAAAATCTAACTTTATATTATGGATTTAAAAAATAAAAAACAAAGGAAAAATTAGAATTTTCAAATTTATTTTTATGAAATTTAGCAGTATAGTCATTGATCTCTTAATTATATGAAGAGCTAGTAAAACAAATATTTTACATGACATAATATCATTTAAGTTTATCATCATCTTCAAAAGCAAAAGAACATCAAAAGCGGCTATGGAAATTTGAATTTAAATAAAACATAAACATTGTCTTCTATAAAATATTGACAACTGGTAATGCAGACATCAATGAACCAAAAAGCTAACAACGAAAACATTCATGTCGATGAAGCCACCAAAAAGCTAACATACCATATGGAATAGATCTCATTATCCCTCCCATAAAAGTACTTGAATTTTGTATGGTTGAAGAATGGACCAAACGAAATCGGGATTTCAAAGTGATTGTTTGAAAGACTTAAATATTGAATGGATGTTAATGCACCAAGGGGAAAGATTTTTCCAGTAAAATGATTGAAAGAAATATCTAAACTTTGAAGGGATGTCATATTTGGCAAACACCAGGGCAATGTACCATTAAGATCATTATCGCTGATATCTAGAACTTGGAGATGTTTCAACTCCATATGCCTGCAATTTATTTATAACGAAAAACTCTAATTGTGTGAGAGAGAGAGAGAGGGATGACAAATCTTACCTGAGGCAACTGGTATAGTGTCACTGAGTCCTCAGTTCTGTAATAATAAGGCCTTAAAATAGATAATTTTTGAAATTACTTGCACGATGTCATTGCTACCAGAGAATCATCCATGTATAAAATTTCTAGGTTCTTGAAATTTGGCAATCCTCAAATAATAATAGTAATACGAAAATTTTAAAATTGTAAACAAGATTAAAATAAGATAGTACTAATGTGGGTAGAATTGCCATACTTGATGCTAATTATCAAGGTGGAATTACTGTATAGTTTGAGAAATATAAAATGTAAGAAGCATTGAATTCATTATTAAAAGCAATGACTAATGTAATATACTATAACACACCAAGTAATTCACCCAATTATCAAAACCTAAAGAGGTTAATTAATAATGAATTACCTTAAGCTGGTAGGGTGTTTTCTAGATAACACAGAGATATAAATTTAAGAGAAGGCAGTGCTTCAAGACTATGGTCCTTGATTTAATTAATCAAATTTAAATTTAAGTTACTTTAGTACCTTCCTTAGCTTTAAACTTGATTATTTGATTTCCGCTCAAATATAGCTCCTCTGAGTTACACAGACCATCCAATTCTGGACAATTCAAAACAACAACCAATTAAATCATTGTAAAAGTTTAATCATGTTGCTTTATGTGAAAAAAAAAAAAAAAAAAAACCGTAATTAACTGAGCTTTCATGTTAAATGTTCCTTTCAAAGAATTCTATTATAGATCCAAATATTTCAGACATGGAAATCTCCTGGGGAATGAGACCAAGCTCTTGTTAGTGCCATTGTTACTAAGATATGAAAATTCAGATCGTTATCGTTAAAACTATTTATATTTCTTCAATTGATTTTTTAAAAAAAAAAAAAAGATTAAAGATCAATTCATACAATGAGAGAATTCGAAACCTTCAATTTTATTTCCATCTAAATGCAACTCCTCCAAACTTGTTAAATTACTCAATTCTGCCCCTTAGCAATAATCTTAATTAACATAGGTTTTACTAAGAGACAAAAAAGAATAGAATTGAGGAGGAAAAGAATCGTTCCTTTGCGTCTATTACGTGTTAAATATAATGATTTTAAAGATGAAAGACCACACAGTGAAAGCAAGATGCTACTGTTGAATTTATTTATTATTACTTAAATTTAGATACTCCAAATTGAGAAGAGTTGGTAATTTTTCAAAACCTAAAAAAAAAATTCTATAAATTGAAAAATTCACCAAATAAATTAAACTATAACTATGCAAGAGGGATATGATATTTGAACCTTCATTTTCAACACAGCCCAAAATGTTGCAACTTCTACTCAAGTCGAGCATATTCAATTCCTTGAAGGGATGAAAGAAAGAGGCATTGAGATACCAATCTCCTAATTTCTCATCCCTTCAAGGAAAAAGTAAGGTTACTCTGCCGGTAATGGAATCACACTCAACATAATCCCGAGAACAATAATTGGAATCATCTTCCGTGCTGTTACGGTGATTAAAGTAAGCTTTGAAGTTTAATAAAGCAATTTTCTATGATCAATTGATCAATAATCTTTAAAATTTTATATGTTATTTACAAAATGAATTTTATTTGACTTTATTTCTACATTTGAATATCTAAATATGATATTATATTAATATTTTATAATTTTTCACTTCAAACACATATTATAACATACGTGAAATTATAAAAAATTAAGTTTTCAGCTTATATATATATCCCAATTAACTAATCAATTTGATATTTTGTATAGTAAACTTCATTTTGTTTGGCTAATTCAACATTAAAACAAAATCTACAAGTACTTTTCTTATTTTAAGTAATTCTTTTATTTTAATTAATTAATATAAATTTCTAATACCAAGTAAATTTTTGAGCTTATATATAGTCAAACACTAATGAAATTACTACGAAAAATCATATAAATTACTAAGAAAACTTATATACTAATAAAATTCAATAAAATAAATACATATTGAACTTCATTTCACATATTACAAAGAAAAATGAATTCCATAATTTGGCTGCTAGTTTAATTAAGCACTATATATATCTCTTGATTTGTAACTAATCCAACTGTATTTTTAATTTGTTCTACTATGAATTTTAAAAATAAAATATAAAAGCTAAATTAATAACCTTGGTTCTAAAAATTTTGGTTTCAAATTGCAGATCAAACTAACTAAAAAAAAAAAATTGATCTCCCATGATTAATGTGGTACTCATTAATACATTTTTCCATTATAATTTCAAAATATAATTTTCTGTAGAAAAATCTTTCTAGTCTCCTGCTATGCTTTTATTAATATGTGTACTATCATAATCAAAGAATAACTTTTTTACTTAAAAAAAAAAGTCTTCCACCATGCTTGACGTGTTTCTTGCCCTGAGTTTATCTTTTCGTGTAGTGCTAGGTGCGACAGTCACTGTCACTGTCACTTTTGAAAAATGTTTACAAAATTATATTACTTTCGAAAATGGCTCGACATTGATCGATTTCCAATGGATCCACTCTGTAGAAAAGAAATTAAATATAAATATATAACCAATTGAATTTAATTTATGAATCCTTCGAATCGTATAACTTGTTCCGACATGAATTTAAATTTAATAAAAGAAATAACCGATATAAGCTTACACATTTTCATTATCTTTTCTCCTCATTAAGCTATTTCCATACAACTAATAGAATCAATATCTTCCTTTAACTTTCCGCTAAAATTTACGTCACACTCAAAGTTGTGATAAAAATATTTTTCTATAAATAATATTTGAAAATAATAAAATATAGTATTTTGATCTAATCAAAACGTTAAAAGTCACTTAAAAATTGTATTATAAGAGATGCTTAACCATGCCACAGTCTTATGACCACAAATTAAGAAAACATTTGTCGTGTCCACAGTCCATTTCATATTTGTTAATTGAAATATAGAAACAAAATTGAGAATTTTTTATTTATTAATTTTAAAATCATTTTCAAACTCCTAAAATTTAATGTATAATTCTTTTCTACCATATCAACTACTTTTTGACGGTTTCCAAATCAACTTCTAAGGCTGTGACTGAGAAATTAAGTGACTTGGTGGATTTCTCTCCTCAGTTATTATATTTTTTTTCTTTTTTGCCTTTATTTCTACAAAGTAATAAAGATATAAAAGTTATTAATGGAGTAATTTAAACCAGGTATGGCTTCTTGGAAATTACTTTAGCTGAATTGTCTCCAACACAATTACGAAGCCTAATATAAATTTTAATTTGTTCTTCAATGGAAGAAATTTCAGTTCAGGAAGGCTGCCAATCCAGTTTGGAATTCCACCAGATAGTGATTCTTGCTAAAGATATAATGTAACCAATACAAGTGAAATATTTATTATTGACAGATTATAGAAAAATGGAAAAACACCATAGAAACATTCAAGATTATCATTTGACATTATCAGGTTCTACAATTCACCACTTGAAAGATGAAGAATTTAAAAATAAAATAAAATAAAACCATACCTTTAGCTAGAAAGGATATAAAAGGCATTTGGAAGAGAATACAAACATTGTCCTCTTATCTTATTGATTACATGAAGAGCCACTAATTCATTTAGTTTATCATCATCTTAATAAGCAAAAAAATGTCAAAATTGGCTATGGAAGTTTGAATTTGAATAAAACATAAACATTGTCTTCCAGAAAATATTGACAACTGGTAATGCATACCTCAATGAACCAAAACCATGCTCGTCGCCATTGAGGGTTTATCCACAAAACTGCAGCTATTGCCGATAATACCATCACGTAAGCCACCAAAAAGCTAACAACGAAAACATTCATGTCTATGAAGCCATTCTCCTCTTGTTTTTCATCTGTTGAAACTCTAGGCATCAATGATGGTGGTAATGTTGCACTGCAAGTATTTGGTAATGGAAGTCCACAGAGGAAAGGATTTCCCTCATAGCTACTCTTTTCAAAAGTAGCGAACTGTTTAACTCTCTCAGGTGTTTTTCCAGATAAGTTGTTATGTGATACGCTGAAAACAGCTACATAATTTAGTTGTGTAAGATGAATAGGGATTTTCCCATTCAAGTTGTTGTAAGAAAGATCCAAACTCTCAATTTCACTGAGATTGGAGAATGATGATGGAATTTCTCCTGTCAAACGGTTGTGAGAAAGGTTTAACACTTTGATCATATCAAGATTTCCAATTTCAGGAGGAATTTCTCCAATCAATTTGTTATCAGAAAGATCTATTCCAGAAAAGTACAAGAGAATACTTTGCTGATAAGGATACGTCATCCCCTTTGTTGTAAAATCTAAAGTCTGTGGATCATTTCCTGGAGAGATAACCCCAGAACCCCCTGTCAACTTCAGGCAAGCAGGGATATGACCAGAAAGATGATTGTGAGACAAATCAATTAACTTTAAAATGTCCAACTTGCATAGCTCCTTTGGAATTTCTCCTTCAAAGTTGTTATAACCCAAAGAAAGATAACCTAAAAGGGAAAGCTTCACACCGATCCATTTTGGAATGGTTCCGGTCAACAAATTATGTCTAAGATCTAATGTTATCATGTCAAAGCAATTGTAGAATGCATTGGAGATTGTGCCTTGTATTCTATTTTCAGATAAGTAAATGTGTACTAACTGTGGAGGGTTAAAGTTTGATGGTAGATATCCAGAGATGTCATTTCTTGAAAGGTCCAAAACTGTAAGAAAAGACATATTGCCCATCCACCGTGGGATAATACCTGAGAGATGATTATCACTAACATCTAGCATTTCCAAGAAGGAGCAATTGGATAAGCTGTTAGGGATATTTCCTGTGAATTGATTTCCATCCAATTGTAAAACTTGCAAGAAGCTGACATTGCTAAATGAATTGGGAATGCTACCATTGAAATCATTTCGAGACATTTTCAAATCTTGTAACCTTGGTAACAATGCTCCAATTTCTATCGGAACTTTTCCATGGAAGCCATTATCAGAGATATCTAACTCCGACAAAGTCATATGAGAATGAATTGGCAATTGAATAGGCCCTGAGAGAGAATTATTGGCTAAATAAAGTTTTTCTAGTTTCGTGTTGTTCTCTAACAACCAAAATGGAAAACCTCCCTCCATTTTAATATGTGAGAGATCAACTTCTTTTAAGTTATGTTGATAGTAGAGGAACTTGGGAAATGCTTTACCATATCCTAGACCAGACAAAAGAAGAGTCTCTAGTTGAAATTTTGGAATCAAATTGTGTGCCTCTATATTTGAATGGACTTCATTATCCTTACCATCAAAGTACTTGAGTGTTGTATGGTTGAAGAATGGACCAAGTGAAATAGGGATTTCAAAGTGATTGTTTGAAAGTCTTAATTTTTGGAGGGATGTCAATGCCCCAAGGGGAAAGATTTGTCCAGAAAAATGATTGGAAGAAACATCTAAATATTGAAGGGATGTCATATTTGCTAAACACCAAGGCAATGTACCATTGAGATCATTAAACTTCATATCTAGAACTTGTAGATGTTTCAACTCGCACATGCCTGCAATTTATTTACAGTTAGAAACTTTTTTGTGAGGGAGAGAAGGACGAAGAAGAAGAGAGAGAGAGAGAGAGAGAGAGAGGAAAAACCAATCTTACCTGATGCAACTGGTATAGTGCCACTGAGTCCACAGCCAACCAATGATAAAGCCTTGAGAGACGTAATTTTGCCAATTACTTGCAGGATGTTGTTGCTAGTAGTAGAAGAATTCAAGTGTAAAATTTCCAGGTTCTTGAAATTTGGCAACCCTGCAATAATCATTAATAATGAAAAGTTCAAAATGATTCCAACAAGATTACCATTTCTAATGCTAATCATCAAGGCTGAATTGTTATTAAGTTAATTTTTAAAAAGTAGAATTTCTAACTAGTGCAATATACCATTGTATTAGCAAGTAATGAATTATGGTCAATTTACCTTCCGTTGGTAGAGTGTTTACAAGTGAACACAGAGATAAAAATTTAAGAGAAGGCAGTGCTCCAAGACTTTGAAGTGAGGTTTCACTCAAAGAAGATGAGTCCAGGAACAAGTCTTCCAAGCTGTTCATATTATGCCACTCTGAAAACAACAACAAATGTTCTAAGACACAGTACATAGAATCAGAATAAAGTAAAGCAACAAGAATTTTAGACATCATTACCAGTACAATAATTTACCTTGAGCAAATATTTTTCCTTCGAAATCATTTTCTTGTAAAGAAAGAATCTTTAAGTATGGAAATGCTCCCAGTGATTGTAGCAGTGAAGAGCTTCTTCCATTTGCGGTGATGTTATCCAGAGTTAGTTTGCTTAACTTGTTTAGACCTCTTTTATCTGCAAAATGAGAAAAGAAATGAACAAAATTTAGACCTGATAAATTTACATTCTATCAACCGGTAAAACCCTGCTGAATTATTCTGTTCTCCTTGCTTGAACAGGGCCAAGCTTTTTTTATTCAGAAATTAGTAATCAAGCTTAGAAATAACAGGTACCTCTCAAGGCCTGAAACTTGATGATCTGATTTCCACTCAAGTCTAGCTCCTCTAAGTTACTCAAACCATCCAATTCTGGACAATCCAAAAACCAAAACTAATTAGATCACTGTAAAAGTTCAATCGTGATGCTTTAACTAGACAAAACAGATACAAAACATAATTAACTAACCTTTCATGTCAAGTGTTCCTTTGAGTGAATTGTATCCTAGATTCAAATATTTCAGAGATGGAAATCCCTTGAGAGATGAGAGCAAGCTGTTGTTAATCTGATTATTACTCAGATCAAGAAGTTCCAGATTGCTTAAACCTAAAAAAGTAGAAATTCTTCAATATCATTCATACTTCTTCAACTACTTCAGAAAAGAACGTATGACAAACAGTGAAAAGTTCAATTCATACCCTGAGGGAATTTGAAACCTTGAATTTCATTTCCTTGTAAATTCAACTCCTTCAAGCTTGTTAAATTACTTAAATCTGCTCCTTTGCAATGTTCTTAATTAATATGGGTTTTACTTGAAAGAGACAAAAAAGGAAGAGAAATTAAGGAGGAAGGAACCTTACTCACCTTGAATATCAATGGTTCCTTTGAGTCTATTGTTTTTTAAAGATAATGATTTTAAAGATGAAAGACCACTTAGAGAATGCAAGATGCTGTTGTTGAATTGATTACCATCTAAACTGAGCGACTCAATATTAGCAAGACTTGATAATCTTTCAAACCCTGAAAAAAAATCCCATAAATTGAAATTTGCCAGATAATTGAACAAAACCTATGCAAGAGAGATATGGAGTATGAACCTTCATTTTCAACACAACCCAAAATGTTAATTTCCTCCAAGCCGAGATATTTCAATTCTTTGAAGGGAAGAAAGAAAGAGGTATTAAGATACCAATCTCCTAATATCCCATCCCTCCAAGGATAAAGTCCAGTTACTCTGCCAGTAACGGAATCACACTGAACGTAATCCCAATAACAACAATTGGGAATTTTCTTCCAAGAAGACATAGCCGTCGCATTAGGATAATTCAAGTAATCTCTGAGCTTAAGTAAAGCAATTCTGTCATCCTCCCAGCAACCATTACACCGCCATCTTCCTTCTAATAATAACACCATTATCACTGATATCCATAACTGCTTCAAATTTAGACCCATGTCAGTGTATGACCACTTCTTGCATTTCATGGAGGAAAAGCAATGAGTTTAAATAGGAACAGAGTAGCACCTCTTCTTGTTGAAAATACACTTTGACATACAATTCTACTGTATTGTTTTCTTTTTTTTCTTTCTTAAAACAGTAGTTAAATCTTTTATAACAATTTTTAAACTTATTTTAATCAATATATATATTTAAAATAATATTTCCTTCACAGTGCTAATTTAAAATATTCTTAGAATTATTCAGAGAAATAAGTAATAGAATGGAAAAATTGAAGATTATCTCCCCAAGAAATTTCAAGACTAACGTGAGTTTGGTAATAACTTTTTAAATAGCTTTTAAGTCAAAATGTGTTCGGTAATATAGCGTTTAAACTAATTTTTAGAAGTTAGACAATATTTTATAAAAAATTAAGTCTTATAACGTTTAGCGTTTATTGAAAAACTATTCAAATAATCATCAGCTAAACGTTACTATCAAAACAGCTAATTTTACCGAATAAGCCCTCAATAATAGGAGGTTGGCCTGGCTACTAAATGCGTGAAAAATTAGAAGTGGATCTCCTAATCTAATTATATTCTAAAATAAAATATATCTTTTGTCCCGAAAAAATATTTAAATTCTTAGAAAAATTACATTTAAGCCTATGAAAGTATTAAGAGTCTTACTAAATGGGATGCCAAATATACCATCATTGACCAATATGAACGCATAGTCAACCTTTTAGATAAGATATTAAAGAAGTACCTACCAGTACCGCCAATGTCATTTTTGACTTGTTCCTTTGTGACTATTCCAATTCACTGGTCATGTTCATTTATTTAATGAGATCCACCTATTTTAACATGTTGATTGGTGTAATCACTACTGTTCAGAGACTCAAAATAGTAACCCAGTCTTTATATTATTACTAACTTGGACTAGATGGGACAATAGTTCATAATATGCAAAGAGAGGGAAATATACAAGAAACTTTATTTATAAAAAATGAAAAATATTTACATATATAAACACAAACAAAGACTGTACATATTTTTAAGTCAGTAACAGAGAAGGAACTATGCTCTGGCAATATGCAAAGGGCATAGAGCATCATCACTTTCACTTCAAAAAAATGTGAAATAATTCCAAAATTATATATATATATATATATATATATATATATATATATATATATATATAAAGACTAGCCCTATACTCTTTTTAGCAGCTAAAAACTCCTTCCATTCGTGGAGCATCTTGATGCTTAGTAAATTAAAGAGTTGGCTTTGGCACAAGTTGCACAGCAAGAAATCAAATTCTTGAAACCTGCGTCTCTAGGTAATGATATGTCCTTCTGGCGTCTTTCCAAGACACGAATAAATTCATCTGAGCTTAAATTTCCATCGCGATCAGCATCGAACACATGGAATATTATGTCAACCAGATTATCTGTAATGGAGATTCCACATACCTGCAAAATTTTAGAGTAGCATAATTAGTATAGGCATTAACTAATATGATGCTAAAGATGGCTTCTTTATTAGAACTTGCATACTTGAGAGGCAGCTCTTTGAAAATCAATTTTTGTTAGCATTCCATTCACTTTTCCATAACTGAATATTGCCAAAGATAGAGACCGCAACTGCTTTCGGAGCTCTGCGAAATCTCTAAATTCCTCCATTGTAATTCTTATGTCGCGGAGATTAGGCTCATTGTTCAGTTCCTCAACCCTATCAAGCAACTTGTTTATATGAGTTATGTCTGCTGCTGCAACCATAGACAAGGCAAAATCTTTTGCTGATATAGTTCCTCGTGATTTGAAGTCATAATGCGCAAATTCCAACCTCAAAATCTGCAAAAAAATCGGGATTTTCACCATCTATTGATGAAAAATCATTATTATTGCTAAAAATTATATTAAGGGTTAATTACATAATACTCCATGAAGTTTGAACTTAGATGCAATTTGATCCCAGTGAATAGATTAGGAATTGTTAACATGCGCTTGAGATTTTTTAAAGATTCAACATTTTAGTCCTTGAACACTTTAATCCTCAAAAAGGTACATACTTCATCATGTAAGTCCCTTAGAAATTGGACAAATCTTCCATGTTGCAGACACTTGTTTCCATCTTTGCCAAAGAAGTACTCCAACAAGCCAGCATTCTCCACAGGCTCCATACCTCTGAACCCAAGTCTCCGTCCATCCCTATGGCATGCTCCTTGCCTGTTTTGAGCTCGCATTAAACTCATTACTTTTTTAAATTCCTCTCTGTCAATCGCTCTGGCAATAGAAACATAAATTAGTTAATTAAGCACAAATTATGCAGAAAACAGATAATCACTAGAATTTTCAATGTTAAACGTGAATTTGATTATCTTCTAGAGGAATGAACATGAATACAACAATTCTTAGGTAAAAGGGCTAGAGAGCAGAAATGGTCTACCCATTATTGTTTTGATCAAACATTTTGAATGCAACAGAAAAGCTTGTTTCAGGAATGCTGAGAAGTGTAACAAAAAAGATGTACCTGATAGCAAAATTGAAATGATTAGATTTTTGAAGAAAGATGAAATGAAGCTTGAAATGGACAATTGACAAACACTCACTCTGGAAAAGATATGAGTCCATCATTGTTAGTATCAAAAAGCATGAAAAATTGTGAAGGCTCACAATGCAACTCGCTAGGGACTCGCTCTCCTCTCAGAAAGCCTTCCCTAACCCGGTCTGATTCAGATGAAGGAAATACAGGAACGATTGCTCGCATTAAGTCTGCTGGTGTCATAAGTATATCTCCAGAAGGTGTTCGGAGAGATGCAAAATACTCAAAAACCTTAATTACAAAATGCATAAAGACAATGATGAATCAGGAAGAAGAAAATGTTAAAAACGGTCTATTCTTTTCTGTTATATATATGTTTGCATATTGAGGGATGATTTAACAACTATTTTATTAGAGAGAAAAACTTAAATCAAGGATCCAGACATACATTAGCTAATATAAACTACACTTTGGATGAACATATTGAACTTAGGGAAGATTAAATACCTTTTCAGGAGGACTTTGTGTCCTTATTCGCTTTTCATATTTAAAGAAGACTCTTCTCCTGAATGCATCTGAAATATAGGTAAACTGATCAGTATTTGTGCATCTATAACAACACAAAAGCAGACAAATACATGAATAACTGAATTACTATCTTTCTTTCTTTCTTTTTTGCTAATTAGCCTCAGTGTGGGTGTTCAAACTCAACCCAATAAACAAATTCAATACCACTGAGCCCAAGCTTGTTGGTAGATTCGACTAGTATTTCATCAAATACCCTGTGTGCACGATAAATCTAGTGTTCTGGAAACACGATATGCATAGACATTGTATCTGTTTGACGTTATTGTTAATACTACTGATAAGAAAAGCATTATGTTTAAAACGTTGAATATACTAACTGTAAAAAACTTTAAAATAGTTAAATATTTATCCCAAATTGTTTTTTCTCAACAGCATTTAAAATGGTATGTTATTGAAAAAGCAACTTCAACCTGAATACCAAATTTGCAAATTATATAATTCAATTATAACACAAATAAAGAAAATTCAAAGAAGAAAAAAACAGAAAAAGTAAATGATCAATATAATAACCTCCAAATAGGAATCTATGCTTCTTCTTAGGCAAAAGGAGATCCTCATTGGACCGCCATACTGTTCCATTTGCAGCTTCAGCAAAAGAAACTAAAGAGTTCTTATCAGCCAAAGAATGGTACCAATAGCCAAGCCCCAAGCCAGAACCAATAATCAAAACACCTGAAGAGACAGATCTCAATAACAACTTGAAAAATGCATCCCCGTTCTCCTGATCATGACCGTAGCTTGACCCATCAAAAGATGGCCTCAATGAAGAAGATGCTGAGACAGACCCTTTTGATTGGTTGAAGAATTGACGAGTGCAAAGCTTTTCTTGATTGGTGTATATTTGAGTGATGGAATTAAAAGATTTCTTCACGGAGGTTCGAGAAAACATTAGTACAAAAAAGTTGCAATCTTTCTAAGTGAAACGGGATTTGTAGGAATTGGAAAGAAATAAATAGAAGAGAAAAATGAGTGAGAAAGATTTTTGTTGAACGAGAAAATTGGAGTTAGTTATATGGTTTCAGTTGAAATATAGAAAATTAGTAACGGTTTTTTCATAAGTTAGTTATTCTGAGTCAGTTAAGCGCGCCTTTTAATTCAAACTACCGCACATTTCTAATATACTATTTTATGGTTGGAAATTACTCATGGGTTATGGCTTCCTGATGTGATGAGTGGTAACCACTGAAATCATGTGATAGTCGAGGCAACAGGCTCAGGTGCGACAGTACGACGGGTCGTTTATGCGTTACACCTTACATTGAACGAGAGTTTATAGGCTGTTGGTGCAAAATGTCTAAATATATAGTTAATTTATATTTTTGTTTTTTCTTAATTTTCAAAGATATATATATATGTGTGATCTAGAGAAGAATAAAGTTTTGTGAACTATGTTAAACTGACTCGACCTAAATGATCTAATTAACCCAATCCAGCCGATAGATTGAAAAATATAATAGGTCGAATTGAGTCAATTATCTTTAAAATTCATATATTATACCAGGTTAGAGGTTCATCAGGAAATTTATGGACCTTATTCCACCTTTCGTTTGTTCATATGTTTGATGAATTAAACTGGAGAAAAAAATTATTGATACATCAATTCATTATGGATATTTTAAATCAATTGTGAATCACCGTTTATTATGAATTTTTTTTTTTGTCAAAATTAATGATAAAAAATCATGGACTTATAATTATTTTAAGTCTTTATAGCTCAAATGAGATATTAACATATAAAAAATAAAATTAATTTTATAAATATATTACTCTCTTTTTTTCAAAATATAAATCGTTTAAGGTTATTGCACGGTGATTAAGGAAACAATTAATTCTTTTAAATTATAACAAAACTAAAGGTATTTTATCTAATGTAAGTAAGGGTATTTTGTCTAATATTATTTCCCAAAATATTTAAAATGACTTATATTTTAGAATAAAATAATTATTTAAAAATGATTTATATTTTGAGACAAACGGAGTATTTCTTTATCTACGTAGAGATAGATTTAAATATAAATGAATGGGGGAAAACTGAAGCCCACGTAGATTACAATTCATAAAAAAAAATTGAATAAAAGGAAAAAAAAAAAAAAAAGGAGAAATCAATAAACTTTGACTGAAATGGTTAGTATTATTGACTTTAAGGCGCTTAATGACCTCCTTTTTAGGGGGTCTTATGGGCCTCTAAAATTGATAAATACCTGCCCGTATCTAATGACAACCTAACCATCCACATGGAGGAAAATTAAATAATTAAAAACGTCCAATAATGACATTTTAACTGTGAATTTTTTTATTGACTTAACTCTAATTATATTATCATGATTAGGTATGACCTTGACTTTTCTTTTTTTTTTTTTTCTTTTAGACTTTACCTTTAAATTTTATATCTCATATATATATTAATATCATATTTTATATAGTTGTTGATATTAAGTAGTTACTAATAATTACTAATAGATGCTTAGGTCAAATGTCAAAAAAAAAAAAAAAAATGCTTAGGTCATAGGTTCGATCATCTGCCACGCAAATTCTCCTGGGTCAATCATTTTACCTCCGAAGATGAGCGGAGATTAATCAGATTTGTGGAACGTTAAACAAACACAGCCCTAAATACGTCGTGCAAGTATATAAAAAAGAAAATTACTAATAGATGATAGTAAACGTAATTATTGTCAATTGATAATGTTAGTTGTTTGTAAAATTTTAATAAAAATTATAATTAAATAGAGTATAAATAATATAATACATTATTTTTTAAGATGAATATATTGTTTTTTTATTTTAATGTATTATATCAATAAAAGTATTAATTAAATCTTTATAATAATATTTATTAATTATTTATTAATTTTAAATAAGCATAATAATAAAATGATCACATAAAATATTAATTCGAAAAAGTAATTTTCATGGTATTTATCTTTATAAAATTAATATAGTCTAAATATAATTTAAATACAAATCAATAAACTGTTGATAAGAAAAGGTTTCAAAATGTAATTACTTTTTATATTATTAAATGCAGATGAGCTAAATGTCATAAAACTACTTTAAGGAGTTTCCTTGTAAATTAAATGAATTAATTGAACCGAACATCATAAAAAAAAACTCTAAGGAGTTCCATTATAAAATTAAAATATTTTTGCTATTTCTTCTTTATTTATTTTTTTATGTAAATTTGGTTCGATAATGAAGCAGTTTTTAATTTTTATAATATTAATCTTTTTACAACATATTATGTATAGTTGAGTCATTTTTTATTCAAGTTGTATATATAAAAATATGTCATTATGATTAAATACATTTATCATTATGGATTATTATAAATTCACTACCATTAAAATCTAATTTTTTGTATATATCTTAAATTCAATAAATATTCATTCATGTGAAAATTAAAGGATTAAAAAAAAAAAAGAAAGAAATAACCTCTGCCAATAATGTAAAAATTTGTCTATTGGCAGAGGAAAACCTTCCAATTTGTTAATGCACTTGAAAGACACAATTATTGGGCTTTAGGGCATTTGGGTAAGAAATTTAGTGACCTCAATTTTCATATTTTTGGTAGTCACCCTCAAATCTCAACTACCATCCAAAATTTTATAAAAAAATATGTAAAAATTTTCAATCACAACTTACCCAACCACATTTACTTGCTATCTTCTCCTTATCTACTTAGTTTATATATACATGTCAAGGACCACCTTATATTTTTGACACAAAACCAAGAAAAGCAATGGACTGGTTCACTTGGTTATCAAGAAGCAATCTTGACCCTTCTCTAATCTATGAATATGGCCTTGCATTTTCAAGAAATGAGCTCCAAGAAGAAGATTTAACCTACTTCAACCATGAATTTCTTCAAAGTATGGGTATTTCAATTGCTAAGCATAGATTGGAAATTCTCAAGCTTGCTAAGAAAGATAGAACAAGCACAAATGGCCTTTCTAAGCTCATTTTGGCTATAACTAAAACCAAAAAGAGCCTTAGGAAGTGTATTTGTAATTTTGCTTTCCATGAACAGTCAGTTTTTAAGGCCTTACCGGAGCCGGCCCGATATAGAGAGCAATGGAGAGGAGGATTGACAAGGAATTACAAGAGTGATAAAGATATTCAAGTAGAGAAGCAGCCTCCAGTTATTAAAATAAGGAGACAGGCAAAATCAGGACCACTGGATGGGAGAGTGCCTAAGAATTTGATGCTAAATCATAGAAGCTTGAAGCTATCTGGGCCATTGGATGGGAGAGTGCCTGAGAATTTGATGCTAAATCATAGAAACTTGAAGCTATCTGGGCCATTGGATGGGAGACTGCCTGAGAATTTGATGCCTGAGAATTTGATGCCTAATAATAGAAACTTGAAGTTATCTGGGCCATTGGATGAGAAAGTTAATGATAGGTTGGTTTTTGCTTATAGGAGTCCAATCCCTAAATTATATGGGAATTCAGAAGGAAGAGTGCATCAGAGATTCATGGCTGGTGGTAAAAGCCCAAGAACACCTGAACCATTGGATGGTGGCAAGGACAGAATGGTAAATGATGATTTTGATGATCAATCACTATGGACTACACTTTTTCAGGGCATGAAACCCAATTGATCAGGTCCATTAATTCTCTTCAATTTCTTTTTCTTTTTTTCTCGCTACTTTTACTTTTTTTATGGAGAGGTTTCATTTGCTCTTCAGAGAAGAGCAACTCTGTACGTCTTATTTTACTGTTGACATGATTTGAGTGTTTCTATATTATGAATCTTTCTTTATTCAAGACTCTGAATTCTGATGTTGTTGACAAGCCTGCAAACAAGATTCAATAATGTAATAATTCAATGAAGCACCAACAAATTGTAAATGCATTTAAATTTTTTTTGTAGTAAATAGCAGTTCAAGCAGGCAGATACACTTTCATGGTTATTGATACTCACTGCAACTGCTAACTAAATCCAGTATTAAAAGAACCTCATATCAGTTCGTTGGTTTCTGTTTTTCTAGCTGCTACTGAATAAATATTTGTAACAACTGTTATGAATGTTGAATTTTCATCTATAGCAACTGTTATGAAGGAAGTTTGTTCTGCTGAAAAATACACCAACTACTGCTCTAACAACTGTTATTCTGAATCACCTTCCCACCCCTGCAATTAAGAGAGACAGTCAATATAACTAAAGCAACTACCCTCGTTCAATGTAACTGAACACGAGAACTCAAAAAACTTTTTCTGTTTTTTTTTTTTTTTTTTTACTTTTTTTTTTTCTTTAATCCCTGCAGAGTCAAATTTCGTAGGTTGCAATAAAGAAAAATAATAACTTACCTAATACATGCATGCTTCATTACACGGCCAACTCCAAACCCCACAACTGATATTATACTACTAGTCAACAACTTCAACTAACAGGAGGAAGAAAATGAGAATCATTTTCGATTTTTCAACAGGAATTATAGGTACGTACACCTTGCATGTTGTCTTGGTAAAATCTACCATGAACCCCTTTAACTGATCTCCAGTTAACAACATTTACTAATAATAACAAAGAACTATTCTCTTCAAGCCAAAAGAGTTGCTCCAGTTAGAATGTCCTATATAATGTCAGAAAACAATGGCAATGCAGTAAATATTCAGATATGGAGTTGAAAGATATATGCACTTAGAAGATGACTGATGAGGATTTATCTACCATCCTACATGCTAAATAATGGTATTTTACCACAGTCGTCATGACTAACTGATGAAAGTAGTAATTTCCCAAACCATAGTTATCGAGACAAATTTATAAGAATGGTAATTTCCTGATTAATCTAGTTTTATTTATGCTTCATTGAAGTATTTTCTTCATAAACATTAAACATATATAGGTAGAACAATAGAATCTGAAGGAATGATGTATGATTTGTATTGATCATAAGGCCATGATGTTTTCCGTGCTTATCAGTTGCAGATCAGTGTTATGTCCATTTCATGCACTGTTAAAAAAATTTAGCTGTTAGAACTGTACATACTGTTTCAGAAAAACTCTTGTTATTCTAATATATTTGAATTTCTTTGGCAGAAAAATCCAAAATGCTAGTTCTTATGACACATTTCAAGCAATAGTCTGCTTTTGAATGCCATCTATTTGGATTAGTAATAATTTAAAAAAAAAAAAAAAGAAAAGAATTTTAGCATCTAATGCGCATAAGATATGTTAGATGCAACTTGAATTGATAGATGGTCACTCAAACATATGCTTCATTGATAAAATTTCCTATAAACATAAACTAAATAGAGCAGTATACTAACATGCGCTTCATTAGAATGGTCTCCTAAAATGACCTCAAACTTCCATGCATCACTTCAATAATCTTAATGAGTTGAAGTTTGAGGTAGCCTGAAGGAACCACCAGAATAAAGCATCTGATAAACAGGCCATATTCTCATAGTTAGAATAAGGCTCAAGATGGAACCCACACCACAGACACCAGCAAGAACCAGGAATGTGAGCTTGAAGCAATTCGGACCAATGCAAGACATGCTTGAGCTAAGCAATGCATCCAGAGCATGCTGTTTTGCTGCCTCAGTATCGTATATATATCCTGCAAGGAGACCTGAGAAAAGGAATGCTCCAAGAGGATTTCCTAGTGACATGAAGTTGTAAAATATACCGAAATGTTTCAAGCCAAAAAGTTCAGAGACTGTGGGAATCATTATAGAGAACTGAACCCCATAGCAAATCCCAAGCAATGCAGTTGCAGCATAAAGGGTACCATCAATGGCAGAAGCAAACAACAGGTACGTTATGATCATTATTACTTGAGTGCATGTCATCCATATTGTACGAGGGATTGTTTTAGACCTACAACAAATAAAATTTCCACATACAATTATATTGAGGTCAATGTAATACAACAGGAAAAAGAATCAATTGATACCATCTGGGCAGATATAGTCAAACAATTATGATGCACAGATATGGAACTTTAGCAGTTCAAAGCAGATGATAAATAATGCCCATATTTGATGACAGATTACAGGAAATGTGCAGAGCTTATTTTACAGAGTCCATTTTCTTCTCTCCCATGACATCACTTGAACCTAAGCCCTAAAAACAATCAGGGGTGCAAAGCCATATGCCCTAAAAACATTTGGCCCAAAATGAAATAAAAACAGCAATAATTTATTTCTCAAAGGAAGTTCATAATGTTCAATTAAATGGATGGGAAGACAGTTCACTCCTGATCTTGTCACAGAATACCCATCATAAGTTAAGTAGACAATCAAAAGATCATTCTGACATCCACTCCAAGTTTATGAGTGCCTAATGAGAAAAGGAGACAGCTTATCAAAAACCAGTTATGACCTAATAATTGTACAGTTAACTGCATCATCAGTGCATTTTTCAGTACTTTTCTTAGACAGTTCACTGGCTGGAACTTAACACACTTTGGAAAATTTTTCATATTGACTATTTAAAATGACAGGCATAGAAAACTAGTTAGGCATTGAACATTTGAATTCAATTGCCAAAGTGGTTAGCTCGAATGGAGATACTAAACTAACCTGACAAAGTGTTCAGAAACAGTACCACCACCAAGCCGTCCAACAAAATTGCAAAAGCTGAAGAGAGTCAACAAGATCGTAGTATTATGCACACCTTGTGCAATTCCTATCTGGGCCAGATTATTCAGAACAGTTACCCCAGAACCAACCCCAACAAAGTAAACGAAAAAAAGAAGCCAGAAATCAGCTTTGATTACAGCTTCACTAAATTTGAAATCCTCCCCTCTTTTGGGCCTCCTTTTCTTCTTCACTGCCCCCTCACCCTCAGCTAGAAGCATGGCCACCTCAGATGTCTCATCACTTTCATGAAAGCTGCCGAGTGTCACTGCTGATGAAGTTGAATTGAGCAACGGTTCAGTTTTGTCTGCACTGCCAACTTCCTGTGTTAGACTGTCTGAAGACCCAACTGATCCATTAAGTATCCCCAATTTGCAGGTCCTATTGCGATAAAATGTCATCTTTATGGGTATTGCAAGTGGAGCCATGAGAAGGATAACTATTACTACTAGAGAACTGTAAGATAAAGGATCACTCAAATGAAACATGTGATCCAATATTGTGGTAATTAGGATATATACGCCCAGAATAACAAGAGCTGCTTGGGCAAAAAGAAAATGGGCATGTTCTGAAGAGTCTTCACCAGAAGCTGGAGTGCAAGGCCTCACAAAATACATCACTAACAAACACAGAACAGGAATTCCAAGTGCAAGGAACATCAGAAGCTTAGAGGAGGAATTGTGAAGCAGCATACTGTAAACTGCAGTAAACACTGCAGCGCTGATCCCTCCATAACCTTTAAGAATACCAGCAACTGTACCTCGACTAAGTGGAAAGTTTCTCATGTTGATCACAAGTACGGCAGTGCTCAACCAAGCACTACTATTAGTGGCAACACAAAGTGCAAGCCATAGCTGCAGCACCATAGAATATAAAAATGAGTTCATTTTGGTAGAAAATTTTCAAGGCAAGCACCATTATACATGCCATCAGCCAAATAAAGGTGTTAGCAAAGAGTATATCAAATCGATTACAAGGTAAACCATATGAACCATAAACCAAACAACTTAGAATTCTTTAAGGTACATAGAAGGTACTAGCCGAGATACACCTAGAGAGAAACTTGAGCATTCTTTAACAGGTATTAATTCCCATGATAGAATTCATTAGTAGCAACATGGAAACTAGTTTTACTCAACAACAACTTTGAGCAAGACAAAATTATCTCTCATTGTTTTCCCATTCATGATTGCTGGAAGCTGATATTTTTATTTTGCTTGACCATCAACTTCCATGGCAGAATGTGCAAAGTCTCATCATGATTAAGCTAAAGCATTAATCAACTTAAAGAAGGACTAAATATAGCAACTGAAAGCACACATTAACATTTTTCTAACATGATGCATTCAGGAGTAAACGCGCTTCTAGAATTTCAGATATAATTGACAAATTTTAACGATTGCTTATTTATCCTGCTCTTATATATGAACTCTTTTGCAACTTGGTCGTTTTTGTTTTTTTTTTTTTTCAGGCCCTCTACATTTCCCAAGCTATTGATAGTAAAGCATTGCACTTTCAAGCACCCATCAAGGATGTGCACATCAATTGGAAATTTGCCAATTTATATGAATCGAATATCATCAAGAATTGTACTATAAGCTGCAATTTTGGATATATAAATGAGCTATCTTTCTTCCCTTTTTGCTTTTTTTTTTTTTTTTTTTTTTTTTTTGGGGGGGGGGGGGGGGGGGGAGTGGGGTTTTGGAAACAATAGATGAGCGTCATTTTTCTATAAATATCTTTTGCTGACATAGAGGCATAGACCTTCCAAGATTTAAAGAAACTAAAGATTAGAAATCTATCTCTGCAAAAACCACGGGCATCGCTTCAAAACAAAACAATCAGATTCTAAGGAATAGAATCATAAATCACAAATATCTTTTGAATCTAAAAGCATTATTGAATAACGAAAATCCATTACTGCTTGATCTTAAAATGAATAGAGTCCCCATGAATTTAAAAAATAAAATAATATACTCAAATATCACCCTATCCCTTCGTCAAAATAATAATCAAGAAAGTAGAATTTCTCCACTACCCATTAAACTAAAATATCCATTGAAGCATAACATTAAACGGGTGTGCAATAAATAAATAAATAAAAGTAAAAAAGCAAAGAGCTTTAACCACTGTGGTTATGAACTCACCAACCAGTAAGGAATAGACTGAACAGTACGGCTAAGAGCAAGCCAAAGAACACCATAACCAAAGAAACACGCAAAAGCACCAATCAAAAGAATGGCCCAAGGAGGGAACTTGTTGCAGGCAAAACCAGGAAGGAGTCCAACATTCTCACCAATATCATTAGCAACACCAAGCATGGTAAGCTGGTGCTGGTTAAAACCAAGCACAGATTTCAATGAATGAGAATAGAGAGGGAAATTGTAGGCATTCCCAGATGCAATTTGGACCCAGACTGCTGCTCCAAGTCCTACCCATGGTGGCCTGGTCCCTGCTTTGAGGGTCACCATTGAGTATGCTAATTAGAAGGTAATGGGTTAATACTCTCTGTTTCCTTTGGTGCTATATCAGCTCTGGATAAATAAGCGACAAAGAGAGAAGTTGAAGAAAGAAAGAGGAAAGTGGAGAGGAAAATTGGAACTTGTCCGAGAATGAAAAAATGTGATGACTTGGCGTTTGGACATGCCGCAAGCGGCAGTTTTGTTTCCTCCATAACAAGAATGTTCTTACAACCTAGTTATTATTTAATAAAACCTGTTTTATTTTTAATTCTCAAAAAAAAAAAAAATGAAACATGTTTTTCAATCACAAGCTTGACTGTTGCACTTTTTTTTTGAAAAAATAAGCTGTTTCACTCCAAAAAAATTAATTGGAAGTAAAACTTTTACCATAATTTAGTGTTTTATTTTTATAAATTTAGCCTCTCAAAGTTAAAATGTACTATTAATTTCGCATTTATGAAAATGATGATTATTTTATTTATTTATTTATTTGTGCTTCTTGTGAATAAAAAATTTAACATTTTAAGTAAGATGAATAATATTGTAAAATAAATAAGTGGAGTAATTTATTTTCTCCTGCCAATCCAATTATTAATGTTTTGAACTTCCTATCAAAATCTTTATTCTCTATTAAATACTTTTCTGTTTTTAAATATTTATCGCATTTAATACAGTATTATATTTTTAAAATAATTATTATATTTATAAATTTGATAAATAATAAATTATTATTCCTTTTTATCTCTTATATATTGATTATTAATAATTATTTTAATTTTTAATAATTTATTAAAATTTAAATAAATTAAAATCAGAGAATCGGGGAGTAGTCGGTGCCCTTTGCAAAAATCTACGATGTACCAGAGCATGTTTTGATTAGATGTCTTGGTCCGCATGATTTGTGGGTCTACCTTTAGATACATAGTATTAGTCTGATGGGTCCAGATGAAACTACAACTAGGGGCCATGTGTACTCAAAGCAGGCAACTTAATTGTTTGTTGATTTGCTTTGATTCCACGTTACTTCAAAAGGATTTTAAAGTATTTATTTATTTATTTATTTATTCTTTTACTTAATTTCCGAAATTTCTTGTGTGGACCGTCCAACCAACTTCCTATACTACATGCATGATATTGTGGCAAGCAATTAGGACTATCTCTTGTAAATTTGTCACTTTCGAAATTGTGATCAAGGAAAGGATCATTCAGTTATAGCAAATTGCCATATGCTTTTTTTTTTTTTTTCTAATTTGTTGGAGATTTTTATATGCTTTTTCCTTAACTCATTAAATTGGACTAATTAGACTACCACTTAATTAACAATTGCCAATATTATTTGTTTATGGATGAGTTATATATAATTATAGTGGCCTAGGTATAATTTAAAAATAGATGGAACGTATATTATAAAATTTAATTCGAAGGAAATTGTGGAAAAGTGAAAGGTAAAATGGTTAAAAGCTTATTAACACTAAAAAATCCTTATAAATTTACTACTCCATAGTCGAACTAATTAATTTATTAACCTTGGGATTCTAAGTCAATAATGAATTATTACGTTCCAAACGATGCTTTCCAGTACTTTTTTTTTATTTAACTACTAAATTAAAATTGTAATTTCATTGGTTTGTGCTCAAATGTTTACATGCAACGAAGTTTCTAATTTCCTATTCAAATATTCTTTTTGAGTTAAAAAATACCTATCTTTTTTTTTTTTTTGAGAAATAAAAATACCTATATCATAATTAATGACTTTCTTTAAAAAAAAAACTAATATTTGAACTTACTAATTCAATTAGAAATGTTAAAAATTAATATTTTATATTATAATTGACATTAAAAAAAATTAATACTTGGACTTAATATTTAATTGAACTGACAAAATTGGTTGGTCGGTCCCGCTCCCATTCACGTTCAATGGCGTGAGTGATTCACGTTACCATTGGCTTGGCTCAAATGCGTAATGGCCTCTACGGAAGCACACTTATTACATTCCACACGGCCATTAACTGGGGCCTTCAACGCTCTTCCTTCCACCAAAGCCTGCTTTTAATGTATTGGCCTTAGGGATAATGATGTTTCTTTTCTTTTCTTTTCTTTTCTTTTCTAAGAAAAAAAAATATATATATATATAATTGTCTTCAATTTTGAAGACAAAAGGGTATTGAGATATATGATGCTTGTACTTCTTAGAAATTTAAAAATAAAAAAGTAAGAAAAAAAGAGGGTAAAGTGTGGTCTCATAAGCTATTATGGCAGTATGGACAGATATTGTGAAGACCATTTTAAAGCAGAGACATCATTAATACTTGAAAAATCTTGTGTTTGTAGTTTACCATCTTACCATTTCTTTTCATAATTCAAATGTGGTGCTTTTATAATTTCTGAACAGCATCAGAAATAGCCAATTGGAACTATGTTGGGGAATATTGGAGAAAAAAGAAATTTTGGTCTCTTCATCCTCACTTTCAAGTTTCAGCATAAGGAGAAGCTCAAGAAGTGGCAAAAAGAATCAACAATTATATAGGCCACAGGCCCAAAGACTAAAGAACTCCACCAAGGACAATTGCTTGGGATGAGAAGGGAGGTTAAGGCCCTGAATGATATACAAGGCTAGTCCAAGATTCCAGGCCTCGTTTATGAGATGGGCCCGACAGGCAAAAAGGATCCCACAATGTCATTTTTAGGATAGGAGTGCAAGCAATAGCAATCATTTTTTTCTGTTTTTTTTTTAAAAAAAAAATAAATCAATAAACATCATTTTTAAAAGTCTTATATGTTAATGTTAATTTTTATTTAATCCCTATAATTTGGTGAAATTTTTATATATCGAGACTTATATGTTCAAAAATCAATTAAATGATTCCTTTATTTTGTGTTCATTCAACTGAATAGTCGTTTTACTAAAATTTATATTTTGTTGATTTTTTTTTGTGTTAATAAACTAAAAAATTTAAACAAAATACTTTATTAGGTTTTGCCTCGAGTGAGATGTCGTATTATAATATCTTATCTAATGATTTAATCAAGTTAGGTAGCTCTTTTATTGACTTATTAAGTTAGTGAAACTCTATTTTCACTATTCACATTAATGAAAAAAGCAAATAGATTACAACTGATTAGTTAATATTATACAATCTAATTAATTTAAGAACAACATTATATATTCTTTCAGTGACGGAGCCAAGAATTAAAGTTAGGAGTCTAACAAAAATTAAAGAGTTAAGAGGAGCGAAATTAATATATATCTCAAAGATGAACACATGCATATGATTTGTAAAGAATAAAAAGCAGTATGATAGAACAAATCTTACTAATACCTAAACTTTGGCACTTCAAAACTTTTGTGTCCACTTAAAACTGTGAATAATAATAAATAATTGCTTTTCTTTGACAACTACAAAAAAAAAACCCAATTGCTAGCTTGCTACAAAGAAAGACAAAAGACACCTACTTAAGTTGCCAACTCATACAAAAATGCTACAGACAAACAGCTCTTAAGTTTCTTCTACCTCTATCCTTGTCATCTTTGATGAAGAAGAAAAGAACAAACGATGTCAATAAACCCAACATCCCACGTGGCCGGTACATGCACATGGGCCTGTGAAAAAACCCTCTGATCTCAAGCCATACACATGGGCCCACTATCTATTTCTCGAGGAGCCCACATGGTAGGATTACAGATTTACTGAATTCTCCACCGAAAGATTATTTTTCTATGATGATCTGTTCCATTTTCTTTCCAACCAAACACATGACAGGACTTGGGTCAGCTTTCCAAATTTCTGACTCGGCTTTTTTTGTTTTTTATTGTTTTAACTCTTTGATTATAGGGTGGTTTTGATTTGCTTTGTATGGAATTATTAGATCTCTTTTGTAATGAATAAATATATAAGAAAAAAACAAAGTAGAGTTTAGCAACGAGCTCCGAAGCAAGTAAAGATAAAGTTCAACATAAATCTTGTCGGAATGCAAATATTTCATTTCTCTACTTATTTTTTTTTTTTTCAAGTTTTTTATAGAACCTGAATGGGAAATAGCCATCATATGTAAACAGAGAAAACAATCACTTCGCAGATTATTTAGCTAAAAATTACTTTATATCTTAAATATTTAGTCCCTATAGTCTCCAATAATACAATTCCTTTAAGCAAACGAGGCAAAGAAATAAAAGAAGTAAAAGAAAGAGAAGTATGATGAAGTCTGTGATGAGTGGCCAAAAAATATGCAGCTTGATTTCCTTCACGATATATGTGATGAATGGAAGAGGAGTGAAGATACAATAAATCAGTAACACGCAGTAAAACCGAAGGACCTGCTCTAATCCACTGTGCCCGATTAACATGAGCAACTAGTTCCATACAATCCATTTCCACCTAGAGGGGATAAAAACCTTTATCAATACTCCAAAAAAGCCCCCAAATCAAAGCCTCAAGCTCTGCATCATAAGCTGTCCCGACATCAATCGGAAAACAAGCGGCAGCAATAAAATTATGATGGCTGTTTCGGAGGATAGCACCCCCGTATATATATGTCATTTGCGCTGATCTGATCTGTGTCTTTTGTTGCTATACATGAGTAGAAAAATATCTGAACTGAAAGCATTTGCTTAAACTGTAATGTGTCCCCATGCAAGCAATAAATAAGCAGATAAAGGATCGAACTTTATCTGTTCAAACAGTTCTCATTGCTAAAGATGCCATGCCTAAATTTATCATTTTATGGTTCATGTTTCAGGTGTAAATGGCCTACACATGGGTGTCTAAAGAACGTGTTATAACCTATATTTAACTATTAACTTATTTATACTTTTCTGGTATTTTTTATTTTTTATTTTAAACATCTATTGTTCAAAGTCCACTTATCCTACTAATTTAGATTCACGTCGAACAGATTCACAAAAGGGCAAAATACTTTCTCTTTCGAGTGTTTAAAGGATTCTATATCAAGGATTTAAACTCAAAACCTTTGTTTAAAGGAGAAAAAATCCATGTCATCCTATCTTACATCTCGGGATTTCTCTCTTTTTTCTTTGTAATTAGTGATGAATAGCTTACTAAAATATAAAATTAACACATCTCTTATGTAAGTCTCTATCTCACTCTTATGTTCTTATCCTCAACCTTGATTTGGAACATATCTTCAAGTATGTATATTCTTTCAATACATATCTTCAAGTCTAGATTTTTTTTTTTTTTCTTTGCCTTAAAATAGAGCAAATTTTGTTCTATAGTTTTTATATATTTCATATAAATATTATATTGTTAAAGTATATACATCCAAAAAGAAATCCCCTTTATATTTATCTCACACAAAACAAATTATAACAATTTTTAAAAAAAAAAAATTCAAATACTATTTTTTTTCCAAAAATTACTTTCAACAATTATAAAACCTAGAAATGAAGAAGATAAGGGTGAGAATGAGTACTTGTACATCATTTTCCATAATTTTCTTTAGACCCAAGTTAATAATTTTAAATTCCATCGAAATTTATTTATTTATTTGACCTTAATTCCTTGAACGTAGTTCCTAAGAAGTCCACAGTCTTTCATTTTCATCCAATAAGATCACTACAATAACATATTTCTCTCTTTCAGATTCGATTAGGATTAAAATTTAAAACCTCATCTACAGATATTTCTTAAATATTTTTTTTGTTCACCATTATTGTTGCTTTACAAACTTAATACTATACTCTTTGCATATTTTAAAAACCAGTGATAAACACAAGAGATTCCATTTTCTTGGTTTGACCTATAGCAAGAAAACAGAGCTCCATGGAGAGTGACCAAAAACCCAAACCCAAATAACCAGCCCACCTAAAATCTTCTTCTTCTTCTTTCTTCTTCTCACTTCACACCTATCCTTTTCAAAAACCTTATCTTCTTTGAAAAGAGAGAGGGGGAGTTGTCTTCGAGGCTGCGTTACAGTTGGTGCATGATGGAATTGAGTGCAGCGTAGGGCCTGATATAAATTTAAAGGGTGCAGAGATAAAAGAATTAAAGATAGAGACTTTTCTTTCTTTTTCTTTTTTTTTTTTTTGGGTTAATATTCGTAATTTTAATTGGTGGAGACATCAATTCCAGAATATCTTTAAGATTAATTCATGTCACAAAAAGTAAGAGTGCTATTAATGCATTAGCCACTTTCTTTTTTGAATTGTACTGTTCAAACATTAATTTCTTATCCTGTGCCAAGCTTTCCCGGAAAATTTTTTTTTCTCCTCTCTATTTTGTCTGAACTGTCCGAAACATGTTCGAGTTTATTTATTTATTGAAAATATATATAAAAAAACCTATACTATGGCAACGGTCAATTATAAATAAACCCCTTTTATTAGCTGTTTGGTATAATTTTTTACATTATCTGAAAATAATTATGTCTCGTGGCCTTAGCAATAATGTAGAAATAACTCTAAAAAATTAGTCCCTGTTTGTTTATGGCTGTGGATAACCTGTCGTTAATGTTGAAGTTTTAACTTGGATAAAGCTGCAGAAAAACAAACGAACAATAAGTTTTTTGTTTACATGAAACAAAGAATAGTTTAAGTCTAATTGCAAAAATCAATTTCATTATACAAACTGACATGCCATGATTCCCTTATTAAGAAAAAAAAAAAAAAAAAGTCATGTCTTAAAAAAACTTTTCTTCACAAGTCAATAGTATTGGATTGAAATTTGTATTATTGTAGTTTAGAAAATAATTTAAAAATAGAAAACTCTTGAAAATTTTTATGTTAAAAAATTAGAATAAAATTAGATTAAGTAAATTCTTCTTTTATTTTAATTTGATTACAAAAAAAAATGATGTGTAATTTGACATATATATTGAGAAAATTTAGTTTTGCAATAATTGTTATTGCCAATTATGAAACCACCTTATTTATTTTCAACCGTTTTCAAAATTAAATCGACCAAAATCATATTAATTTAACATCCAGATGTAAAATAACTTACTTAATTTACTAATTTAGTCAATTTGTAATCAATTATTTATTTGATTTTAAAATTTATTCAAATTGCAGAAAACCGGAACGGGAATACCACAACGCCTACCGCGTCAAGGCAGCAAACCATTCCATACTCTGTTTAATACAGAGTTAATTAATAAATATTATGTGAGAATTTTCAAATCTTTAGGTGACATAATTAAATCAGTAGCAGCAAATCATAATTCGATATTTTTAATATGTTTATTGTATTAATTAAATTAATTAAATTTATTTTTCCTCCTATTGTCCTGCTTCATTAATTTCCATTATTAGTCCATGAGTCAATAAATTTTCTCCCAATTCATGATCCAAAAAAGCCAAGGTCGTTCCCAATTTCATCTTCCAACTGGAATAATTTTCTAAAAATACCTGCACAAAGGGAGAAAAAGAAAGAAAAAAAACATAATAATATCATAAATAACAAATAATCCAAATAAATAAATAAATAAGAAAAACAGTACTCACCTCAACGGAACGGATGGAACACGGAAACGGTGAACAAGTACAAGCAGAAAGCACATATACAAATACGATGCCGAAAACCCTGTATGAAGTGAACGGAAAACGTCAAATCAAACGGCGAAGATAACGGAGAAAACACACACACGACTGACTCTGAGAGTCGCGAAAGACGATGGAAAGAAGTCTAAATGGTCCTTCAAGGATGATGAATATCCCATGACCACAGAAGAGTTATGATCAATTTTTAATTGAATAGTTTTAGGTTCAAATTTAATTAGATCTGAGAAACTTAAGTCCTGAAACAGGCCATTGATGGCTCCAACTGTTTTCATATATCGTTATAGGTATGTACACTCAAAAATATTCATATATCAAGGTTCTGATATCGGATCCATTAAAACACGTCCGTCATGATTCCTCACGCGCTGCCACACGCACCTCAGCCATAGCCGGAATCTCAGCCCCTCCAATCTTCATCGTCGCCGGGAATTTATGACAGCTAAACAAAAAGAAGTTCGTTAACCAACATACCCCTAATTATAACAAATCCTCGGCTTTGGACATCACGGAGAGCCGGCTCGGACGAGGCTGGAATGCGCCGCGACGCCGTTGCTGGTGTGAAGAAGGCCGAATCAAAGCCGACAAAGCTCTTTTAACCAAATCACCCTCCACTCCACCAATCCTCACCAACGAGTTCGTCATTGCCGATCTGCGCGCGTTTAAGCGAGTGTTTGAAGAGTAATTAGCACTGCTTGAATTGTTGAAGCCCTTGTGTAGACTGCAGCGGAAGGAGCCAGGGTGCGAAGTAGGCGAGCACATACAAGTTCTCTTTGGAGTACTCGATTTCCTTACCACTTGGTGGCCGCGGGAAGGATTAATAGTAGAGATTGAACGGTTGGGAGAACTCGGACGGTCAAGCGATATACGTACGGAGGGAGCTGAAGGAGTGTTTCCGTACAAGTTAACACGAGTAGGTGATGAAGATCTTTGGTGGTGATGGTGGTTGCCACTAAATAAAGTGGAGGAACGTGAAGCAAAGCTCGAGCTCGAATAGGCGAAAGCTGTTGAAGACGAAGACGAGTGAGGTAGATGAAATCTGCCGGAGGGAGAAAGAGATCGGATAACTGGTCCGCTTGAGGTTCTTCTGGAAGATCCGGTTGCTGTTGCCGCCATTTTTTTCGGCTCTGGGTTTAGGTTTGCAGTAGAGAGAGAAAGGGTGTCAGCAGATTCTATTCTAGAGAGCAAGAAAGAGAGAGGTTTTTTTTTTCTTTTTTTTCCTGTAAGCCGGTTTTGGCTGGTTAATTGGGCAAACCTGTCTTCACTCGAGCCATGTATTTATAGGATTTTGAGTTCAAGTTTTCGCGATATTTTGCAGAGTTACGATATTTGATTTAGAAATTTTCTTTGACGTGTCCCTGAGTTTTATTTATTTGTTTTTTCTTGAGGGATTTTGCAAATTCTTTTCATCACACCCTTCTTTTTTTTTTTTTTTCCCCTTTTAAAAGTATTTTTGTTATTTCAAGTTTTTTTCTTAGTACAATAAAGGCAGCAAAAAGTTGAAATGAAATTAAATAAAATGATTATAAAAATACCAGCTAAATTTAGGATTTACTAAAAATATGACAGCTAATTGAGAAAAAAAAAGCCTAAAAAGGTAACTAAATCGTCTAATTTTTCTTTATTATTATAGAATTATTATGACTTTACCTTACTTGATAAATTAAATTTTTGTGCTATATTTTTGATTCGTCAAATAATATCAATAAAATTTATGACATTGTTGGATATTAAAAAGAAACAATTGGTAATAAAGTTATTGTATTTTTATTATATAGTACACCATGAAAAAAAATATGAAATTGATAAATACCAACCCATATTTTCTATATACGATTACTGAAGCGAACAGGATTATGAAATTCATTTTTAATATTTTATTTTAATATCTAAAATAGAAAAGAAATAAAAATATTTATTTCCCTTTCGGTTTGTCCACGTTCAACCCATGTTGAAATATTCCTAAAACGGGCATATTTTTCCAGTAAGATAACGAATAGAAGACTATAGATACAGGGAATCTAAAAGAACATGTGAAGGCATGAACAGATATAATAATAAAAACTTAGATCATAGAACAGAAAAATAAATAGTTGGAAAACAGAGGGGCATGGATGCAAAAATAAAATATAATATGCAGTGTCGAACACGTATAAAAAACATAACTAAACCACACCCAACCCAACCTAACCAAACGCTCTGGTTCGGTTAGATGTCGATAGGTAGGGTTAAGGAATCCAATCCAATTGGTTGCATCCAACGGTTTCAAAGGAAAGCTATGGGCTGCTTCTCTTTCTTTTCCCCTATCAGTAACGATAAAAAGAAAAGGAAATTCGTTCAGTTTCACTGACACCTTTTCGGAATACTAAAAAGACTATGTGGCCAAATAAAAATAATAATAAATAATAATGACACATTAGCTCTATATTCCACGTATCACTGACACATATCCACTCCATAAATAAATAAATATTTTTATTTAATAAATTGGGCTCTTGGTTTTTTTGGTTAAATTCTATGGGCACCTAGTAGTGGATAGAGTAGGAAGGATGGGTTGAGTAAAATTTTCCAAATTTGTTAGTATTTATGTGTCATCATTTAACAAGTGGGGACTGGAGGGTGGACAGGACCATTGTCTAATCTATTGACAGAAAAACCAATTCTTGATGGATAATCAATAAATAACGTTATTTTCTTGAATTATGGAGGTCAAATAGTAATTAAAATTTTATTTATTGAATTTAATACAATGAAACTGCACCGAAGAAAGCTCTCATAGTTAAGTTTTCTATTTTAACCGGTGAAAATATTAAATCGTATTTTTTATAGTATATGATAATACAGTATTTAAATTAATTTTTAAATATTAAGGTAATATTTTATAAAAATCTAATTATGTACTATTTAGATTTTAACGTTTTATAAAAAATTATTCAAATAGAGTTAATAATTATCAAAATAATTAATTTTGTGACAACTACTACTGTGAATTACAGAATTAATATAGACAACCTCAATTGATTTAAAATTAATTATTACCACGTCGAATTTTTTTACCTTAAATTGAATAAAAATTCTATTAAATGTGTTGATATTTTTCGATATAACGAAAGAATTCAATCTTTTTTTTTTAAAAAAAAGTGTTAATCTTTCAATTTCGAATACTAAGTTTGGGCATTAATTCAAATAAAAACTTTAATTTCAATGCCAAACAACTATATTTGGGATTTTCTTTTATTAGTAAATGGGGATTTTCTTTAATTTGAATATTGGTTAAATTGCATTGTCTTTTCTCTTTATACCATTATTATCTGATCAGAAGAAAAAACTCATATATGTATATCATTTTAACATCAAAAGGCAAGTGGCAATCTAGAAATAGCGCTTGTAATTAGCAAAAATGGGAGCGGTGGACCTTTCAATTTCAATGTTTGAAATTTGAACCGTTCAAGGCGTCATTTTGTAACGAGTGGCAATTAATGAAGGGTTGGACTATATTCCTGATTCCGCAATAGTTTCTCTTGTCACGTGCTATGCTTGTTCACATAGAATAAGGGAAATCAATTCTCTTTCTTGTGATTCATGGAAATTGCAACTGTCAATTTCAAAATATTGGGATTAATTATTATTTATACTTCATACAATTCAATTATTTTTCGGGATTTAAATGTAATTTTGTCTAAAAGACCATAATAATTTTAGAAATGTTGATATATTATATGAATTTCCATTAGGATTGAGAATTTTATTATTAATCCTATGATAATAAAGAGGATTTTTTTTTTAAATTTAACCCTAAACGCTCTAAATAGTTTCTCTAATTTTTTTAGAGACTATCAATGATGTATGAATTTTTATTTTTTTTATTTTGATATAAGAATAAAATAATTTGTAATTAAATATTTGAATTGTTAGAAAAAATATTGTAATTTAAAAACAATTTGATCGGATTATTTTATGAAAAAGGTAAAGGAACTATTTTACTCAAAAATAAACATCCATTCAATTCTTTTCTTTTTCTTTACTTTTTTTTAAAAAAAATTTATAATCTCATATCTTCTTTTAAACAAGTCAAAAAATTTTCTTCTAAGCTTATTCATTTTCAAAACAATATAAAAAAAAAATTAAAAGTAGGTAATAATTTGGAAAAGTAAATAAAGTGAATCAATTTGAACTGCTTTTTTTTATGAGAAATTCCTTCTAAATGCACTTAATTTAGTAAAAATTATGAATTATACCACTTGCAAATTTTTTTCATTCAAATACGGAAATAGAATGAAATTAAAAATAAATATATGAATACTTTATATAAGAAAAAAGATAAAAATATTTATAGTTAACCATATCTAGTCTGGTTGCTCTGTTCATTTTTTTTTTTTTTTTTTAGAGAATAAAAGGTCTTAAATTTGAGGTCTATGTTACTGTTTGATAACATAACTTTTAGAGGTTGAGGGAGCTTATTATAAAATCTTAAACACTCTAATCTTTAATTTTTAATTAAATTTTTTTGACAACTATATCTTTTTTTTTTCTTCCAAAGTCAACTAATTAAACAATTGATATCATTTTTATTATTTTAAATTAAATAGCTAATAAAACAATTATTTTTAATAAACAGTTTTAATTTAAAGTTATTTGCTAACCGTCAATAGCTATTATAATAATTAATATCTATAAAAATAATTAAAATTTATATAGCTCATAATATTATTTTCGTCTGTTCAACCTTTCAACGAAACACGAAAAAAAAAAAAAACAAAAAAAAAAAAAAAAAAAAAAGGGGAAGAAAAGTTTATGATCTATCACTTTCAATTAACGTATCTCTCTCTAGCGCTTTCGCGCTTTGTGCTTTACCATTTCCTTGCTATGAGTAGAACCTTACTTTTTAGCTGAAGAAACATCCAGCTGTAAGTTAATAGTGATATAAAATGACATTTTTTCTTAATATCTTTACTTTTTATTTATTTTTTTTCTTTAGCTATAATTTTTCAAACCCGACTGAGTCAATTACGCAGTACGTATAATGATAGTTGTCATTAGGCACAATCGCGTAAGGTAAGGTTTTCAAATCTCAATAATGGCTTTGATGTTCGAAACAAAACGTATTGCAATAATTCGTCGGCTGAAAATTATTAGTTGGAATGATAATTTTGCTCTCACGCTTATTAAAGGGCTCAATACTATAATTCCATTAATTTTCATTACTATTTCAAAATTATAGCTCAAAATTGATAATTTTTTAATACGTTTCCGCTTTCCATTAAAATAATTAATAAATTTTTAATTTGATATGTTTCAAATTAACATTAATTTAAAATGAATATATCTGGAAAAAGAAAAAAAAAAGATCAACAATCTATTAAAAATTTATTCGGCAAAATTAATTATTTTGGTAGTTGTTATCTGTTTTAACGGCGTTTCATAAACATAATATGAATTAATTTTTCATATAATATTATCTTAATTTCTAAAAGCTAATTCAAACGCTATGTTACCGAATCATTTTAAAAAACTGTTATTAAAGAACACCTAAGCGAGAACATTTACCAAATCAAAAAGGAGAAATCCACCCGTAAATCATATGGATAGCCATCAAAATATAACTATTTAATTTTATACTATGTTTCCTGTGATTTAACTTTCTGAATCAAAATTTTCATGTACAGCAGAAAAATTATGTGTAATTAGGCAATGGGTGGCTGCTGCTGGCTTAGGCAGAATCATCGTGTCAACATATAAAACTGCCCACTTCGTTCTATTAACTAATATAAATATTTTTATATTCTTTTTTTATGTTTGATAAAATCATGAGACAAAAAACGTGCTCATAATTTTAATTCTAAAGCTTTGGACTTCAACATGGGTTTAAATTATTAACAGCCATCGAATATTAATTTCTTGATATTAAATAATTATTAAACATAAATTCTATTTTATTAATTTTGAAAATGGGATGCTAATTGCTAATATTATATTTATTGAATTGAAAGTTCTAAACTAAATAATTACTTTATTTAAGTAAGCATTCAAATTATAATTATTGGTCTGAACGCTCACGTTATTAGTTTGGAAAAATAAAACAGCAATTAGCGCACTTCTTAAAATTATATTTGTTAAGGTTTTTTTTTTTTTTTTTTTTTTTTTTTTAAATTCTTATCTCAGCTTTATTTTGTTTTCTCGTAGCTTTAGTTGGTCGAATCAAGGAAAGAAAGGTCTATTATTTTTATATTATATGTTTTTTTTTTTTCCCTTGTGTATAATTAAATTAAAAAATATGTCATTATGTGTATACTGAGTCCTCATGAAAAGATGGGCATGACTTTATGAAGAATATAGTGAGTCAGCTATAGCTAGCTCCCATTTGATGGCACAAGGCTCCTGTTGAAAAACAAAAAGTAAAAAAGATTAAGTTTATGGCCCCTCCAAAAAAAAAAACAAAAAAAAAAAAAAAAAATGTCATTATGATGGAATAGTTGAGTGAAATATTTCTTAATGAATGAGATAAGGCAATCATTAACTTTAACTTACTGTTATGGTGAGGTTGTTTGAAGTTGGGCATCCACATTCAAATCTTACAACTACTATAAAATTTCTAATTCCTATTACTTTAAAAATATTACTAATGTGAAAAAACTGTAAATAATTTTAGGTTACATTCCTCAACAACTTTTTTTTTAGTGATTTTTAACGTTTTAATAAGTTAAAATGCTAAGTAACAACTAACAGTTACTAAAATTACTAATTTTGACAAGAGACTCTTATAACAAATATTGAAAAGCTATCAAAAATATTAAGTTAACACCTATTAGGTATTTAACTTTGTAAGTTTATAATTTTGAACATGATTTCAATATAAAGTTTTGATTCAGTGATATTAGTATCGTTTCCAAATCCAAAAGATATCGACACTTTATTTAAAATTAATTAATACCCATTACTTAAAAAAAAAAAAAAAGATTGGATCAAGTGAAATCATCCCTAATTAGTTAAACATTTCCATCAAAGGAGAATTAGTCATCTTAATTAACAAAAAAGAGAAAATGCTTCAAAAGTGGTTAAGCATAGTTAGTGGCCAATATGTACACTCAACTTGTGAATGAAAGTTTATCCATATCATAGATATTACATAATATGTGTGCCATATAAAGTTAAATTAGGTCAACTACTAATCTTAGGTTCTCTGAATATTTTCCACTTTGCCCATCTAAGCTTACAAGAACAATCATTGCATTACTCCTCTTCAACCTCTACATACAATCTCAACAATTGATTCACCAAATTTCATAAATATTGATAACATTATTAAATATAGGTTATATCTTTGTTAAACATATAACCTAAATTTTTAGAACCTCACAAAAAAATTAGGTTAATGATTTTGTAATCGAGTATATATATATTACTAAAAATATCTATATAAGTGTTTTTGGAAAATCATTTATCAACCTCAATAATAATAATTAATAATTAAAAAAAAAAAAGTAAGTGCACACCCAAAATAGGAATCCATCATTTTATATAGTGGGATCAAACCAAGAAGATCTCATTTTTTATTAAGTGGAATATATGTGGACCACTTTGTTGCATATTTGCTTGTCTTGTAATATTAATTTAAAAGAATAATTAATAAAATAACTGGTCAGTAATTAATATTTAATTGAAAAGGAAATCCCAATCCTTGGATTTACCAAGTGGTGTTTCATAACATAGCCAAAGCCCACTTTGTCGGGTGTTATTGGAACCAAGGATTGATGCATATCTTTCACCAGAGACTACCTTAAAAGAATGAAAGCTCAACAAAACCAATTCAAATAGCCTTTAAAGAGAAGCAACTTCACGGACAAGGTTTTATATATATAAGCTTCTTTTGAGAAGATTTGAAGTAATCTGCAATAGATTAATTAATTTAAAGAAGCATGCACAACTAAAAACTAGTTCTGATAATGGAAATAACTAAAAATACAACGGTAATATGAGTAAAGCTGCTTGTGAGTTGTTGGAGGCCTGACATAGTATGAAAAAAATAATAAAGAGCCCGTAAAAAGATATATAATTTTTTTTGTTTGAGTATAGATTATAGATGAATTAAGTTTAATTTTAGTTTTAATGAATCAAACAATCAATTCCAAACTCAATTTTAAGCCTAAAACATGTTTTGTTAGTCTAAATCTTATAAATCCTTATGTATATCATTTCCACTTTATGGTTAGCTGACGTGTGATTTAGGCCTAGTAAGATATTGTTCATTTTGAGCGCAGTCCGCACGGTTTTCTTACTGACTCAGAGCCTCACCCCTAAATCTAAAACGCGTCTTGTTAGTTTAACGCTTGCCCATCATTATGCACATTACTTCCACTTAATGCGTGCTTAGCCGACGCGTGATTCGGTTAGGGTGCAATAGTTAGAGTGGTAATTAAAAAAAAAAAAGGTTTTCTTTTTTGAAAAAAAAACATTAATTTTGTATTACTGAAAGAAAAAATAAGCATGGGTCAGTACTCATAAATGGCCACATGGTAATGGTCTTCGTGGGAAGACCAAAAGCAGCAAATAAACCAATTGGGCTACAGAAAATGGACTCATTTAACTGAACACAAGAATGGCATCTCTGCCAATTTAGACCAAATAAACGAAGAAAGTAAGGTCAACCATTTCCAGCTCTCCCTTTGTTTCTTCATATACTTTTCTTTTCTTCTTCTTAAACAATACAAGTGGTCCATTTGTGAATAGCCGCACTGCCCACACACATTCTTGCTTTGGGAAAACGCGGTTTAGAATATCCTTCACCAAGAAGATTCTCTAATCATGCTAAGTATTGGTATTAATTCTTTTTTTAATTATAATTTTTGTATAAATTGGAAAATAATTAATGGTAATCTTTTTGTTTCTTTATAAAATTCCTAACATTACAACAATGTCAAAATTCTCAAATCTCATTAGGTCTTTTAGGGTTACTTTAACCTCAGTAATTTGCTAAATTTTGTAGTAGATATTTAATTAGGGGTTTCATATATCAAGTAGACTTGCTTATTTTGTTATTTCAAGCTAATTATAAGGTGGCAAGTAATTATATAAATAAACGAAGAAGAAAGATAACGATTAAACCTTATTCTAAATTTCATTTTAATCTTCAATCTGATATCATTTAGAAATTTTTTTTTAAATTTTATCATATAATTTATTGATCTCTCTAAATTTAATCGCATAGATTTTAATATTAGACTTCATTAAGTTTTCTAATAATTCAATTACTGATTTTAAAATTTTAGAAAATACTATTACAAATTCAAGAACAAGATAGTTTGGCCTCCACGGAAATTTGCCCTCCACCCTCCACTTGTGAAATGGTCCTTGGCCCAAAATTAAAGACATGGCATATGCCTTGGAACTTTGAAAGAAAGAGCTGAAAAATACTACTAAATTATTTCCACATGGTGTGGGAACCCCACAACTTTGGAGGTGGGGGCCCTTCCTTTAATGTGTGAAGAGCTCTTCAGAAGGTGCTTCCTCTTCTTAATTAACAAACCCGTCAATGGTCAAGCGCTCTTTTTCAAAAATCTTGAATTTTGACTTGTTAGGGGAGATTGCTAATCTTTGGTTAATTAGTAATTAATTAATTAATTAATTAAAGAATTAGTCCTTGACATGCACACTGTTCTAGACCCATGTGTAGCCCCCTGTTTCAATTTTGCTGCAACCATTGTTTCAGACGGAATAGTCTGATTTAAAGGATCCAATTGAAATGTTCTGTTTTCATGCTTTGCTTGGTCAATTCCTTACTTGCAACTTAATTAGGTTAATGCTTTGAGGAAATGAAATATTATTTAATTTAGTGATAATTAAAAAGCCATATGATAGGCTTAGGCAAAGGGATTTAAACTAGCTAAAGTAAGATTTACATTTATAAAAAATATCAAATTTTCTAACAAATCAGCTAATTTTAACCTAAAAACTATGATTTTCTTCATAAATTAAAATTTTTTATAACTAGGTATATAAACAAGTCTAAAACCCGCCAAAGATTAGATAATATATGTATGGATTATATTAAAATTGAATGTTTGTTTTAATTACGGATCTGTTCAACAAAATTAATTATTCCAGTAACTGTTAGCTGTTTCGATAGTATTTTAACTGTTTGAGTAGCTTGTAACTATTTTAGTAGATTTTCATAAAATACTAAAGGCTGAGCTTGATAACAACTTTTTGAGTAGCTTTTTAGAGATTAAAGTAACATTTTATAAAAAATTAACTTATGTAACGTTTAGCTTTTAGCATTTCATGAGAAACTACTCGAACAGCAAAACGTTTTCAAAACAGCTAACAACTACCAAGACAGTTAATTTTGCCAAACAGATCCTAAAGTTGAACATTATATGGATTAATATTTTATAAAATACTACTTTAACCTCTAACTATAGTTTAAATGTTATATTATCGAATACTATAAAAAGTAACGTTTAGCATTTCGGCGATTGTTGATCACGACCTATATAAAGATATTGGAATTCAAATCATTATAACTTCAATTCCTCCTAAGAATTTCAGATTTTATAAAAAGAACTCTCTTTAGTCTAGTCTTTACACAAACCGACCAAAGAGCAGTAGTCATTGCCTTTAATTGTAGCAACGTTTTGTTTAAAATCAACATAACCAGTCTTGACCGGCATCTAATGTCACCTGGAGAAAGAAAAGGTTCATTTTTGTAAATTAAGTTGCTTTCAGAATTCAGATTCAACCCTACATCCTTTTCTCTGACCAAATCATTCAAATCGACAATCTTTTCTTCAATTAATTAATTTCTCTTTAATAATTTCGAGTTGCAATTCCAATTGGGATACACTATACTATAGCTAGGCTCCAATCCAGTGCTTGACCGCCATTATAACAGGACAAATGCAAGGTTGGATTTCAAATCCAATGATCAGAGAGCGTGATCAAAGATGGATGATTAGAACCATTTAGTTAATTGCCAAATCCCATATTTAGAAGGTTTTGCTTACCATAGTTACTGACAATGCTTTTCACAAGTGTACGAAATCGCAACAAGTAATATAGAGTGAAAGAATATCGTATCCACAGGGATTGTATATCAAGTACCAAAATTGTGTTAACCTATTATTATTTAAACAACAATAAGAGAGATTTGTTGTAAGAAAAATAATTCTAAAAATAAAACAGAAATGAATCAAACAATCAATATTCAGATGAGAAGAAATCAAGGATTTTAAAACTATTAGGGATTTTGATTTCACTTAATTCTATCCAATTTATTTTATTAGTTTGTTAATCAATTTTAATTGTTCAAGAAGGGAAACAACCCTAAAATCACTAACAAGCTCTCCCGATGTATTGTTAGCTATTCTAATCCGATCTAATTACCTATCTTTCAATAGCGCAATCAAACATGAATTAAATCATTAGGTTTTATGGTTTGTTTTGTGAATTCATAACATAAGGTCATTAACTTAGGAAACCCTGTTAAGAATTAATCTCAAATAATTCCACAATAACCTAGATCGTGCAAATCACTAGATTCAACAAAATAGATTGAATAAGAAAAAGGTTGCGTACCTGACATCGTTGTTCGTCGATCTTGATGTGTAGAATTAGGTTTGCAGCCTTCCAGAGAATTGAAGAATCGATTTTGCGGAAGCAGTACGAAAGGAACGTAAAACTGAATCGTATTCAACTCCTCTGGGGACCACGACCTTTATATACCTGTAGGGTTAGTACAATTCCTATTTCGGTCCTTTAACGAAATAGGAATTATATAATGGTCTCTACACTTAATATCTATAATTAGTTGATACCTCAATAGTCAATTATTCACAATCAAGACCACATTTGAAATTGACTTTACAATTGGACTGCTGTACATATTTAATTTTACATATTAAGCCCACAATAGAAAATTAAATCCAACAATCTCCCACTTGGGCGAACATATGTTAAATAAAATACATACACCAAAATGAGCTCAACAAACGCAGTCATACAAGGTATCCAAAAACAATCTCGTCCATTAGTTATATTGATAAAGAGCTGAAGAAACATTCGCCATAGATCTCATGACTAAGTTCATCATCAACTACATTACCAATACCCCTAAATGACATAGATTCATTATAGAAGTGTAGCATGAAAACTACATGCAATGTGATCATCATGTCTGTTTCCAACTGGTCACCAACAAAAGTGAGATCAAGCAAAACAATAATAGTAATACAGAGTGTAACCATCAACCAAAATGAGTACTCAACAAAATTTCATAATAAAACATATCCAAAACAAAATAGAGCATTCAAAAAACATAATGCAAACATAAAGAGCAAACTCCCACTAAAACTAGACAGTCTCAAACAAAACGATACCCATATGAGCGGTGTGCTCATGGAAAACTTTTGGTATCACTGCCTTTGTAAGCGGATCCGCAATCATAGAGTTTGTTCCAATATGCTCTAAGGATATCTGTCCACTCTGTACCCTCTCCTTCACAGCCAAGAACTTAATCTCAATGTGTTTTGATCGAGAAGAGCTCCTGTTGTTGTTGGAGAATAAAACGGCTGACTTGCTGTCACAATACAACTTCAGTGGTCTTTCTATTCCACCTACTACACGCAGCCCAGTGACAAGGTTTCTCAGCCAAATAGCTTGATTGGATGCCTCATAAGATGCTACAAATTCAGCTTCCATGGTGGAGGTTGCTACTAGAGTTTGTTTCACACTCTTCCAAGAAATAGCACCACCAGCCAATAGAAAAATGTAGCCAGATGTGGATTTTCTACTGTCTTGGCATCCAGTGAAATCAGAATCACTATACCCAATGATCTCAAGCTGATCTGATCTCCTATATGTGAGCATATGTCCCTTAGTCCTCTGAAGATATCTCATGACTCTTTTGGCTGCTTTCCAATGATCCATTCCTGGATTGCTGAGATATCTACCTAACATGCCAACTATAAAAGAAATGTCTGGACGAGTACAAACTTGAACATACATAAGACTTCCTACAGCTGACGCATAAGGAAACTTTTGCATTTCCTGAATTTCAAGTTCACTCTTTGGACATTGTTGATTACTAAATTTATCACCTTTTGCAATAGGGGTATCCAATGGTCTAGAATTCTGCATACTAAATCTCTTGAGCACTTTATCAATATAGCTCTTTTGTGATAATCCAAGAATACCTCGAGAACGATCTCGATGTATCTGAATCCCTAAAACAAAAGAAGCTTCACCTAAATCTTTCATCTCAAAATGCTTTGAAAGAAAAACTTTGGTTTCATGCAGCAAGACTTTACAATTAGTAGCAAGAAGTATGTCATCCACATATAAGACCAAAAAGATAAACCTACTCCCACTGAACTTATGGTACACACAATTTTCAACAGCATTTGCCTCAAAGCCAAACGAGACAATTACTTGGTTGAACTTAAAGTACCATTGACGAGAAGCTTGCTTGAGTCCATAAATGGATTTCTTTAATTTGCATACCAGATGTTTTGGATCTCCAATTACAAAATTTTCTGGTTGCACCATATATATTGTTTCATCAATGTCGCCATTGAGAAACGCAGTCTTAACATCCATTTGATGAAGCTCAAGATCAAGATTTGCAACTAAGGCCATGATTGTCCTAAAAGAATCCTTCGAAGAAACTGGAGAGAAGGTTTCTTTATAGTCAATCCCTTCCTTTTGAGTAAAGCCTTTTGCTACAAGACGTGCTTTATATCTTTCCACATTACCTTGAGAATCCCTTTTGGTTTTAAATATCCATTTGCAACCAATGGGTTTCTTTCCTTCAGGTAATTGAACAAGATCCCAAACTTGATTGTCTTGCATAGACTTATACTCTTCGTTCATTGCCTCAATCCACTTATGAGAGTCAGAACTCTGCATGGCATGATAGAAACTAACTGGATCATCATCTATCATGTCTACAGTATCCTCATGTTCCTGAAGAAACACTATATAATCATCTGGAATAGCACTTCTTCTCTCCCTAGTAGATCTCCTCAAAGGCATTTGAACAGACTCTAATTCTTGAGGTTGTTGAATTTGTTCTTGAGGAAGAATAGCATTGTCTTGAATTGGATCTTGAATAGTTACAGGAGCAACTGGAGTCTGTACGCTATCAGAAACAACAAAAGGAATGAGAACCGAATCATCCTTACTTGGTTCCTCTTCAAAGACAATGTTTCTTTCTTTATTTCTCCCTCCAAAATCAACATCCTCAAAAAATGTTGCAATTCTCGTTTCAAAAAAAGTTCTGGAAGTAGGATTATAAAACTTGTAACCCCTAGACCGCTCAGAATATCCAACAAAGTAGCTGCTGATAGTTTTGGAGTCCAGTTTTGTTTCATTCGGCTTGTAAGGCCTTGCTTCAGCTGGACATCCCCAAACATGAAGATGCTTTAGACTAGGCTTACGTCCAGTCCAAAGTTCATAAGGTGTTTTAGCAACTGCTTTAGATGGAATCCTATTGAGAAGATAAGCTGCTGTCTTTAACGCTTCACCCCACAGAGATTCTGGTAAAGTAGAATGACTAATCATACTCCTTACCATATCCATAAGAGTCCTATTACGTCTCTCAGATACACCATTCATGCTGGGTGTACCAGGCATTGTATATTGAGGGACAATTCCACATTCCTGTAGGAAAAGCGCAAAAGGTCCTGGACGTTGTTCGCCTGAACCGTCATATTTACCATAATATTCACCACCACGGTCAGATCGAACAGATTTAATCTTCTTTCCTAGTTGATTTTCAACTTCGGCTTTATAAGATTTGAACACGTCCAAAGACTCAGATTTTTCATGAATGAGATATAAGTAACCATAACGAGAATAGTCATCAATGAATGATATAAAATATCTTTGGCCATTTCTAGCTGCAATATGGAATGGACCGCAAATATCTGTATGAATCAGTTCTAAAACATTGGGTGACCGAATGACACCTAGTCTCTTTTGTTTAGTCTGTTTTCCTTTAATACACTCAATACAAGAATCCAAACCTGTGTAATCAAGTGTATCTAAGATACCATCAGAAACAAGACGCTCAATTCTTGATTTGGATACATGACCCAAACGTCTATGCCAAAGTACAGCTGAGTTATCAATATTCAACTTTCTTTTGGTACCTCTTGTAGTAACATGCAGGGATTCATGATAACTAGTATCAATGTCTAACATATATAGATTATCACATTCATTCAAGCAATCAGTACCCAAAACTTTTGAATTCATAGATAAAGTGAATATACTGTCTCCAAAAGAACAATGAAAACCAGATTTGTCCAAAAAGGAAACAGAAATCAAATTCCTTCTAAAAGAGGGAATAACAAAAGTATCTATAAGATCCAAAAAATAGCCAGTACTTAAACATAATCTAAAATGTCCAATTGCCTCTACTTCAACCAGATCGCCATTTCCCACATAGACGTATCTTTCACCGTCAGTTGGCTTTCTGTAGTTGAGGCAGCCCTGCAATGAAACACTTATATGAGCGGTAGCACCAGAATCCATCCAATAAGTGTTTTTAGGAGCTGAAGTTAAATTAACTTCACAACAGACTAAAACAAGGTACTTACCCTTCTTTGCAAGCCAAATAGCAAATTTAGGACAGTCCTTTCTCAAGTGATCCGTCTTTCCACAAAAGAAGCATTTTGGCACATAAGGCTTCTTTTGTACTGGATCTACAGCAGTAGCAGCAGCAGGTTTCTCAATAGCCTTTTCAACAGGCTTTGCAGAAGGCCTCTTTCTTTTCTTGTTCTTACCCTTCCCAGCTGAAGAAACAAAATGTGCACTCTCTCTTTTGTTAGAATTCATCTTTTCCTCCTCATCAACACAATGAGAAATGAGCTCGTTAAGAGTCCATTTATTCGGCTGACAATTATAGGAAGTCCTAATTTGTCCATACTGAGAAGGAAGAGAATTCATAACCAAATGGACTAAAAGGTCATCTGGTAAAGCCATACCCAGCGCCTTCAGTCTCTTTGCAATCTGAGACATGCTAAGAATATGCTCCCAAACACCACCATTGCCAGCAAACTTCATGGAGGTTAATTTTCCTAAAAGTGTTCCCACTTCGGCTTTGTCATTCTTGACATAAGCCCTCTCCAGCTCGGCAAGATAGTTTTGAGCATTGTTCTTTTCAGCTGAGACAGAGTCTCGAACATGTTCTGGGACTCCTTTCTGCATGATCATTAGACCTAAGCGATTAGAATGCTCCCACTTCTCATACTGAACCCTTTGAACATCAGTGCTCGTATCAGTAAGAGGAGCAGGTTCGTCCATCCTGAATGCAAGATCCAAATCCATACAGCCCAGAAAGATCATAATATCTGATTTCCAAGACTCAAAATTTGATCCCTCAAGTTTAGGGACACAATCAGGATTAAATGACATGTTAGCTGACATTAGAGAAAATAAACAAATAGATAAGTATAAGCTCACAATCCACAAATGAAACAATTCACATAAGTAGAGATTAAAAAATGGAAATAAGATACAGACACAACATTAATATTCTCATCTTTGGATGTAAAACATTAACTTGTAATTAGTATCTCAATGCAGCAATCAAATATTGATAACATAGTCCTGACAAATAATAAATCTTCCTTTGGGCCGATATATCATTGTCATGGAAAATAATCAAACAATTATCACATATTTATTGCCAAACATGTATTCAAAACTCAGCCAGATAGCAACCTTCCTTTGGGCCGATTAACTATCCGCAACGAATTCTAATACACCTGTCTAATATTCTAAAATAAATCAATTCAAGCAATAGAGGTCACTTTGGTGACTTATTGATCAAATCAATTTATTTTAACAAATATCAAACACAATAGAGACTTAATCACTCCAAATTTTAATCTCAAGTCGACAAATTAATTCATTTAATTGTAATTAAAACAAAACAATTGCAATTAAATGAATTGATTGTCTAAATATTTAATAATCTAAAATTATTTAGCCTAAAAAAAATTATAATCTAGTCTTTAAGTCACTAAATTAGAGACTAAGTTATAAAATTGGACTAAATAAATTTGAATAAATAAAGTTCGGGGATCTAATTTAATTAAATATATATCCATGGGTCTAGACGAAAGAAAACAGGAAATTAGGGGCCTAATCTGAAGTTACAGAAAATTAGGGGCCTAATCTGAAGTTACAGAAAATTAGGAGCCTAATACGAAATAAACAGAAAATTAGGGACCTAGTATGAAAAAACAAAAATTAGGGACCTAATCTGAAATTTTCCAGGGACTAATCTGAAATTTTCCAGCCCTAACCTAAAAACCAAAAAAACGATTAGAGAGGTCCGCCGCCGACTTGACTTTTTTTTTTTTTTTTAACAAAATCTGGCCAGCAAAAAAAAAAAAAAAAAAAAATCAAACGAACAATTAATCGTCAATGGCGTTAGTTCAAAACCTCTTACCTGTTCTTGGGGAATCCGAAGAACAGTGAGAACAAATTTTTTTTTTTTTTTTTATTAGACAAAACCCTCAATCCGTAAACAGTAGGGTAAACAAATAAAAACATACGAAAATCAATCTAAAATCTAGCAATTATGCACAAGGCTCTGATACAACTTGTTAAGAATTAATCTCAAATAATTCCACAATAACCTAGATCGTGCAAATCACTAGATTCAACAAAATAGATTGAATAAGAAAAAGGTTGCGTACCTGACATCGTTGTTCGTCGATCTTGATGTGTAGAATTAGGTTTGCAGCCTTCCAGAGAATTGAAGAATCGATTTTGCGGAAGCAGTACGAAAGGAACGTAAAACTGAATCGTATTCAACTCCTCTGGGGACCACGACCTTTATATACCTGTAGGGTTAGTACAATTCCTATTTCGGTCCTTTAACGAAATAGGAATTATATAATGATCTCTACACTTAATATCTATAATTAGTTGATACCTCAATAGTCAATTATTCACAATCAAGACCACATTTGAAATTGACTTTACAATTGGACTGCTGTACATATTTAATTTTACATATTAAGCCCACAATAGAAAATTAAATCCAACAAACCCCCCTATGAGTAAAACCATATAGCTCCCGCATCAAGTTATTATTCTCATGTAATTTATTACCTTTTTCATATCAAAAACCCATCTCCCGATAGTGATTAATGAAATAAATCAATCCAGGGGAGAAACTCTGCCTAGAAGCATTAAGTTCGATAATAAATTATATCATGAACAAGGAAAAACAAATCTAATATTATAAATTGGAATCAAATTAAGCTACATCAAATCCCTAGTATGAGAGTTTTAGTTTGACATAGTAATTAAATAAAACTCAATAATACTTGAATAAAACTTCATAATCAATAATGAATAATGAAAAGAAAAAATAAGATTAAGAGTTTATAAATAAAAACTAAACAACAAATAGTGGATGGTTTCCTTGAATCTTGGCGCAAATCTTAAATGCTTGAAATCTTTGTGAGAGAGAGAACTATTTAGAAAAATACTAGAACTCGAGATCGCTCTACTATGAATGGTTCCTCTCTTTATATAGACCTCCTGGGAGAAAATCTGACTCCGTTTAGGAAATAGAATCCTTATTAAGTACGAAATCTTCTTTGGAGATCATAAACTGTTTAGGCTTTGAATTTCTTCTTAGTTAGGATTCTTCTCTGTTCTTAAATAGGCTTAGATCTTGTTTTGCACGTCAGGAAAATATCTGAGGTGGCCCCATGTACGTTAAAAAGACTGGCTTGCGTTTTTTATTTAAGACAACTTTGCCTTCGTAGCACGAGCGTGCCAGATAGCACGGCTTGGGCGTGCTAGAGTCTGAGTCTATAAATGATTCAGCACGGGCCGTGCTCTACAACACGCTCAGAGGAGTACTTGTGGCATGGGCGTGCTCCATAGCACGGGCAGGACGTGCTAGGCTCTGACTTTCTAAGATAAATTGCATCACGGGCGTGGTAGGCAAGCACGCCCTGAGGTCCTTTTAGGCACGGGCGTGCCAAATAGCACGGGCTAGCCGTGCTAGAGTCTGAGTCTCCACTTGATTTCCCTTAAGTTTAGCACGGGCGTGGGCGTGCTAATGGTGCACGGGCTAGGCGTGCTAGAGCCTGAGTGTTTTGCTTTATAATACTTTTTTCTGTGCTAAAACCCTGCAAATTTCTTTAAGATCAAGTGGATTATGATTCAATGAAGTTTTGAACAAAATTATAATTAAAACGAAGTAAAAATTGATTAAAGTGATAAAATTTACTAAAATTTCAAATAAAAACTATATTAAAAATATTGTAAAAATGATACCTATCAGTTGCTTCTTTGTGAATTAGTATAGGTATTACGGATGAGCTGAATTCCAATTTTGTATGGTACGCTTATCTCTATTAAGTTTCCAAAATTCTTTAAAAATTGAGGCATAAATAGTTATTTTGAAAACTATTTATTAATATAATAAGTATTTTGAAATTATTCGAAGAATAATGAAATTTATGGAATCAATTTGTTAACCTTGAATCTACCAAATAACCAAACATATTGGGAGAATAACAAAAAACCTCCGATCCTCCAACTTAAGTGACCGATTCAGTAGATTTTTACTAATGATTTTATATTCGAAATTGTTCCACTTTGAATCCCCTTCTTTATTAAAATATCGGGTTTCTAAATTTTCATAGAGCCTCCAAGAATTCCTTCCAGAGCCTGATGAATAATTTTTATAGATTCCATCAGATTTTTTTTTTTTTTTTTTTTTTTTTTTTTTTTGCAATTATCATTGAATCTGTTAGCAGGCTTGCCGGCACTCAAGTTGGAGGACTCAAGCTATTTTGGAGGTGTGTGGATTTACATTTTTTACTAAATTGGTTCCACAGATTTCATTATACTAAAAAAACGTATTACTTTGATAAATAACTTTTAAAACAACATTATTTTTATGATAATCTCCAATTTTGGCAAGGATTTCAGTGTTATTAATAGACACTATATGTTCAATCGATGAATAAATCATAATGTTTAAGTAATTGAGTTTGTTTTCATAGTATAACAGTAAAGACTTCAAATTCAGAACCCATTTTTTTTAAAACGAAAATTTATTGAATGCACTTTCTATTATTTTATTGAATTTCCCCTTTACTATTTTATTTTTATATTGTGAAATTGTTGCTCAGAAAATGTATTGTCACTGTTGTATCATCACTTCCAGATATGAACAAACCAATAATCAATTCTTCAATCCCATGTTATTGTCAATGGATCTTCTAAAAAATCCTCAAATATTGGAAATGTTCAAAAACCCATCTCAGTCATCAAATGTTCAAACATTCTGTAATTATTAAAGAAAAGAAAATATATCACCATTGACATTTAGTTATTAGATCTTACATAACCCCGAAGACCAGAAACTGTAATTCAATTGCAGATATATTCTAACTGCTTCACTATATTCATAATCTTCTGGATCTCATAGCATCAATTTATTCTAAAATTGGCAATTGACATCTGAGACCACAAATTACAAAATACTAACAAAGTGAAAATTAAAAAAAAAAAAAAATCAAATCTTTTATATACATATCGGTAATATCTACATACTCCTCCCCTGATATTCAAGATTAAAAACAAATAATTATTTGATAAAATCAAGAAACAGCAACCCCATCTCGATTAGTATTCATTAAGCAAAACCTGGAAGGTTTAGGCTTGAAATTTCTCCTCCTTTGAAGATGATGATTCGATGGCTTAATAATTTGCAGCAGAAAAGCTTTGAATGAATTTGCTTTAGCAAGAACAGCCAAATCCCATTTGGTAGAAGAAGAGAGACGTAGAGCTGATCTATGGAGGCTGCATCTGAATGATCCAGGGTGTGTGGTGGGTGAGCAAAGGCATGTCCTTGCTTGTCGTGTATTTTTAGAAGATGCATTTTTTGATGCCATACATAGAAAATTATTGCATCTATAATCTGCTCTGGTTCTGTTTCTTTTCCGCCAAACTAAAGGGAAGGTAGGGATTTGTGGGCTATTTTATACCCCCTCTTGGACCTCAATGACCTTTGATTGGCTTCAGTCAATTGGTTCATATTGTAATATTAGTATGATTTGTGGTTATTTTGGTTAACGATATATCTAGATGGGCAATAAAGTCTTTTAGGTGTCAATTAATTTGTTTCTTTTACGTCAACTGAATCAATCGAACCAATAAGGAATGATGTTTTCAAAATCAGACCAGTTCATTCGGTTTGATTCAGGTGAAAAAAATGTATTTTTAAGATTGTTCCAAAAAATAGTTTAATTTTAGTACATATAAGCTTATTTTAAGATCCAAATCGTAAGATAAGAATATGTAAATGTAACTGAAAAAAATTCGAGATTATACGTTCTAATATTACTCCTAAAACAAAATAAAAAAAATAGTGAAAATAGTTTTATGGGGCAGGGTAGGCATGGCTGGTTCATTGAACAGTCGGTTCTGGTTCAGAGAAACAACGTTTCAAATTTTTTAAAATGTTGAACCTGAACCGATCCTTGAACTGCCGATTCCGGTCCGGTTCCAATTTCGGCGCAGTTTCCCTTCACGGTTTCTGGTGATATATATTTTTTTTTTAAATCGATTTTAATGTTACATCTTTATTTCGTACATATTAATATGAGTTTAAAAATATTGATAAATTTTATTTTAAATAAATGTTAAAATGCTTATACTTATATGGGAATAAAATTAATTAATTTTACAAAATAATCAAATAAATTATCACTTTATTTTGTTTAAATATTATTAATTAAATAAATTATATGAAAATTTTGAAAAATGCTTCAAAAGAATGTAATTTTAAACTTAGCAAACAATTTAAAAAGGAAAAAAGTTAAAAATAATATAAATTTAGACTAAATATTTCTCTTTTTTTTTTTACTATTTTACTTTTTAGATTTTTAACTTTTGAAGTAAAGTGTATTTTTTTTTAAAAAAAAATCTTAAGTAAAGTATATCATATAATATAATATATTGAGACTTTTAGAAATATATAAAGTGATTATCATTTTGAAAATAAAAATAAAAAATTTTGGGTTCAAATCGGACCGAAACCGCAGGTTCCGGTTCATATTTTAATATTCGCATGAATCTTAACAGGCCATTGAACCACCGATTTTGGTCCGATTCTAATTCATCTACAGTACGATTCAATTCCGATTCGAACCGAACCGGTGCCATGCCTAGGGCAGGGTGGCGCAAACAGTAAGAGGGCATGTGGTACACTATACCAAAATTGGTAGCTTCGGGTCGGCAGGTGATATATGTGGCAATATAAGTGTTGATTAGGCCCAGCACCAACACAGCTTCAGCTTCAGCTTCTTCCATTGGATAAATTCTGATTTAAATTTCAAACGGTCATTCCTTAATTAACAGTTAATCCTTATTTAGTTTAAACTTCAGCTAAGATTAGACACGTACTGAAAGTCTAAAACTGCAATAACCACAAGACACGAATTTCAATTACAGATAATGATAACGACACCTTACCAAACTCCATTTCACGTTTCTAATGTATAAATTTGGTATTGAACTCCTCTGAAAAAAAAAAAAAAAAGGTATTGAACCGGTTTCGGAAATTCTGTTCATGACTTACTATGAAAGCAGTGCCAGTGGTAATAGAATGAAAATAAAATTAAGTATTTACTTCCATATTTAATCACATAATTCAATTCAGAGCTGCTAAACGAACAAGTTATATATCAGACACAATAAAGGTATATTTACAATTTCGACTCTGGATAACATTAGCAATATCAAAACTACTTAACATTCTTGAAGGACATTATAGTCTTTTTTGTCCATTTAGTCGTTTACACTAAAAAATGTTTCTCTTACTTTTCTGTCCTATCATAATAATGAACTTAATTTGACTTTTATAAAAATTAAAAAGATATAATTAACATGGTTAAATCATAATTTAATTAATTGTTTTATATATTTTTATATTAAATTTTAATGGTCCATAACCCAATATTATAGAAATGACTAATATAGGTATCAACAATAATTACTTTGTTTCTCTTCAAAAAAAAACAATAATTACTTTGTTTAATTAATAATAATGTATTTTTGGAAAAAGATGCATATTACACTTTTTTTTTAAAAAATAACGGACCATAATTTAAAAATTAAAATTTTAAGCTGAGGAAGTATTATTAATAAAAATTAAATTTCTTGTACAAATTAAATCAAACATAGTTTCACTCATTCACACTAGAAAATAAAAATATTTTTTACTATATTAGATAGATTTTGTAAACATGCATAAATACTCAATATTGGAAAGAAAGAAAAAGAAACAAAAACAAACGTTAGTTCAGTATCCAGTTGGGTATGAATTTTTGCAGTGCTTAAGTAAGCTTATAATGTCTTTACGTCTCAGCAAGCAAAGCATAGCAGTTATGGCTTTGCTTAAATTTACACGATTAGGTAACTTATCTTCTAAACGTAATGATCACAGCTTTAAAGTTGCTCAGAGCAGACCCATATTCGGCGTGGGTCGTAATTTGCAATTCCGAAGCCCATTGCTGTTCAGTAGCCGAGAGATGAGCCTCTTTCTCAGCTCATGCTGCAAAAAATCTTCCATACAATGCCAATAATTACATCATGCAGCTCCCACATCCGCAAACGTGCAAAAATTTCGGAGGCTATGCAACTAAGTTCAACTACTCTAGCCGAGCTGATACCTATCAGGCTCAAAGCTCGACTGAAAACTCAACAAGTTAAAAAATTTTATGCTCGCTCGACTTGAAAGCTCAAATTTAATTTAAAAACTTTTGAGCTGAAATTCAGCGAATATTCGAGGCTCAAATTCGAACTTGATTTGAGCTTAACATTATCAAACTACTTTAGAGCTTTTTTTAAAGCAAGCTCGAACAGCTCACAAGCCGACTCAATTCATATTAACCCCTGCTCTAAATATTCTGAAAATGGCTGCAAGCTATTCTTCTACCTGAAACTTTTCAGGTCATATTTCAGCACAGCTTTTTCTAGTTTCAACTGGAAATGAAGGCATCTACTTTATCCATACAAGTCAATGCGTGAAATCAGAAAATAAAAATAGAATTTCCAAGGAAAAAAAAAATCAAATGCAGATCTTGTTATAGCAAAAACACCAAAAAAAATCAGATGAAATAGCATAGGAATAGCAGAAGATGAGCAAATAATATTTTAATACAGGGGATGTAACACACCATTTCTATCTCATAGAGAGTTATCCTAAGGAATACCCAAGCCTAAGGAGGACTAAAATAATGTACAAAGTTCAAAAATATTAGCAATACATGTTACCAAAGATATACACAAGATAAGAGGTAAGAAACCTAATAATTTAGGACATGTCTATCGGTCTATGAGGTCTTCGCTTGGTGTTCCAGGCCTCTGGACATGAATTGCTTAGTGTATACACGATGCCTTCGCTCTCTTGCATAGATTACCCAGAAGATCAATGACAGCATTACAGCAGCAGAAACCAATACTAGCCCAACGTAGATCCATTCACTATATCGCCTCAACTTTGGACAATATTTGCTGCTGATGACGGTTAATGTCTGTCGAACAAAAGTGCAGTCTTCCAAATTAACCAAGAAAGGACCATAATGATACAACCCGTAGCTCAAGTTTACTGCAGATGCCATTTGGTTATACAGATCGGGAGTCACTCGACCGGGTGTTATACAACTTCCAGATGATGAAACATCACAGGTATAACTCTTCCATACCTATTTGAAACGGAAAACAGAACTGAGGGTTACTTTTCCACATTTTACATATAACAATTTAAACTTCAACCACAGGAAATATGAAAATTGTGGAAGCCAGAGTAAAAAACAAAAGCTAAAGTAAAAATGACCAGGAACTAAAACTTAAACCAAAAAGATAAGGAGATGGACTTTTAAGCTTCAATAATTCCAACACATATATATCAAATGCTTGATTTCTATTTATATTCCATAGACCATAATCATAGCTATTACCTCAGTGGCATTGCTCAAATCCACTTCACCAGCAACACACTGCCGGTCTGTGAAATCAGAATTAAATGGGTTGCAAAGACCAGGCATCAGTGGACCGGACTGATTGTAAAATAAAGGAGGTCCTATTTGAGGAGGGAAATTTCTGTTGGATACATTTTTTATGATGCCATCAACCACGTTGACAAGTTGATAAGTCACTTCCTTGGTTTGTCGCAAGGTTGCTTGAGCAGTTGCATTGTCGACACAAGGAATTATATCATCCATGGCTGTTTTGGCAGTGGGGTTCAGAACCCACTCATCCATTGCAACACAGGTATCTGCAACCACACTAGCATATACAAATAAACAATTATGTTTAGTTTAGTAACAATATATGTGGCAAAAGAAACATTGGTTTGGTATTCAATTTAAGTTAACTGCCACACTCTTTAACACCTTTTACATTTCCAAGTCTGAAACTTTTAAACTGCCACATTCTTCTACATCCTTTTACATTTCGAAGGCTCAAACTTTCGTATGGCATAGATCGTTAGTTGATCTGTATAGCCTTTTATTTATAGATCATAGCAGCTTCAATAATAAATAGGTGAGTGAGATGGGCTTATTTTAATCTAATTGGAATAAAGCTATTGAAAGTAAATGTTTTGCAAGTCTTTATTTTTTAGTGAACTTAAAATTTCACACATTAGAGGGACACAAACTAGGGACAGTGCAAATCCATAACTATTTCATCCCATTTATGCTACTCATGGACCAAAAACTCTAAGTATGAAAATGATACAGACGGATGAGTTTGGTTGACCTTAAGATCAAGATATTTGAACTAAAATCCATCTTTCTAATATCAACACACCTAAAAGTGGTACAATATATAAAAATGATTTTCTTTTTGCGCAAGACCAATTCACTGTGATTACTTACTTATGGACAAGTAGAAATACACCACACAAAATAAATGTTCCCGCGACAAGAATCCACCCAAGGATCACCAAGCTGCAATCAAGAATGGAACTTTAGCATAAAGCAATTTCAACTTATGAAAGTACACTTGTTTTGGAGTTTATTGATGAACAGAAAAAACAGTAAAAGATACTGTCACTCACAAGTATACAAGACACTGCATTCCCAAAATTGAAAATACTGCAACAAATGTCATCATTTTAATATCATAAGAATATATATCAAGTTGTAAAATATTAAATAACTGAAAACTCAAAACTTTGATGAAGAAACAAACTTACAAAATCCAAGAAATGCCAAACCAAGCATAACAGCAGCAAGGATGATAAGAGCCAGTCTCCTGCAATCGATGGCAACAAGGTTAACACAACAAGGTTAACACAATGATTATAAACAACATTTTGTTTTTGGGAAAAAATAGAGAGGGAGACTTTTGCTGTACATGCTATCCAAACCATGTTGTATATCCTCAGAATTATCCTGTGTACGACTGGAAAGGGTGGTACTGGATGAATTGATCTGTTTTTCAATGTTATCAATGCTGTTCCGGACATTTCCTGGTAGAAAAATATTATCCACAGAAACACTTCTTGCTGCAGCAAGATAATCTGACACATTCCTGAGGTTTTCAGCAGTAACGTTTGCCTGGCTCACAACATACTCCAATGTGTGTGTTGTAATACTATGAAACTTCTGTTGGCCCTTGTAGAGAACCACACATCCTACGCTGAAATTGCAAAGCATAACATTTAGGATGACTAAAGACTACCCTTTTTTTTTTCTAATTGAAATAAACATGTTGGAATATTGACATTTGACAAAGAGGGAAAAAGATGATTACATTGCAGAAATTGTAAAGAGAATAAGGAAAATGACGGAAAGGGCATAACATATTCGCGAATAGCCATAAGGTTCTCTTCGACAACAGCAATAACAGAGACAGATAAATGCCAGAGACAGTCCAAACAGCACAAACCAAACTCCAGCAATGACAAAGAAGGGAGCAGCCGTTAAAGCCACAGACTGCATAATTTAGATGATAATTAGCACAAAGAATTGAATAATTGCATGAACAAATACCCAATTAGTAACCCACTATTCTCTTTTTTTTGTTTTTTGGTACAAACAAATTATACATGACAAACCCAGATTATAACATGAATTATTAGATTATATAAAAAAAAAAAAAAAAAGAAAGAGAGAAAGAAAAAGATAACTCACAGCCCAGTAATGGTCATTGCTGATATTATAACCACCAGTATATCGCTTAAGGTTATCCAAAGGATCTCTCCTTCTTGTTCTCTTCGCTGCCAGTATCAGAGTTGAGTTTGAGGTCTCTTCATCAAGATGCCTCCTCGTTTCCCATGGCGCCACTATTCCATTCTCACTTTCACCAACCTCTGCAATCACAACAACCCAGATGAAAGATCAGATTTTTTTTTTTTTTTTTTTTGTTCTTGAAAAATAGAATTAGAAGAAAGAAAAATGTGTTAAAAAAAAAAAATAGAAAACACTACCCGCAAAACGTAGAATCTCAGTCTGAGTAGAAGACACAATGGTGGGTGAGGAAGATGTGCAGAGAAAGAGAGACAAAACAAAACCAAGAAGAAGAATCAATGGTGTGCTTGATCTAGACCACACCATGGTGTTTGGTTTGGTCTGGTTTTCTTTGTTTTCTCAATGCTTAATGCTCTGGTTCAGACTGTTTAAGAGAGAAGGAGACACTGAGATAGATGGAGAGTGAATATGTGTCCGGGTATAAATTACTGGGTTCTATATTTTTGTGAACAGAACTTTTGTGTGAGATTTTTTACGTTTCCTTGTAATGGCATTTTAATTAATTTTAGTACGATTAATTTAATTACCTTGTCGGCAATGCCATTTTTGCTTTTGCCCCAAACACCCTTTTAACGTTTCCACTTCCCTGCATCTATGGTTTTTGTTGCGTTTCTCTCGATGGATCATGAATTTTAAGAGTCCTAGTTGCTGAGTTAATTGGAAAAACTCCTTGCGTGGATGAAACTTTCTTTAAATGTATTTTTTCATTCAATTAAAAGTAAATAATTACATTATCAAAATTAATATATTCACCTAATTAAACTAAACTATTCAACAAAATAAAAAAAATGAAATGGATATCAATTTAGCTCTTAAACTTATTTAAGGGGATAAAAAATTTAATTAACCATGGAATAAAGAAAAATGATACATGACGAATTTGTATCTTGAGTTTATAAAAAAAAAATTAATTTGAATATTTTAAAATTGACCTTTGTTATTAGGTTATTATATGTGAAATCTATCATTTTTTAATTGAACGGATTAAAATTATACTATTATATATTTTATAAATTTACTGTATCAGAAGAAATGATTTAACAGAATTCAAATTCAAATTTGGCTCATTTATTTTTATCGAAGAGCTACACTTGAGTTTCACTAATATCGAAATAATTCTAGTTCGGCTCCGCTTAGCTCCGACTCAATTTTTTATATCTCTAATTTATTCAAACTTAATTACTTATTTGTAAAATTGACTTATAAAAGTAAAATAATATAAATAAAGTTGGAAGAAAATAGTAAAATCAAACACCTCTATCATTTATATTTGAAAGTTATAAAATAAAAATAATTTAATGAATAAACCAAATTTCTAAAAATTATTTTTATTATTCATAAATTAAAACAATTTTATAATTTTTGTAGATAACTTCCACAACATTAAAAAAAATGAAGAAGAAATCCATATGTTATGATACTTTGAGCTATGCATGCTATTTATCTATTGTTAACAAATCAAAAATTCATTTTCTTAAAAATAAATAAATGAAATAGTCATGTGGATAACAATGTAGAGGCTATGTCAACATGTTTGGATTCTATGAAAATTACAAATTTGGGCATAAAGTAAATTTGTAATTTTGAGCATCATCGCTTTCTCCTTAAGAGATTGCAGCAGTTGGTTAAAACTTAAAAACACCTAAATCACAAAAACAATGAAATCAAAATAAGAATGACATTGCATATTTAAAAGCTAATAAAATAATTTCTTTTATACTGGCAATTAGCAAGAAAATGATAGTACTAAATTGGGATTTAAAGCAAGGGTTGGTGAGTAATTTACGCCAAAGCAAGAAATGATTTTGAAATTTTGAAAATTAAAAATAAACTTATTATTAATGTTGACGTACGGACATTTAAATTTCCAATTCGTGTCTTTACGTGGAGTGCTGTGGGAAATGAGTGGTTAGCTGTGTTTTATCATCCATTTCTATAATGGGATATTTTTATATCTTTTACCATATGTTATTCAACAATGACTTTATATATTTTTCTAATTGTTTTATAAATATTTAATAAATACAATTTTATAAATTTAATATATTAATATAAAATTTTAAGGCACCATGAAATTTAATGTATTTATACAATTTTATAAATACAAATTTTGTTTAATGTTATATTCAAAAAGGAAAATTAATTCATTTATTTCTTATATTTATATTTATGCTCCGTCAAATTGATTATGTTGAAATTGTAATGACGAGCAATGAAGGGTGGTAATGTACTTTCTGGAGAAGTTCATGGATCATAACCTAAATTTAATTAAGTTGAATTAGATTAATTAGTTTAATAGTGGTCAACAAAACATTTGAGAAAGGAGTGGAAATGGACAGTTGTTGAAAGGAGATTTCATCATCACAAACGGACAAACCATCCACTCAGATATAGCCATTTCTCCTCCTTTGATTCCCTCTCTCTCTCCCTCCCTAATTAGATGTTAGCATTATTAACTGTTTGATTATAATTTTCTATTTTAAAATAAAGGTAATTATTATGATAATATTTAATGTTAATATAAAAATAATATTAAATTCAATACGTAATAATGTAATAAATAGAAAGTTTCGATTTCGAATCCTCTCGATCATAAAATTTTTTATTAATTTAACATATTGTATAATCTATTGTATTATTTCAACTATTAGATTTCATACTAAAAATTTATTTTATATTACTTACGATATGTAATTTAATTTGCCTCTTTACATGTTGAAAAAGTATAAAGGCAAAAAATCTTGAATTTATATTTTTTTATTATAAAAATTATCATTAATTTAATGAATTTTATGTAGCGCCGTGGCTATTTATTTAACTTTCTATATATTGAAAATTTTTATTTTATATATTTTTTCTAAATATTATATGAATGACATGCAAGAACGTGTAAGGTTGTCTTAACTAAACAACATCTTTTATAAATTATTTTGTATTATATGTGTGTCCCAGTTGTCAATTTCTCTGCTTCTGAAGCTCTCATAGCAAAACGTGGACTCTCTTTTTTTTTTTTTCTTCATTTTTTTTTTTTGGGTTTTGACGTAATGGTTTTGATATTAGATTATTAAATTAGGACAGCAAATGACAGTGACTTAGATTTATTTTCTCTTTTTCAATTAATTTTTTAATCGTGTTTCTTCTATGTGAAGTGAATATTTTTTATTTTTCTTCAACGTGTTCTTGACCTACCAATGTTATAAAGTGTGCCTTATTGGTTTCTTTACCATCATTCACTGTACTCTTCAGAAGTTGTTTATTTGGTATAAAGGGAAATTTTACAATAAATATTTTTTTTTTTTTTTGAGAAGGATAAATAATTATGTTTTCATCTAATAGAAACACTTTAAAAACCAAATAAATTCATTTTCAAGACGGTTTGTTATATTTCAAATCAAATTAAATTATTTAATATGATTTAGTCTGATTTAATGGTTTAACTCATTCAATGCACGCTTCTATCACAACCGTTAATTATTATAAATTTTGAATTGTCCAAATTACAAAATATGGGATGACACGTCTCAGTCAAAAGCTTTAACTAAAAAAATTTTCACATATGTATGAAACTTTCATCAGCATATATATTTTTATTGAATTATGAAAATATAAAATATAATCATTGTCAAATTGGCTTTGCCAATTAATTTGTTGGTATAAATAGTAACGCTCCATGTGGCAGCATTATTTTTGGTTGTTTAACTAATCATTTCGCACGCATTATATGTCTTATACTCTACGAGACCGTATATATACATATTCAGCGTATACATAAAGCATGCATTTTAATAATTACATATATACTTAATTTAGAGAGAATGAATTAAATTTATTATGTTTAATTAATTCATTCAGGCGTATAAAATTTTTTATACGGATGATTTGAGGTGGAATTTTGAATTCTAATTTTAATTAATAATAGTTGCAATTAAATTTTACTGATTTAACTAATTAATTATTTTATTTTATTATTTTTTTAACTACATTATTATTTGTGCTAATGGCTTGGCCATGTGAATTGATTCTGCTTAAAGTTGTAGGGCTTGCATGTTTTTTAATTTTAATTGCACAAAATAAATAAATGAAAATATAGTAGTTGTTGATTGGAAAACGTATAGTTGTAGGGCAGACAAATGATATTACAATCATGGACTCTGAATGTGTCGCATTGCTTTCAGATTTTGATTCCTTTAAGCAAAATGATTGGATTTTTTTTTTTCTTTTTTGGTTTTATTATTTGGTCCAATAATTTTTATTTTTTTCTAAATCTTTTGAATTTCTGTCGTGAGATAATTTAATAATCAAATCCAATGGCCAGTGATGAAAAGCGATTAATTTCACAAATGCAAAGCACTTGTAATTTGTTAAACATATAGCAACTTGAATTAATCAATTGAATGAGTTGATTAAATATATAGCAACTTTAATTAAGCATATGATTCCGTTAATGGAAATCAGAATAAATCAAAACAAAAGCAAAAGGAGAAAGTTTAAAGAGATTAAGATGCCCATTTAAGAGAAAAGTTGAAAAAGATTGGTTCCCTTTGCTCGAAGGATCTGCTACCAACAATTTCATAATTAGTTTGCAATAGCTTTTTAAATAGTTTTTAGCGTTTTGATTTGCGTTAGTTTTCATAATATTGAGTAACATAGCATTTAAATTAACTTTTAGAGATTAAGATAATATTTTATGAAAAGTAACGTGTAACTTTTAGTTTTTATAAAAAATTACCTAAACAACTAACAGTTAAACACTATTAAAACAACTAAACACTACTAAAACAGCTAAAAACCACTAAAATAATTCATTTTGCATAACATACCTTTTGTGTGATGTTTGATTAAGTGTAAGTAGATTAGAGAAGTGTAATTTGCAATTTACATTATCAAGTATATTTTTCGGGAAGTAGATTATCTAACTTCTCTAATAATAAAGAAGAAGAAAAAAAATTAAAGCATTAGATGGATGGTAGGTCTATCTGATAGTAATTGTCAACATTTAGTTAGTTGGAATAGCAATTTTATTTTGACTTAAGTGGGAAATTTAACTTAGCAATTTGGTTTTTATTTATAAAATGAATTTAATTTATACTTAGCTTTCACTTAGACTTAAACAGATATGATGGATCAATTTTGAGTGCTTAATTTGGTTCAATCCATTAGTTATTTTCATGGATAAATCCAATTATGTAAGTCAAGTGATTAATCATTTATTTTCAACTTTCGGAATCTTTTCAATACCTAAATTATGATAATTAAGTAGGCTTCTTAGTGCTAGGCAAGTGATATCAAATCTTAAACCAAAGCCCAATAACATTTGGGTACCCATTTCTTCAAGTCCATCAAAGTGGATGAGGCCGGGCTTTTTGTTGCCCGCTTGGTCAAGCGTGATTGCTTTTTTTTTTTTTTTTTTTTTTTTTTTTTTTTTTTTTTTGCAAGAGTTGTTTTATATATTATTAAGCCCATTAAAGGGCATAATACAAATAAATTTTGAACCTAATGACAAAACTTATTAAAAGCATAAATTATATCAATTAATTAAAATAATGCTAGGATGGATATTAAAACTGAAATCTTTTGGTCCTGAATGGCAGGTGCCTCCACCTTCATTCACATTTTTAGTCTCATCTAAATAACTTACCTTCAAATGGATTAATAATCTTGTATAAGAAAAAGAAAAAGAAAAAAAAAAGGGTTGATAATCCAAATTTTATGCACATATTCACATTTAATCTTTCTAGTATATGATTTAAGATATAATTCATATTATCTAACGAGCATATATTAAAATCATGTAATTAGAAAAATTCAACATACAAATGGTTCTCTTAAAATGTAATTAGACATGTTATAGACTATGAGCTTGGAAAATACAAATTTTAAGAAAGCTTCATCCATAATCTTCTTCATCACTCAATATCTAATCTTGATTAAATCGAAATTTAACATATATATTGTTTGTTTTTTTTTGGCTACAAAAAAAATAAAAAAAGTCTACTAAGTATATTAGTTATTAACCCTGTAGGTCAGGCATTGACATCCTAATTTAAAACATTCCCCATAGAAGGCACCGACCTTTGAGCAATGATGGGAGATGCTACTCCTTACTGTATAAGATCGTAGGGTTGCAGTCCTCAGTCCACCCGATTTAAGGCAGCTCACAAAGTTGGCCGTGGATCCTAAGTAGTAGAGTCAATATTTAGACATCATGTATAATGGAATGGTGTCATAGAGGATCAAACTTGGATCAAATAGGCGGATGATTAACGTCTTTACTACCAGGTCACGAGCTCGGTGGTATATATTTTTTGTTTGATACCTTTAGATTTATATCTAAGCTAAATTTGGAGCCTCTGCTAAGTCGAATCACTCTCTAAATGACTGTTGAGCCTGTTATGGCCCAATAGACAATGAACTCAAGCAATAAACTATAAGATGATTTGGATTAATAAAGGGTGAAATTTATAAATTTTACAAAATTCCATATGTAATATAAAATTTGTATATTGTTAAATTAAGAAGATATTGCATTCCATTGTTTGGTTGAAAATAAAATCCATAATTTTAAAGCATATTTTTGAACAAAATTAAGTGATTTAAATTTATATAGTTAATAAAAAAATAATGGACTTGAGGTGAAATCTTTTACTTTTCATAAAATAGTGAAATTAAGATTATGATATTATTTATAAATTCCATGGATGATCTCTATCTCCTTATACAAACAATTGATGGTTCTCTGTATATACAAACCCCACTAATCTTATGATGTTTAAATTAAAAAAAAATCTTCCTCTAATGGGAAAATCCATCTTTCAAATAATAGGTTCAATGGGTAATTTTGATTTTTTTCACAAAAAAAAAAAAAAAAAAATCATTAAAGTTTTTTCAATAATGTTGTTTATATTCAAAATTGTGATAGATTGACTTGTTAAATGTACGTAATGGAATGCTTTTTTTAATCATAAAATGATTTTTTTTTACATTAATGAAATTGCATTTCTAGGATAAAAAATGTAATATTTTTTATAAGCAAAAATATGAGTTCTTTCATTTTTATTAAAAAAAAATACAATTTGATATAAAAAAAAAGTATATAACAAAAAAAAACCAAATAAGAAACTAGGTTTAGTATCCTACATGTATGCTCGTTTCCAAAATTGAGATGTTATTCCTTATTGTTTATTACCTTTTTATTCTATAAGTTATTAATATGAGGTGTTTTTTTTTTTTTTTTTAAAAGAAACTAGCTTGAATTTCTTATAATAAATTCCAATTTTGTTGATAAAATATAAAAATTGGCAATTTAATAGGAAACATGATTTATTTGGTGGCTTTTTTTTTTTTTTTTTTTTTTTTGAGTATTGGGAGAATGGTGATTTGAATCTGAATCTATTATTGGGTCATATATACATTTACAACTAGGTTATGCTTTAGTGTACTATTTGATAGCTATTTATAGTTACTAATAAACCTTCATGATTTTGAACCGGTTCAATTTGCTAAGCCATGGTGATAAATTTTAAACCAAAAATTTGAACTCCACGGCTTTAAAAGGTTTAAGAGAACATAGTATTTTTAGGAATCAAGCGGAGAACCATTTGATCCCATTAAAAGAATTACAAAAACACTTTGGAAAAATAATTATTTGCTCCTATATAAATTACAGGTTCATATTTTTGCTTATAAAAATAATAACATATTACATTGTTCAGAAAGAGAGTATAAATGCTTAGTTGTTTAAAATTTTTATAATTAAAAAACATATGAAATTTGTTTTAACAGAAATTCTAATGAATTTAAATTAATATTAAATACAGATATGGGGTGGACCGCCTTCTAATTTATTTACGCCTTCTTCTTAATAGCTTATAGCTCGTTCTTGCTATTGCTAACACCACGTTTTATTTTTTAATATTAAACAATTTGTCACTATATAAATTAATCTAATTTTATAAATTAAAATATTTAATAAATAAATAATTTTATAAATTAAAATATTTAATAGATAATATAATTTTATAAATAGAAGTGTTTGATAAGTAAAAAAAAAATTTAAAAGTGCTATAAAATTAATAAGATAAAGTATAGACATTGTTTTTGGGTTGATTAATGCAATGTATAGTGATTTTATTTAGCCTCTTAAGCAGGCATGGAGGGTTTTGACCGGTCAAAAATTGAAATTGTACTCTCTCTTCGAGGAGCTACGGCACTGCTGTCTCTTTAGCATGTAGTCAAAGGAAGCACCCCCTCCATCATGACTTGTTAATTAACAAATTAGGTAAAAATACATTTAATTCATATTTTGGACTTTAAAAAAAAAAAAAATTCAAAATTTGGTTAATTATCCATCTCAATTTTGCAAATCAAAATGATACCATTCGTGTTTAATTGTGAAGCATTGAAATATATTTATTATAAATTTGAGAAATGTTTGCATATCTATGCAAAGCAAATTAAGAAAATAATGTAAACGTACGACATGTTTCGTGAAGTGTACAAGTATAGAACAATAAGACCTCGATTTTATGACATGAATTATTAATTTAATCATATAAAATTGGAAAAAATGTACAAAACCATAACTTGGAATTGGGAATCACGTGATGCCATTAAGACAAAACCCCCCGACCAAGTGATTAATTATATAATTAAACTTAAAATTTAAAAGAAAGAAAGAAAGAGAACATTGAGGATTCAGTCAAAATATAAAAATTACTATAATTAAGCTAATTAAAATTTTGATTTTTTTAATGATAATAATAATAATGAATTAGCTCTAATTAACACAGAGGAGATCGATGAGGAATGCCTTTTCTTCTACTCATGCTAGTAGCCATGTCCTCATCAGAAACTTTATAATTAGCTGATCTTGCACATACGTATAATCCACTCCTCTTCTTCCGTACAATCTCCGTGCATACCATACTCGTGTTCTCTGATGACCCCGACGACCAACTCATCGGCTCATCGGAGTCTACGATCGTCGAGTGAGGTGTCTCATTGGTCACCTCGTCCTCTCCCATGTCTTGAGGGATCAAGAAGTCAGGACTAAGCGTTAGAGAGTTACATCTCCTTAAGTATGGAGAGAGGTCCTTATAGTGCTTCAAGACAAAATCCACCTATAATAACAGTTAAACGATACAAAATTAAGGAAATTATAATTAAAGCATAAATTGAGTTCATCTTTTAACATTTTTAATTGATCACCGATAATTAATTATTCTTCAATAGATGATATCTATATAGCTAATGATGAAAAAGAAAAAAACCCTAATTGCAATTTAGCATAAAAACCCTAATCATAATTGAAATTATTTGTTCAATTTTATAAAGAATGAAACATTAAGATTTGAATTATCGGTTTTCTATATTACGAGACAGATACTTAACTATTTATGAGCCAGAGAGTGGTTTCATTGATCTCTTAAATTATGTACTAAAAATCAATAGAATGAATCAAAATTGAGTGACATACCTTGCAGCCAAGAGAGCAATGGATAAAGGGTTCTTGAAGACTCCTATCACAAGAAGTGCAATAATTACCAGACCCTTTAAATTGCCTGTTTTGAGGTCTCTTCTTGATGAACACCACTTTAGCACTATTGATGGTATAAGCCTAATTAAGAAGAAACATAAGTAATCTGAATTATGGAAGAAAACAACATAAATACACAAAAATTAACCTAACATGGGAAACAAACCTGAACATTAGAGCAGTCTATAAGCTTCTGAAGGTCTTCCAATCTAACAACATCATGATAAACATAACGGCGAACTTGAAGAAGTCTATGAAACCGATGAGAAGGAACACAATGAGGGCAAATACTAATGCAACAATCCAAACAACAAACGTTCTTTTCATTCTTCTTTGCACTTTCATGATAAGAGCATCCCACAAAGAATTTCTGAGTGTAAAGAGCTTCCAACCATGCAGGCTTCTGAATTCCCTATAAAAGTTATAAACAATTACTACTAACTAGAATTAGCTATATAGATAATAAAAATTTCTTTCAATTCGTTTTCGACTGAGATATATATATATATATAAATGAGTAAGAATTTCGCTGGAGATAGTGAAGAGACGAACCATGATCACATAAACTAACCGGAAGGAAGAGCTTGCTGAGATGATATTAAGACAGCAGTGTTAGTACAAGAAGAGAGAGAGAGAGAGAGAGAGAGAGAGTAGGGTATGGAGATAAGAGTATTTATGGAGGTTCACAAGAGAAGAAAGGTTATATATTTATTCCTTGGAAGAATACATAACATTTTGTCAATAGGGAGAGAGGGCTTTGTTTATATCTTATTATATGAAACGTGAGTGAGAGAGAAAGAAAGAGAATTAATAATTAAATAAAGAAAAGAAGTAAGATATGAGGAGGAGAACGTGGGCGCTGTTTCTGTGTCTCCCATTCTCTTCTACTTGGTTTAAACTATTTATGTTTCTAATCTTCTTGACTTATGAGCTATGGAGGCTATCTCTCTGTATATGTTTTGCTAAACTACTAAGCTTTTCTTGAACTAGCTGCTTTACCCTAATATTTTTTTCAACATTTTCTTTTATTTCATTTTCATCTTTTAATTACACCATATTTGGTTTTTTCAAAAAATAAAATTTAACTGTTTTATATTTTCCAAAAATAAAATTTAAATAGAATTTTGGATCTACACATCTATTTTTATTCTATTTTCAATTTTCAAGACAGTGGAAATAAACCGTTATGTATAGTTCAGAAGTTCAGAACAAAACAAATACACAAACCCAAATGAATTTGTAGAGTACACTGCAACTTGCTCAATTTATGTGGGTTTGTTCATGCATACTCATTGTGATCAAGAAATGCTGTTGATGGTAATCATGCATCATGTGTTATTATTATTTTATTACTATTATCATTTTGAAATATTTATATATATTGGACTATTTATATTTCAGCTTAACATGAGATTGTTTTGAAACATGAGTTGAATTAATTAACCAACCTGCTTTCCTCCTAATCACCTTGATTAGTCGGTGATTTCAAGTAATTAGAGGAAGAAACACACTTGAAAAGTTGGATTTTACTACTATTAGAATGCACCTTTTCCTATTAGATACAACACAACTTCTTTTGCCTTTAAAGATTGCCTTTTTGCACATATTTTTCATTAGTCCTAAAATGCAATAATTTCTTTGACTTCAAAATTCAACTCAAGGTATGAATGCATATATTTTGAAACAAAGATATAAATTTATATTTTGACATGTATAAATTTTATTGTCAAACATTGTATATTACGATGCAAACACTCGATTAATTACGATATTGTAATGATACAATGACCTGCATATTTTCTGTTGTTACAGCAAATAAAAGTATCCCATTAGTTGAAGTGATATAAAGCTAAAAACAGACAAGTACGAGGAAAACCGGAATTTATGGAATCAAACATGGCAACATCCATCAATCAACCACTCCACTAATTAGAAGCTGTATTTGGCTATTTGCTTCAACAATAATTTGTAAAACGAACATTAGTCAGACAAATACAACTCATTAAGCACTTACTTATCTCTAATTGGCCTCATTAATTACCAATTTTGAGGGATCCTTTTTGCCTTTTTGCCCTTGCCAAAGGTTAATCTAATCTTATGTATCATTCCCTTTATGCCCTTTTTATTATAAGCTAATAATATATTAGTAAATGATTTAAGGTTGAGTTCAAAACTCAAGATCTCATGCTCTAATCCCATTTCAATTTTTTCTTGTTATTTGCTGCGGAAAGTACTTAGCTAGCGGGTTGGTAGAGGGAGTGAGAGGATTCCTGCTTGAAGTCCAAACTCTACATTTTTTTAAAATTTTAATTTATAATAAAATGATTTTATTTATATTTGATTCCCCTAATTTTCAATTTTCTTTTTTAACATACCCCTATAATGGAATCTAGTTCCACGGTTGGTATATATATTTATTCATCGTGTATCCGGTCAATAGTTGATTGTTGATTTATTTACTCAATTTATTTACATAAATTTAAAATATATATGTCTCAAACTCGAGACATCCAAACATTTCTATACCATTAAATCAAAACCCATTAGTTATATGATTTTTTTTTTAAATATTGTGTAATTTTAGCAACAAAATAGCATTAAAGGCGATCAATTTTACCATGATTCTATAAATTAAACCCTGATTACAAATCAACTTACCGATTAGGTCAACATGATCAATTCCAATATATATCAAATCAAATATATTTTTTATATAAAAAAAAGAAGGCCAATGAATTTTTTGAAACTTCCAAACTTTCGGTCATCAATCATAGCATTTCATAGAAGAGGACAATTTAATGGCTCTCCTTTTTGTGAAACAAAATTACCAAAAAACAGGAATAAGATATTTGATTTGATAAGAAAATTCAAATCTCTCAATTAAGACCTATATTACCTAGCTTTGAGTTGGCATCTAACATAATCACAAATGACAAATTATTTAGGCAAAGTGTATAGTTTGGACTAACTTGTAGACTCTAGCTACTTCTTCCTTGTTTTGCTAGCAATAGAATTTTTTTCTAATTATTAAATTTATTGTAGGGCTACCTATTTTTAGCATGCACCTATTTATTATTTTTTTTGTTGGATAAAATAGGGGCAATTGTTATTTTTAATTAATTATTCATAAAATTTATAAGATAAATTGTACTTATATACATTGATTTAGGTTACTGTTAGGGCTTAGGTTAAAGTTATCTATAAATAAAAAATTATTAATATAAATTTTTGCCATTATTAATTAGAGTTTTAGAAATATGTAAAAACCCTTTTAAATTAAAATGCATTTGTTTTCTCTAGCAACTTGCAAGTGATTTTTATTTTTTACTTTTTATTGAATCTTTTTTCAATGTTTTGTTTTCTTCTTTTGTATTTATTGTTACCTTGATTTTCTTTCCATTTGATCCTCTGTGCTGCTTAAGGGCTGTTCGGAAACTGATTCTTACGTAGTGTTTAATGTTTTGACCAAGTTAAAATATTACCTCTATTATTTATATTGGTGAATTGTTTATATTAATATTTTGAATTTGAGAGAGCAAATTACGAAACATTCCTTTAATGTTTCATGAAATGTTCGTAAAAACAGCTAACAACTATTAGGACAATTATGATTAATAAAATAATTAATTTTACCAAATAGGGCTTTAGAACATGTCTTTAATATAGTCTGATAAATAGCAATTTAGTACTTAGCTTTGATAATTATTAATTAATAAAAAATTTAACTACCTCACAACTAGTTTAATATAATTATTAAAGTAGTTTGGGAGTAGCAATTTTGGAACTTTTGTGATTAAAATATTTGGTATTCACTTTAATAAAAAAAAAAAATTTAATGTCCTCTAAAGTCTATACAAAATTTTAATATCATAACTTTTTCCTAAAGAAATACTCAAACAACAATATCAAATAGACACTTAATTATTGAGGGAAGGTTGAGACTTGTTCCTATTTATTTATTCATTTTGAGAAAATATTTTAGCTCTTAATTTGCAATTATATTAATTTTTGATAATTTGACTCAAATGTAAACAACCTCACAAAATTAAAATGCAAACTCTAAATGAATATTCATTTATAAACACATGAAAATTTAAATTTATAAATAACTTTTCCTTAATTAAGACACTTCCTTACATAAGTCCAATGTATTGAAAAATATTATTTATGAAATTCTTTACAACGAAATCAAATCCTAGTTGATGAAAAAAAAAAAAGAAAATTGATTTTTGCTAATTAGACTAACCCAATTAACACAAATATATTAAATTTAATAATATGCATTTGGTAATAAATTAATATTTAATAATCATTTTGACTGAAATTCTTTTTTCATAATTTTTTGGATTAAAGTTCAACAAGGAAAAAAAATAGTTAGCAGCTATTGTTATTATATATTATCATACAAAGATCTTCAAGAGCAAGGCACCAAGAAAACTTGACAAGAAGGAAACTTGTAATGGGTGCATCTTATCTTACAATAGCTGACATCTTTTTTTGCATTTTTTTTTTCTTTTTCTAAGAAAGAGCAAAATGAAAAGGAATGTTAATTAATAATATTCTATATATATATATAACCTCTCATTATAATTAGATAATAGAAGTAAGCTTTCAGCCAATACCAATCTCTTAATCACCGAAACCGACTAATCGAAAGTGAGCACGTGACCATCAATAATCAAATCAACTTAATTAAAAACCTTCATTAAGATTAAATCATTTTCTGAAACAAAAATTCAAGTAAAAACAGGAAAATCAAAAAAAGAATTTGCCGACCCCCACGTGCCATGTAATGTAATAAAAGTTAAAAATGGGATTACAGTAAGCAGGGAGGTCACGTGCAAGGGATCCAATGGCCTGACATTTAACGAAAGATAAAAAAGAGAGAGGTGCTGTGTGTGCCTTGGACTGACCAAATATTCCTCTTTTTGTAATAGTAAAATATGCATATTGTTGGTTTGGTCAAAGGTCAAAGATCCAGAAGTGAACAGAGATTATGGGAAAAGAGGGGTTAGAAGAACAAACAGAGGGTGGGTCAGCGTGTGAGCCGCACGAGGGGATCTCTCTGCCAATATGTCACTTTAACCCTTTTATTTTATGGGCTCAACCACCTTCCCCTCATGGGCTACTGCTCTTCCCTTCCCTTTTTTTTAAGGACCAAGTCATGTGCTTACCCTTTTCACCTGTCACTAAAATATAACCAAATTACACCATCATGTGACCCTTGTTACCTCAATTTCAATACATATCACAATAATATACAATTTCCAAATCAACCATCTAGAGTGTTTTCATTTCCATTCTTGCTATTTTCAGACAATTCTCAAGAATTAGAATATAAACACCATACAATATCAGTTGAAAACTCAGAACAAGAGCCCGTTTAGTTTAATTGTAGCAGTTAGCTGTTAGCGACTAGCTATATAAGTTAGCTGTTCAGACCAATTGCTTTTAGTGCATAAATTCTGCAGATATATTTGACCAAAGAACATTAAGCTAAAACAAGTATTGCAAACCTGACATTGATAGGGTGGGTGTTATCTATCTGCATATTAAGACTATGATTTGTTGAAATCATTACAATGATTGTTGACTCTGAGCACCTCAGAGCTATTACTTTCAGATCATTCTCAAATTAATCTTCAATTAGAAAGCCTGACCAGATTTCATTAGTGACCAATAAACATCAATGTTGTCATTAAGCAGTGGTTAAATAAATAGTTTTTTGGCACATCAGAAAACAAATTTGATATATTTTTTTTTATTAACGATGAAACTTTACATCTTCCCCAGGTTATCACCTTTTCAGGTCTTGCTAATTTTACATGTCTATACAACTGAAATATACAACAGAAAGGTAATATGATAAGTCCAATAATAGACATAACGTTGTTTAAGTAATCTATACCTAGTCTGAAGGCTTCTCAGCAGAGAACATGATGAAGGATTGCTGAACTTTGCTTTTGTAGTTGGTAAGACCACATGATGTGCACAAGTCCTCGATCTCCTCCTCAGTGAAATAGAAATAATTCTCCTGTATTCTCTGCCACAACCATTACCACCTTCAGATGCAATTTATGACATAAAACTATGTGCAGTAGAGATCAAAATATCCCACAACTCCTTTAACTGCAGAATCAGTTTATACAGACCTCTACTCTCAATAAACCTATTATAACCAAAAAGCAATGCAGGATATACAATTTTTACCTCTAAAATAAAATCATCTAGTTTTGTCTTGCTTTTATATTAAATAAGCAAGCATTTTACATCTGGAAATAGGATGGTGAGTATACATCATTCATCCACAAGTTGGATATTGATAGAATTGGGACATTATTCAACAAAACACTGTTTATGGGAAGTAGAAGAATCTGTTGAGTAGCTGATTGAACATTTAGATAATCACTTTTCGCTACTGCAACCTTATTAAGTAGTTATAAACTGCCAGGTTGAGCAAGGTATGTGTTTCAGATGAGCCTAACATTTAGAGGTATAGTACATACGTCAAGCTACAGAATATTTAATCCCAAGGCCTGGCAATTAATCTTTCTAGATGATGAGTATTACCTGTCGGAAGGGCCGTAGTATCCAGGAAGTGGTTGCACTGTATTGAAGAAAAGTGGTTCCGACAAAGACCCCACCGCTTCGCAATACACGACAGATTTCAGCAATCTAACATGAATAGATAATGTCATTGATTGAAAACCATTCTTGTAAAATAGTCGTGCATCTATTCAAATAATGAGAAAGCATTAAACTAAACAAATTAGTTTCATAGAAAGAAAGCAGTATGAGCAGTCAACATCAGCAAGTGGATGCAACCACAAGAACCATAAATGCTAATCAGGCAGCATACCATGTCCAGGCCAACACTGAGAACCTCACTACTCGACTAAACAATTGCTAAATCAAAGCAATGCATAGATCCTGCGCAAAATCAGAGGTCAAGTGCTCTGAACACCAACTACTACTGATTGCATTTCCCTAAGCAGGATACAGCTGTATGTTTCACGAGAACAAATTGCAGGACTTATTTTTGGGCATTTGTCTCAGGTAAGCAGGAAGTTGCTAAGACAATTCAAATGATTGCAAATATATTAACTTAGGTATATAATTTACTTCCAGATTCAGGTGATGGCTGCTATTACCTGATCAAACAATATCTAATTCCATTAAAAAACACGTCCAGCTTCAAAATCTATCATCATAACTTCTACAACAGTTTTGTCATTTACAAGCTGCATAATTTTGTTGAGTAAGGGAAATAATTTCTTGTTAAGAGGCTGCATCAACTGTGAAGAAGGAAATGTTCATCAAAAACTCAAGCATCCTTAGCTGTAGATGTCTCCTCTGTTCTGCTCCATTGTGAGGTAGCATGATTACAACCTCATTGGTTTTTAACTCATTCTGGGTAAATGAATTACCAAAATCCCTCCTCAAATACTTTATCAACGTGCTCAAGCATATAGTACCATACAAGAATGAAGCATCTTACTGAACTTTGTAGTTTGCATGCTTTTAGGTTCCACTTCTGGCATATGATACATCCCATACACTAATTTTGCCTTGATCCTTTCTAACATTTTACTTCAATTACTTAAAAGGAAGGGACCTGGTTATAATCAAACTTGCTTCTTATGAAGGAGACACATAAAGCATTTTCAAAGCATCAAGCAATAAGCTTTCTTCATCTAGAAACACCTATAGACTATACCAAAACAAATCATACACTAGAACGTGAGCTCCTACAACATTTATGTGAAGGGCTCCATTACCTTTTATGAATTTAGGAGAGTTTAGGATCTAACAAGTGTATTTATATGCATAAGAGCCTGTATATGACAAACATGCAGAAGAAAATTGAACGAGAAAGGTCACTTACAGCATTTGAAGGAGAAGGCCAGCAATGTAAGGCTGCACCAGCATGAACAGCATCGACTGAACCTGATGGGAAGGGAAGTCTTGAAACATCAGCTCGAACAAGAGCAAGATTCCTGCATGTTTTTAAAGAATAATTAATTATTTCCTACTTTGAAAGCTTACAAAAATTGGAAAAAGAAAATAGACTTACGTATTTGAGATAGTAACATCTTGCTTAATGAAATCATAACATTGGCGAAGCATGTTTTCAGAAAAATCAAGTGCAATAACTTTAGAATAGGTCCCAGATTTGGCAAATTTTCGGGAAAACAATCCACTGCCGCAGCTAACATCCACTAGGAGACCACCTTCTGCTTGTTTGAAGTACTCCTGGGCCATTTTAAACTGCAGTAACCACGAAATGTTACCAAGTTGATTATGAACTAAGCAGCAGTATCACAGAACAGAGGACAGGAAGCACTTGGTATTACTTCAATTCTCAGACATAAATGTCATTCTACAGAACATATAATCTTTGATATCATCCAAGTTAGATATAGACGAACAAATCATACATGATAGAATAATTTAGCAGCACTCATATTTTGAATGACCCAAATAATATTCGTCCCGACAAAATATTTGAATCATAAAATAATCTATGGCTTACCTCCTCATCAGGACCAGGAAAGCCACTTCGATTAAAATTCTGACGCCATCCTCGCTCATACAAGAATGAAACAAGTGGACTCCTAAGAAGGTAAAAATTAAGGTAAGGGTTTTTCCTCGAACCATTTTAGCTACACTATAAAGTTTCATATTCAAGAGGCATGCTGATTCATCATAACTTCAAATCTCTCATCAACATAAATAGTTGGAAACTATTTCTAGATGCATGAAACAAGTGTTTATCAAAGAGTTATGGCACACAAGGTTTTATGTACAAGAGTGTGTGATAACTTCAAATTCATCTGAACAGTGTTCTGTGTGATATCATCAGATTAAGTTCAGTAATCTTAGTATACCGGAATAGCTCGCTCCTAGCAGGTTTGACTTCAGTATATTCTTTCATTGCAGCAGTAATTGTGAGGTCCAGATATTTGTCTTTGCTGGTGTATGTTTTGTTGCATTTCTTACATTTGAAACCAGACCGGTAGATTGCGGACCTGCAGGTATTGTAGTTACCATGTCAGATCCTAAAGGAACATCAGAAAATGAAAAAAGCTTACCATACCATTAAGAATCACAACTTACAAATTAAAACCAGGCGGGCCTTTTCTTATGAGAGGCTCATAACAGATTGGACAAGCAAATGGGTCAACTTCCAAAGTTTGACTCTGCTCTTCCTGTTTGCCTAAATCCTGAATGCAGAGATTCTTATCAAATCTAATAATATATCAGAACTAAAAACTGGAATTAACATTAGAAAAAAAATCATATTCCATTTATAACATTTAGATCAGGATGTCTTAGACAGGCAATGTATGTAAAATCGTTCAAGTACATTTGTTTTCGGCTGCACTGAAAATTCAAACTTTCAAAGTCTATTACAATTCACAAATGCAGCCCAAATTGGATAAAAGAAGTGTTTAGTTGGAAATAAATCGCTTCCCATACGACAAATTTTGACAGCACTTTCCCACAGCCTTGACTACTGGGCTTAATTTGTATCTGGATTTTCCAAATAAACATGCCTTAATTGATTGGTTTTCAAATAAAAGCAAGAATCAATAGGAATTCATTCTTCTTCTGTCATTTTTAATCTACATAAAAGAGTAAGTAAAAGGTAAGAATTCAACCTCTTGAGTAAGTTCAAAAAGTTCAGGAAATTGAATCCTAAATAATGAGAATTTACATTCAAAATTCTAGTGTATCTCAGAAATCAAAAGCACCTTACTTCTCTACCAAAAACAAAGAAAAATGATAATTCAGTTAAAACATTCCAAAACCATTCAATTTATTCAACTAAGCCATCAAAATTCTCAAAACAAAAAAGGAAAAAAAGCGTAGAACATGAGAACAGAGAAAATTAAAGTATTTACTCGTTCAAGAGCAACTGCTGAAGTGGCGCGAATCGTGGAGTGGAACCTGAGCGAGGAAAACTGGAGACGAGGATGGAAAATTCGGGAATTACGAGAAAGATGAGGGTATTTCGGGTACAAATTTTGGTGAAGGGGGTGAAGAAAAGATGAAGATATCGCCATGGAAACGGAAAGATAGCTGAGTGTCCAAAATTCTAGCTCTCTCCTTCTGTCATCTGTGCGCAGTGCGTCAGTTCGGTTGTGTCTGTTATTCTTTGAATATCTGTGGAAATGGATAGGCAACGTTGGTTGTAAGTGGACTGCTCATTATTACATTTAAATATTTTTTTAATATAATTTAACATTGGAAAAAAGAATTTTTTTTTTTTATGCATAGAAATTTAAAATTACTAATTAATTAGGACTAGTGGTTGCCCCTTTGGATTATTCAGAACATCAATTTGCTATTGTCTTCTTGGAATAAAAGAATCATTTAACATCTAATAACTGGATGTGTTAACCCTCAAAATTTTAATTAAAAATTAATTCACTTTGTTTGTTATCACTTTTATTTTTAAATTTAAATTCAGCTAAAATGAAGACATCTCCTGCCCGAGAGATGATATTAATAAAGAGTGAAATCAAGATTTAATTTGAAATAAAGTTTGGTAAATATTAGAATAACTAAATTAAAGGAAGCATTGAAGCTGATGAAACAAGAGAATTTTTTATTTCCGTTCTTTGATTTTCGATTGTAAACAATTGATGAATGATAATCCTTCATGCGAGTTCAAATTATTAGAAAATCAGCGAATTAGTCTGTTGATTTGCTAGGGCGAGCAACTCCTCTCCATCTCTTACTTATGATGTTCTTCAATTTGATTCCAATAATATATAAGCATCTTATGCTTTAAAAAAATAATAATAAATTCAGGGAAACAAATGGTTAAAAGAAAAATGGAAATAACTGTAGGTTCCGCAGTTCCAATTACAGGACTAAAACTATAATTCTAGAGCCATTACAATAGATTCATATGAATTAATTATTGTGGGTTTGCATAGATTGCACAGGTTTAATATGTTCTTACTTAATTGTAAGACCTGCATAATCTGTTGGTGCATATGGAATAAATAAATCTGATAAAAACCCATTTTTTCTTCTGGGGTTGTAGCCCATGTCCTTGCAAATTTGGTCATTGTACCAAATACCAGTGTCGTTAATACAAGCTCTCTTATAGTATCGCCCAGTATATTTTCTGATATGGTCTCCCCACATTTTGGCCTCCTTTTCCATCTCTCTTATGCAAGGTAATTTAAGACTTCCATCAAGAAAATGTGCCAACCACATGCTTTTCATTTCAGAGTTTCCCAAGTTTGATAAACTTTCATTGTATCCGATAATTCCTAATTGAGGTATACGAGGATGAAGAACTTGTCTGCAGTAATCAAATACAAAAACAAGTTGCTTTAAAAACTTGATTGGCTTGGTGTATTAGGTGTATGCAAGTCTTATCTGTTCCACAGAGTACCTGCTGGATTTTTACATTGATGAGGTATCTAAAAATGAAAATTAGGAAAGTACCTGTAGAGAAGAACTGGAGCCGCAGCCTGTATATATTCCTGGAAAACTGAAGACTCAAAAATAATTTTAAGCTTTTCAAGGCCATTGAATCCTGTGGCATAAATCACAACATCTACTTCTAATGGCTGGGCTTCTCCATCAATAATTAGACCTTCATTACAGAAACCAACGCTTTTTGAATTCTTAATAAAAATACTTCCCTCTTCTAATTTCTCGAAGAATTTCTCAGACAGCGTTGCCATTTGACAAGTAGAGAAATCTTCATCAAATCTCCGTTTGGGTAGCATTCCATATTTCTTCAATGGAAAATTCCATCTTATATAATTCTCCATGACTTTTGAATTTGCCCATCTCTGGATATTCATATATTGGGATCATAAATAAATTAATAGTTCAAAAATTTAAAGTGTTGAACGAATATATATATATGAAATAAAAGTTACCAAAGGTGAAAGCAAAGTGGCCAAGAGAGCTAACAGAAATGTTTCGCCGGGCTTATGAACTAGCAGTTGTGAGAAACGGTTAGCATACAAAAAACCAATCAAAAGTCCACAGAAGAAGGTACTAGGCATAAACCAACGTGCACTCCTTTGAATTACTGTGCATGGGTACTTGACTCCTAAAAAAATTCCAATTAATACAATCTCATCAGGTAAAATTAGATATGAATTTGCTAGGGTTTATTTATTTATTTGTTTTTATTTCTTGCATTTGTTTACTTTTTGCTTACCATTTGTATTCGCACATTCTGCTGCTATATCAGCTCCAGATTTATTGAAACCTATTATTGCAACTCTTTTTCCTTCAACCAAATTTGCAACAGTCATATCATCCAGAGCAGAGAAGTCCATTGAATGCTTCACCTTGCCCTTAAACACTTCAGGCCCTTTATTTGGAGGGAACTCAGGAATATTTGGATAGCCACCATATTGTCCAATGCAAAGAATCACAAACTCAAAATGGTACTCCTGCATGCCCATTATAATTCACCAGTTCTTTCAAAAATCAAATGTCAAAAAAAAAAAAAAAAAAAAACAATCTTTCAAAAATCATTATTCTAAATAATTAACTTTCTTGATGTATGATTATATTATCTAATCATACCTTAATAAGTCTGCCATTTTTGGTTTCTTGAACTTTGATGTGCCACTTCCCTTTAGACCCAAAAGCCTTACCATTTCCACCCCATAAATCCCAAGATTCCATTTCTTGAAATGATTCTCCAACATAATCTATTCCAATAACCTTGGAATTGAACTTTATGCAAGGAAAGATTTTGAAAAATTCAGCATAAGATTCGAGATACTCAATAACTTGGGTATGAGTTGGATGCAAATCTTTTACAGACGACGGCCATGGAAAATCAGAGAACTGGTAAAGTTCTCTAGTGTTTTGCAGTCTAGTTGATTCCATAGTTCTTGCCCAAATTCCTCCAATTCTTGCTTCTGCTTCAAACACAGTTGGCTTGAATCCTTTGTTGAGAGTGTATTTACAGGCAAGAAGACCACTTATTCCTGCTCCGATTATCGCCATTCGTTTTTCCATTTCTGATTGTAAGAAACTCAAAATCTAAAGATCTGCGTTATTTTTGCAGGGATTATAACTTATCCAGTGGGCCCGCGGAAAAATACGGTAATAGAAGTAAAATAAAATTACTATTACCATATATACCTCTAATAATTACATATCGGATATTGACGATCGAATTCATCAGAAATAATAATCACGGTAAAAATTAAATAATTACTGTAAATGCCAGATGAAAAATAAAGACACTAAAATTTACGTGATTCATCTTATACTGTTTGTCTATAGGTGTTTTTCTAAAAAAATTGAAAATTTTTAATCTCATTACTCGTTGAGGTGAGATGTTCATGGAGGATTTGACATAAAGTATCTCGTTGACGTGAGATGTTCATGGAGGATTTGGCATAAAGTATCTCGTTGACGTGAGATGTTCATGGACTATTTGACATAAAGTATCTATTGCAACTTTGGTGAATAATACCTTAATTTAGGTTTATATTCATAAATCAATAATAAAGAAGTTGTGATAAGTGTTTCCATTTATTCGAACTTGTGGTCACTCATATGTTTAATATAAAATATAAATATAATTAAATTAAATCATTACCTAATTGAGGAAAGAAATTAATTCCAGTTATATAGTTCTAAAATTATTTGAAATTGTATAATAATTAATGTCACAAGGTTCAAATTAATAATTAAAGAGATTTTCAATCCATTTGGCCCATAAATATTTCACCACCAATTTTGTTGAAAAAATATTTTAAGTAAATAAATATTTTTTTATTGAAACCATTAATTAACCTATGAATTTTTAATAAAATATTAATTTTTTATGTACTTTTTACTCACTGATTGTCAAAACCACCAAAATGGATTGTTAGTTTTAATGAAAAAACTATTTAATATTTCATATTTTTTTTAATTAAACAACCACTTGATTTCGTAGTTTCAACGCAAAATAAAAAATATTACTTATTTTTCTTATTACTTTTTGCTCGTTATTAGTCGATAATATTAAATTTATAAATAGTTTTAATTTGACATTTGTCACGACCCATTTCCATGGACCGGACCGGCACTAGGACCTGGGTGGGCTTAAGGCCCCCGAAGCCCGTAGTAAGCCTATATTATGCAACCCTCATTTCCACAATCATAACTGTGGATACAGGCCCAACAATTTATTTCAATTATGTATCACTAATACAGTTCATTTACAACCCACTAGAATACAATTGCGGAACTCTACCTGTACATTTATATCATCATTTGTTTTTCGTTTACAGTCTTCTATACTTATGTCTCAACTCCATAGGATTTTTCTTTCTTCTATTACCTGGAAAAAAAATAGGTAGGCAGGGGTGAGCGCCAAAATCAATGAGTAGGGTTAGATAACCCTCTCACCCCACACAATCATACAGATGCTAAAATATTTTTATTTGTTCATCGATTAAATTTATGATCATGCAGTGTCACACAAATGGCAATACAACAGCAACCACAATTATTATCACATTCATATAATCACATCACGTGGAAATTAGTCAGTGGCACCACCTAAAACCCCAACGAGCCGTCCTCACATATGGCTCGCCCTCTCATACATGTGCACCAGGGAGCCGATCCCCCATACGGCCAACTGGTCTAATCCTCACTGACCAGTCCTCTCATTGCTTTTCCATTCTCTCTTTTCTTTTCCATACCAACAGGAGGCAACCCGGTGGTCTCCATCCAATCTAGATCATCAAGTGCTCACAACAGGAGGCCACCCTGCGGGCTACAATCAAATCTAGATTATCAGGTGCGCAACAACAAGAAGCCATCCTGTGGTTTTCCATACAATCCACATCATCAGGTGCACACGGGGGCGCCGATCTCCCATTTTCCCGGCCGACGGTCAAATATCATATCATATTCAGGATCCATATAACAGACCGTCCTCACAAACCCATGGTGGTCCACTTCATCCCAATTCCACACAAACAAGGCATAGTATATTCATAGCACAAGTAATCAAACAACTTTCAATATCAACAGATAGTACATAATAATATGGCAATTCAACAAAATAATGCATGCCAACATTTAGCCGTGAATGCATGAATGCAAGCGGATGATACTAGTTATCTAACACTACTCACAGTTCTTTATCGTCCTCTAAGGAGACTGTTTTCTAGCAACATGCTTCCAGCCGTTTTTCCTCGCATTTCGGAATTTTATAGACCTTGTCGGTAATAGTTGCCGGAGTTGCTCGGAGGGAAGGACAGCGATCGCACCCTTTTGCGATTCGACTATCACTCGTTCGAATAGTTTCTGTGCTGTGAAGACGAAGTCAGAGAGAGAGAGAGAGAGAGAGACAGAGAGACAGAGAGACAGGGACGTGAGGGTGCAGCGGCGGCGGTAGGAGGCAGTGACGTTGGCTGGTGAACGGAACAGAAAGGGGAGGGGAGTCTGTGGTCGGTGCTAACGGGAAGGAGAGGGGGAGAGCTGTCGCGCGCTGGAGAAGAAAAAGGAGGAGAAAAGAAAAGAAAAAGAAAGAAAGAAAAAAAAAAAAAAAAAAGAAAGAAAGAAAGAAAAAAAAATCTGTGCCTTCTAGACCATTCCGGTTCGATTCGAACTGGTTTGGTCTGACTTAGTAATTTGGTCTCATTTTCTTTGGTTTTCGAGTTTTTCACTCGGTTTTTAGATTATTCGTGTGGTTTTCGACATATTAAATTAATTTTCGGATCCGGTTCGATTTATTTTGATTGTTTAGTTCAGGTCCATAATAATAGTAATCATATTTGATTTTTAGGATGATTAATTTATATGTATCTATATTCTTATAATAAATTAATAGCCAAAGTTCCATATTATTTCTCGAATATTTTAAAATGTTCTTAAATCAAAAGTTTCGATAATACATTTTGGGCTTGGGCCCAATATCACAGAATTGGGCTTGATTTGAGACTGTATTTCTATTTGTAGCCCACATGTGAAAATTTTCGATTTTTGATTTAAATTAAATTCAAAAGTTTCGAAAATAAAAATTCGGGGTATTACAATCTTCCCTCCTTAAGACAATTCGTCCTCGAATTGAAACCTAATAGAGGGTAATAGTAATAGAGACATAGATGATCACAACTTTACAATAAGAAATACTTCACATATAAAAGAGTAATGTTATAAACGAAGCGAAGAGAGGTACGATATTCTACTTGTCTTTCTACCTCCAATCATCACGCTTTTGTTTCCATGGAAACCTTCTCTAATGATCTTAAAAAGAAAAATTTCACTTCAAATCACCCATTCTATAACAATTTCTCTTTGACTAATTTAATCTATTAGACTTTCCACTTAATCCATATCTTCTATCCCAAGTTCTCCAAGACCTTCTTTACGTTCTTCCTTGAACTTGTATCCCCAATTATTTAATGAACCCATACTGACGAAAACAGTAATCTTACAACGAAAGAGGTATGCCATTTGAGGCAATTAATTCTAATTTCCTAAACGCAAATCTTATATCCCATAATATTCTTCTTACTTTATACTAAGGGTGTTTAATGTTTACACATTTTCTCAACTTAAACTTTTATAACTTTACCGGTTTGTATCTGTTTATACCAGGTGTTTAGAATCCAGCAACCAAGATTTCTAGTTGTATATACCAATTCAGTCCGTAATACCAACCAACTACAAATTACATAACTTGAGGAGGCAATATTTGCTCAAACTGCCATTAACTTGCTAAGTTCTCAATATCCAACCATGCCCATACTCTACTAATCTATTCCATAATTACATTCCATCTATACTTGTAACGGATTATACCTTGCATGCTTAAACACTACTTAAATACTATTAGCATCAAGAATTTCACAGTTCCTAAGATGGTGCTGGTGCCACTACACTAACTTAGTTACATTCACATCATATTGATTACCAAACTAAAATCATTTTATTTGTCATAATTTATTCATCCCCCTTTATTTATTTTATTCATTAATTTTTTTTTTTCATTATTTTTTTTTTTTGCCACTATTTAATCCATTTTAAAGATATCAGAATACTCTCTTAATTATTTCGTTTATTTATTCCCTCTGTACTACATCACACTATTAGTCCTGATCTAGTTAACTACCCGTATTTCAACCTAATATTTATTACACCATAATTATTTACCTTACCTACTATTCATCCATTCAGAGATCCTTAGTAAAATGCTTAAGCATTGACCTTAATTCTATCTTATCATCCAGATGCCCCATCAAGTTATTCCACCCTTCCAACTTATTTTCATTTCCTAATTTAATTTAATATCAAAATTCTCATAGGGGACCAAAATAAGAGTCATAATATTTCAACTAGGCCTATTTGGCCACTTCAAAATTCTCAACAACATCACATTTCTCTTTATCAAATTCATGTGGTTACACGTTACGACATCATTAAATCTCATTCCAACCAAAGATCACATCTTAATCCAGTAGCCACTCAAATTACAATCATATTCAATCCCAAAATCAAATTTGCATAACATCATTCTCAGTTAAACACATGTAACCCAACAATTGAATTCAATCACATTCGTATAATTCAAAGCAAAACAATCATCACCATAACCACATAGGTTCAATTTTTCCTTGGAAATTTCTTCATGAAATTTTCCTTTCATCAATTATACATAACCACACTACCAATTAGTCATACCAGATACAAGGAATCCATTAATTCCGATTAATCAATTCAAGTCACAATCAAATCTTATATCATTAATGTACATATTCACTCCAAAGGATTCCTTCAAATTTAAATAATTCTCTTATGATCAAGTAGACTATCCGAAAAATATCCAAAGGTTTAGATTTAATAGCAATTTCCTTTAGTTCTGATTTGTCCACAGTCTATAAGGTATAGTACCACTAGCTTCTGTCCTTAGTGCATTTGTTTCCAAGTATCACCGATGTTATACTTCCTAATTCAGTAAATTCATATATATTAGTAGTCTACAACACCAAGTGTCTCATAATGTTAAGTTCAATCGACATAACGCATACATTATTATTATACCTCATAAATTATTAGTATTATTATTACTGTTATTACCATTATTACTGTTATCATTATAATTCTTATTTTATGTCATATATACTTATAATTTTTATTATTATATATACATATATATATTTTTTTTAATATAATTACTGCCTAATAGCGTTTCACTTCCAAAACCATTAATTTCCTTTATTATCTTTTACTTTTATTTTATTATACGAGGTCCTTAAACTTAGCCTGGCTTATTAAACATCCTACATGTATTAGGAGTTTAATTCTACCCTATCTAATACACTTACCACATATTAAACTCTCACTGTATTAATTCCTGGGTCATAATAATTATCCCTTAATTGCATACACTACCTTTATAACTCTGTTGACTATTCAATTTAATTACCCAACTTATCATTTTCTGCCACACACTCTTTTATACCCCTGCATGTCCTTACATCTCATAAAAATTCATAAATCTTCTACTACTTGCAAATACTTTTATTAACTATTTGCAAATCTTTTCTATCTTAGAAATGATTACTCTTAAACTCTTGATTGTTTTCATTTAGAAGTTATTTTCACATAAGCATAACGAAAGAAACATGAACCACAATTTTTCCCATAGTCATAAAATCTCAAAACATAGAAATATTTTATAAATTCCCTGATACATCACTATTCCTATTTTTTTTTATCAATCTTACTAACAATAATTGTTAAGTTATCAAACCTCTAAATACTAACTATCCTTATTTAAATCATACTAATTTACACTCCTCACGTTTCTGTAATTGGCTCTTTTCTTAATGTCTATACAATAACAAGACTAGATCCATTCTTGCTCATCTAAGTCATTGGTAGAACATCAATTCAATAATTGGACAATTATCCCTTAATGTCCCATATCATTCATCAATTCACTTAACTGTCATGGTCCACTATTTATATAGCATAATTATCTTGATTTCTCAATCTAAGTTATTTTCTTCTGCTCAGATCATAGAATCTCTCGTTAAACAATAGTCCTTATTTATTACTGACATAACATCTAGGATGCAACCATTAGTTTAAACATAAAAGGGCTAAATCTCGTTGCATTTAATTCATAATCGTGTCCTATTAAACCATAAGATGTCACAATCCACACAATCTTCATCATCATTTATAGAAAGCAATTTATCTCTTACTAAGAATCACAATTTACTTTTCTTATAACCACCATAATTTATATTATTCCCTGTATTTATACACTTGAAAAGAACTAGCTCATGAATAACACAATACACTTCACTCCACCAAGCAGCAATTACTTCTCATAACTAAAAATCACTTAATATAATAATTCCACCAACATTATTTCTTACGAAAAATACTCATCATTAATTATTATTGCAAATCACACCAAATCATTTATTTATTATTTTTTTTTTAAACCCTATAAATATCATTTATGTAATCACACCAATTAATATATATATCACATTCAGAAGATTACCTCAATAGTCATAATAAATTGCACCAACCAACATCACGTAAACTTTATCAAATCAATACTCTAATTAATTACATCCTAATGTCCTTAAATCCGAATCATCTAGTTCTCTTATTAATTAACACTAACAACGCATTCTCAACATATAGTTTCCGCAGGCATACATATACTCACATTCGTGTATTTTTATGCATGTAGTCCACATCCAACACATTAAATACACTACCATACTTTTATCGTTTAACTTCAACCTATTAACCATATATCACTTATCTTCTTACATAATTAAATTATATATAAATGTTATGTATTTCATAGAAAAAAATTAAATTTTTAAGCTAAGGACACAGTTTCCATTAGAAAGAGTACACTGGTTGATCAGGCCACTGCACTTCCTTCTAATTTCTCCTGCGTTTCAAAGCTTTGACTAACTGTTAATATGATTATCTTTCCCCATTTATTTATGTATTTTATTATTATTATTAATTATTTTATTTATGATTTTGTAACCGCCTTAGTGCAGAGTGCGTCCACCTGCACCAAGACCGTTTTCTATTTAGTGTCTCTCCTTTGTTGGTTACGGCCGATCCCAACGTAGGAGTTTTATATTCAATTTCCTATGTTCCGCAATTGATTCCTAAGGCCCAACTTAATGCTCTGATACCAACTTTGTCACGACCCATTTCCATGGACCGGACCGGCACTAGGACCTGGGTGGGCTTAAGGCCCCCGAAGCCCGTAGTAAGCCTATATTATGCAACCCTCATTTCCACAATCATAACTGTGGATACAGGCCCAACAATTTATTTCAATTATGTATCACTAATACAGTTCATTTACAACCCACTAGAATACAATTGCGGAACTCTACCTGTACATTTATATCATCATTTGTTTTTCGTTTACAGTCTTCTATACTTATGTCTCAACTCCATAGGATTTTTCTTTCTTCTATTACCTGGAAAAAAAATAGGTAGGCAGGGGTGAGCGCCAAAATCAATGAGTAGGGTTAGATAACCCTCTCACCCCACACAATCATACAGATGCTAAAATATTTTTATTTGTTCATCGATTAAATTTATGATCATGCAGTGTCACACAAATGGCAATACAACAGCAACCACAATTATTATCACATTCATATAATCACATCACGTGGAAATTAGTCAGTGGCACCACCTAAAACCCCAACGAGCCGTCCTCACATATGGCTCGCCCTCTCATACATGTGCACCAGGGAGCCGATCCCCCATACGGCCAACTGGTCTAATCCTCACTGACCAGTCCTCTCATTGCTTTTCCATTCTCTCTTTTCTTTTCCATACCAACAGGAGGCAACCCGGTGGTCTCCATCCAATCTAGATCATCAAGTGCTCACAACAGGAGGCCACCCTGCGGGCTACAATCAAATCTAGATTATCAGGTGCGCAACAACAAGAAGCCATCCTGTGGTTTTCCATACAATCCACATCATCAGGTGCACACGGGGGCGCCGATCTCCCATTTTCCCGGCCGACGGTCAAATATCATATCATATTCAGGATCCATATAACAGACCGTCCTCACAAACCCATGGTGGTCCACTTCATCCCAATTCCACACAAACAAGGCATAGTATATTCATAGCACAAGTAATCAAACAACTTTCAATATCAACAGATAGTACATAATAATATGGCAATTCAACAAAATAATGCATGCCAACATTTAGCCGTGAATGCATGAATGCAAGCGGATGATACTAGTTATCTAACACTACTCACAGTTCTTTATCGTCCTCTAAGGAGACTGTTTTCTAGCAACATGCTTCCAGCCGTTTTTCCTCGCATTTCGGAATTTTATAGACCTTGTCGGTAATAGTTGCCGGAGTTGCTCGGAGGGAAGGACAGCGATCGCACCCTTTTGCGATTCGACTATCACTCGTTCGAATAGTTTCTGTGCTGTGAAGACGAAGTCAGAGAGAGAGAGAGAGAGAGAGACAGAGAGACAGAGAGACAGGGACGTGAGGGTGCAGCGGCGGCGGTAGGAGGCAGTGACGTTGGCTGGTGAACGGAACAGAAAGGGGAGGGGAGTCTGTGGTCGGTGCTAACGGGAAGGAGAGGGGGAGAGCTGTCGCGCGCTGGAGAAGAAAAAGGAGGAGAAAAGAAAAGAAAAAGAAAGAAAGAAAAAAAAAAAAAAAAAAGAAAGAAAGAAAGAAAAAAAAATCTGTGCCTTCTAGACCATTCCGGTTCGATTCGAACTGGTTTGGTCTGACTTAGTAATTTGGTCTCATTTTCTTTGGTTTTCGAGTTTTTCACTCGGTTTTTAGATTATTCGTGTGGTTTTCGACATATTAAATTAATTTTCGGATCCGGTTCGATTTATTTTGATTGTTTAGTTCAGGTCCATAATAATAGTAATCATATTTGATTTTTAGGATGATTAATTTATATGTATCTATATTCTTATAATAAATTAATAGCCAAAGTTCCATATTATTTCTCGAATATTTTAAAATGTTCTTAAATCAAAAGTTTCGATAATACATTTTGGGCTTGGGCCCAATATCACAGAATTGGGCTTGATTTGAGACTGTATTTCTATTTGTAGCCCACATGTGAAAATTTTCGATTTTTGATTTAAATTAAATTCAAAAGTTTCGAAAATAAAAATTCGGGGTATTACAACATTACAATTTAATAATTTTTGCCAATTGACTCTTGGTTAAATGGAATTTTTACCAGTTAGCAAGTACAGGTCATCGTGTATATATATATATTCTGGGACTTATTCTGAGGAGTTCTTGTTTTACTTCCTATTGTAGCTTAAAATCCTATGTTCTTATTTTATTTATTTTCTATTTTGTTTGTTTCCTAATTAATTTGTAGTTAAACTTCTATTTGATTTAGGACTTTAGATTAATTCCTAATTGCTTTTAAGTTAAAGTAATCTTAATCGGTCTTGTCACTTGTGTGAGAATTAAAATTCTCAAATTCGATACTTATTGATCATAAAAATTAACTTTTTAAAATTTATATTCTAAATTAAAAATTAACTATTTTATCCTTTTTTTTTAGTATGTAATATTCCTCATAATTACGAGAATAGTCCTAAATTTATTTATGTAACAAAAAATTTGTATTTCTATTTCATCACAGCCTCACTCATTTTAGTACAAGTTTATATTTTATTTTTGGCTTAATCACTAAAAAAGCTTGAACTTTTTAGTTTTTTCAGCTTTGGCCAATACTTTTAATTTTATCAATCATGTTAGGTAAACATTAGAATAACTAAATTAAGGGAAGCAAATGGTTAAAAGAAAAATGAAAATAAATGTAGATTCTGCGGTTACAATGACAGGACTAAAACTAGAATTCTGGAGCCATTACAAAGTGAATTACACATTCATATGAATTAATTATTGTGGGTTTGCATAGAATTCATATATTTTAATATGATCTCATTTAATTGTAAGACCTGCATAATCTGTTGATGCATATGGAATGAACAAATCTGATAAAAACCCATTTTTTCTTCTGGGGTTGTAGCCCATGTCCTTGCAAATTTGGTCATTGTACCATATCGTAGTGTTGCTAATACAAGCTCTCTTACGGTATCGCCCAGTAAATTTTCTGATATGGTCTCCCCACATTTTGGCTTCTTTTTCCATCTCTCTTATGCAAGGTAATTTAAGGCTTCCATCAAGAAAATGTGCCAACCACATGCTTTTCATTTCAGAGTTTCCCAAACTTGATAAACTCTCGTTGTATCCTATAATTGCCAATTGAGGTATACGAGGATGGAGAACTTGTCTGCGGTAATCAAATATAAAACCAGTTATTGCATTAACATAAATGTGCAGTTAAAATTGCTAATATGAATATCAGGAGAGAAGCCAGAAATTTATATTGAGGGAGCAAAACTTTGAACATTCAAATTAAAAAGGGGCAAAAGGTTAAAGTTATAGCATAAAAATTGGCATAGGAAGGGGAAAAACTTATCCACCCCGGTGTATAGGCTCAATCAAGAACAAGTTTTTAATTGTAACGAGAATATTATGACCATTCATTGGGAAAAAAAACATAAAACAGTAATAATATTTTAAAAACTTCTCATTGATTGGTTTGGTGCCAGAGGTGCAAGCAATTCTTATCCACTCCAACGAGTACATTGCTGGATTTTACATTGATGAGATATCTAAAAATGAAAGTTAGGGAAGTACCTGTATAGAAGAACTGGAGCAGCAGCCTGTATATATTCCTGGAAAACTGAAGACTCGAAAATAGTTTTAAGTTTTTCATAGCCCTTGAATCCTGTGGCATAAATCACAACATCTATTTCTAATGGCTTAGCTTCTCCATCAATAATCAGACCTTCACTACAGAAACTAAAGTTTTTCGAATTCTTAATGATAATGCTTCCCTCTTCTAATTTATCGAAGAATTTCTCAGGCAATATTGCAATTTGACAAGCAGACAAATCTTCATCGAAGCTCCATTTGGGTAACATTCCATATTTCTTCAATGGGAAATTCCATCTCAGATAATTCTCCATGAATTTTGAAATTGCCCATCTCTAAATATTCATATATTGGAATCACAAACATATCGCGATCACAATAAATTCATAGTTCAAAAAATTGAAGTGTTGAACGAATACACATATATATATGAAATAAAAGTTACCAGAGGTGAAAGCAAAGTGGCCAAGAGGGCTAATCGAAATGTTTCACCAGGCTTATGAACTAACAGTTCTGAGAAACGATTAGCATACAGAAAACCGAGCAAAAGTCCACTGAAAAAGGTACTAGGCAGAAACCAATGTGCAGTCCTTTGAACTACTGTGCAAGGGTACTTGACTCCTAAAACATTCCAATTAATACAATCTCAGGTAAAATTAGATACGAATTTGCTAAGCTTTATTTATTTATATTTTTTTCTTACCATTTGTGCTGGCACATTCTGCTGCTATATCAACTGCAGATTTATGGGAACCTATTACTGCAACTTTTTTTCCTTCAACAAAATTTGCAACAGTCGCATTATCTAAAGCAGAGAAGTCCATTGAATGCTTCACCTTGCCTTTAAATACTTCAGGCCCTTTATTTGGAGGGAACTCAGGAATATTTGGGTAGCCACTAAATCGTCCAATGCAAAGGATCAAAAACTCAAAATGGTACTCCTGCCCATTATAATTCGCCAATTTTTTTAAAAATCATTATTCTAAATAATTAACTTTTTTTTTTTACCTATAATTTTAGATTTCTAATCATACCTCAAGTCTGCAGTTGTTGGTTTCTTGAACTTTGATGTGCCACTTCCCTTTAGACCCAAAAGCTTTACCATTTCCACCCCATAAATCCCAAGATTCCATTTCTTGAAAAGATTCTCCAACATAATCTATTCCAATAACCTTGGAATTGAACTTTATGCAAGGCAAGATTTTGAAAAAATCAGCATAAGCTTCAAGATACTCAATAACTTGGATGTGATTTGGATGCAAATCTTTTACAGTAGACGGCCATGGAAAATCAGAGAACTGGTAACCTTCTCTAATATTTTGTAGTCTAGTTGATTCCATAGTTTTTGCCCAAACTCCTCCAATTCTTGCTTCTTCTTCAAACACAGTTGGCTTGAATCCTTTGTTGAGAATGTATTTACAGGCAAGAAGACCACTGAGTCCTGCTCCGATTATCGCCACCCGTTTTTCCATTTTTGACTGTAAGAAACTCAAAATCTATAGATTTGCATTATTTTGGCTGTCAGTAGTATTTCTCATTTTGCATTTTTATATTTGTCTATAGGTGTTTGTCTGAGTAAGCGAAGTACAAATATGCTTGACTAGATATGCATTTTAGTTGTTTAAATCCAAATTTGGTGGGTGATTATATTGATTTCTAAGTTTTGGCCATTGACTATTGTTTTTGGTTAAATGGAATTTTTGTCAGCAAGCAAGTATAGGTCATTGTCATATATAAACTATTCTTTTCCAGCATGCACTGTTTGTCCAACATGCTAGCTATTTCACTGCATCTACAAATACAGTGTTTGAATTAACTTTTAGATATTAAAATAGTATTTTATAAAAAATTAACTCATATAAAGTTTAATTTTTAACCTTTTGTGAAAAAGCTATTTAAATAGCTATTACCTACTATAAACAAATAATCTTATCGAATAAACCCTTTATATTACTTCCTAATTGCATTTAGGTTAAGTAATTTTGATTGATCATCCAAAGAATGAGAGTTCTCAGCCCGGTGCCCTATCGACCATAAGAATTAACTATTTTAAACTAAAAATATTATAAATCAGGTAATTACTTATAAACTAAAAATTAACTATTTTATCTTCTTTTTTGAGTATTTAATAACCTCTTAATAACAAGAATAGTCTTAAATTCATTTATTTAACAAAAACATATATTTCTATTCCATCCTAGCCTCACTGATTTTAGTACAAGTTTATGATTTATTTTTCCATGAGTATCTTTTTATTCACTAGTCATTAGGTAAGGAAATTAATTATATACTTTTCACTAATTACTGAACACCTATTCCTGTTTTTATGACAAGTGGATAAATATTTTTTAGCTAGTCACTTTATAAGCTGAATTCAATCTTTATATTATGATCCAAGTTCATTTTTGTTTCCTTGTTCTTAACTTAGTTCCAAATACCTAAATCTTCCATTAAATTATAAAAAATAAATTAAAACGCATAAAATCTTAAAAATTTGAGAATAATTAACTAAAATTGCTTATCCATGTTGAAGCCATGCTACAGAAATCAATCAATTGAAAACAAAGATTTAGCTCCTCTAATTCAAATCTGAAAATCTCTAAATTTTTATTATGAAACTAATGGTGGAGATGTAATGTCTTGATGGGTTGGAAATGTATAAATGGTGTACTCTTGGACCTTTCGGCCCAGGATCAGGCCTAGGCCCATTGTATTATGCAAGCTGATATCCAAAAACACCCAACAACAGGATATAATAAGCATTTTAAAACCAGGCCACAAAAGAGTTGCAGATAAAATAGATGAAGCAGAAAGAAGTAACAAGATGAGACCTTTTACATAGTTACGTTTCATGGCTGCCATTATCAAACCTTTGTTTCCGCATTTCCCTTCTCCAAAACAAACTACAATCTCTACCTCTCCAATTCCATGGATTTCTTGCAAACCTTTCTCAGATTCAATGGCCAATTTGTCAGTTTCACGCTTCTTGGGTAGACAGCAAGGACAAGTTGCAGTCTCTGTTGCTTTCGATCCTTCAAGAAATTTTGACCTTTCGATTTTTGATGATGAAGATGGTAAGTGATAAAGTTAGTTCAGCTCATTTTTTATTTTCTTTTTTCGCTGCACTTGTTGAATTAATTATCCTTAATTGACAGATTCAAGTAAAGTTGCACCTCCAATGCCTCCAACTGAGGGTAGATTTGATGTTGCTATTGACGATGATATCATCCACCGTCTTGATTTATCTCCGTTTCAAACTGCTACAGGAATTACTTGCCCTTTGTCAGGTAACCAAAATTATAATAATTCTATGCCTGTTAGTATAAACTGATCCATTTATAAAAAATTGTGTCAATGAAATGTTTAATTTTATGAAATTTGGCAGAATTTTATAAACAATTATACAATGCATACCCCTGATAAGGTATTTTCATGGTAAATTTGCTGTAGTTGAGCCTAAAGAGTTTTTAGAAAGAACAATTGGATTTAGTATTAATTACACAAGAGAAGATCCTCTTGATCCTCGAGAACTATCAGAATTTCCTGATATAAGACTCTGGTTTGTAAGACTTGATGCTACTTATCCATGGCTACCTGTGTTGTTGGATTGGAGAGCTGGAGAGCTTGCTCGTTATGCAGCCATGTTAGTCCCTCATCAGGTAACACACTAATAAATTTAAAATGATAGCACTTCTGATGACAAAAGAACTTCATGTTGAAAATATTTATTAAAGTTTGTTTTTAAGGTAAATTTCACATATTCTGGTTATAAAACTATAAAATAGTTAAATAGATATGTAGTTTTTCGGGGAAAAAAAAAAAAAAACAGTTTCAACCCTAATGTCAAACAGACACTTATGAAATTGTGTATTTTGCAGATGAACATGAAAATGGGAGTTGTTTTTAATCCAGAAGCACTGGAATTGTTTATTATGAATAAAGTGTTCATTGTGTATTCTTGGTTGAAGCAGCATAATGTTCCAAAGCCTAGACTGAAAACAAGTGATATGGCTAGGATGCTTGGATTTGGAGTAGGAGATGAACTTTTTGACTTGATTGATCAAACCCCACCTTCTTCTTCATAAAAGAAACGAAAAATTGCAACCAGAAGTATATATTCTTTGTACTTTTAGCAGCAAAATTATGTAAAAATTTTTTTGCAGTGAATTATCAACAACACTAATAAATTATGCAATTGAGACACAACTATTGATCAGATGATGAAATTGGAATCCTTATATGATTAATGAATTAATTCTGATTAATGAAGCTTAATTTTAAGTTCTAAAACAAACATAGAACTAATCCATTTTTGATATCCATGTTTGTTTTCTGCTAATAATGTCAAACAGAGAGTGCAGATTTTTCCCCCTGTTCTCAAATAATATTAGAAATAGGAAGCAATCAGGTTGTGTTAGCTTAAGCCCACAACTTCAATAGGAAGCCCAGTCCACCATTCAAAAATTTTACCATTAATATAAATTGTTGTTTTGTTGGTTTAATAATATACACTTGAAACTATAAAATATTATAAAAAAAATTTATCATTAATATAAAATATTATATTTAAAGTAACATTTCCTTATCATTTCTCATCTTATAATCCATCAAAAACTTAACTTTTTATACTTTTAGTATGTGAATTTTTCAAATAATACATTTAGACGGTCACACTTAATCGGTCGGTCGCTTTTAAAAGTAAAAGTTAATTACGGTAGCTTTTAAAAGTAAAAGTTAATTATTTAGAATAGATTAAACGAATGTTGTGATATCTAATCTTCACTCAGTGAAATTGACATGTTAGAATTGAAGTTCATAGAATGGCCTTATAATAATCAAAAATTATAAATGGATAAGTGAGAGTACAAATGGGTTAGGTTAGGAGGTTTATAAGTCAAATGTGATTGTGGAATATGTTTGCAAAGCATAGGTTTTTTCATGGGAACAAATCATTTTGTGATTGGAAATAGAGTTAAAAAATAATTCTTTGCACTTTTAAAAAGTTGAAGAATGATTACACACTAAAGTAATTAATTTTTCCTATTCATAGTTTAAGATATTATATTTTTCTAGGTTAAAGTGATCTTCAAATATTCTTGATTAGAAAGTGTCAACTCCATCTCCTAATTCAATCTTTTTATTAACTGGGGGCATGTTGACTTATGGATTATGTGTGTTTTTTTTATATATATGGTGTCTTAATTGCTTTCCTTAATCATAATTTATGTTTAATTTTAAAAAATATTCTAATTTTCAATACATTAAAATTGAAAAAAAATACAATCATGAATTGTTTGCATCATCATCTTCATATTGTTTGCATTCAGAAATACAATCATGATCACCAAAAATACCACAAGTGATAAATAATAGTTGCATATGCACTGATTGATAGCAATAGATGAACAACATTTCACCAGCCGTATACCCAGGTAGCTAAAATTGCCATTCAACTATACATGTCCAAAATTATTCCAAAAGTAAAAAAAAACTGTAAATTGATCAATTTTCCAAAATTCAAAATTATTCCAAGCTCTACCTATTCATGCATGGACCACCTCCCTCCTTTAAATTCAAAAAAATTCACCAGGAACCAAACCTTATAGTCTGGCCTAATTAACATGTATGGCTCGTAACTTTCTCTCTGGTGTCTAATCAAATGGGTCAATTTCCATATGGTCGGTGAATTGAATGGCAAGGTTGCCGGACCATTATGGCTAAAAAGCCCTCAAAGAGTAGCAAAGTCGAAGGGGTGGCCACCACCGAAGGACTCAAGCCCATGTGATGATGTATGCCAAGACATGTGAGGTATGGTATAAGAGACCTAAGAATGGAGCAAGAAAGGGATATATATTGGTGGAGACCACACCTTGTTATTATTTTCTTGTCTTGATAATTCATCTGAAATGCAAGATTTTTAATATTGCAATTGGTTTTATTATCTGAAAAGATGGGTTTGTGATCTTTCCGTTGACAATATCTTGTTCTTGTTTTCACAGTGGCTTTTGTTGGGAACTGTAGCTGTTCAGTTCTTATTTTAGGGTTTTCTTCCAAGTTGCAGAAACAAACAGGCAGATTGATTTTTGTGGGGACCTTGAAATAAGTTCATATGCTCTGGTTTTTAATTTCTTCCAAGTTTCAAATGAAGATGCATAACCCCATGTTTATATTCAGCAATCAAGTAGTTTACAAAACTTTTGACTTTGAAATCAAACTGCAATCAAAGCCTACTTGATAAAAAAGAAAGAAGGAAAGAAAGAAAACAAAACAAAAATAGTTCTTAAAATAAAGTAAAAACAAAGATACATGGTGATATTTTTTATTATTAATATTGAGAATTATTAAATTGAAGAATTCTCTCTGTTTTTTTTTTTAATATGTAGTCTAAGAATTTGATAACCACAATCAAAAAAATATTGGTCATTCATATACCAGATTTAGACAAATATTTTTAAAAAGATCACCCCATCTCTAGTTCTATGAAAATTGCGAGTTTAGACGACGGGCAAAAGGGTAAGAGTAATTTAAAAAAAAAAAAAAACTATAATATGATAAATAAATATACATTATTCTTTGTTTATTCTAAAAAGGAAAAAGGGCCCTGAAACCTTTTGCATTTGATTCTTTGTCATAATAATATGATGTTAGTCAACGTTTTCTTTTTAGACTATGATATTGGTCAACTTTGGTTTAATTTGATTCATGATATATATAATTCAAATACAATAAAAGGCCAAGATTAATTATGATTCATGAATTTTAAATATTAATGAGACATTAAATAAAAAAAAATATCAGGAAATTAATTCTGCGGTACACATAAATGAAAGGAAGAGATTTCGATATATGGGAATGATGATACGAGCGTGTCCTTCGCATAGAGAGAGGTTTGGAATCAATGTGACAATTTTCCAGGGCTATTGCGGTACAACTTACACTGATTTTCAACGTTTCTTTTGACATTAGACACCCAATTCCAATTCAGCTTCCACATACCTCCAACCCTATTTAGTACTTGTCAACAATGTCTGCATTTTTCCAAAATTTCATAATTTATCTGCGACATATATCTATGAAGTTCAGCTTCGATCCTGAGTGTAATCCACCATAATTATATAACTGACTTCTCAACCAAAACTCTAATAAATACTATAAAATTGTATGATTATGATTTTTAAAAGTGTTGAAATACTATAATAGTTAAAAAACTTGAAAGCTGAAACTACAAAACCCAAATAAAGGGAAAAGGGACTGAGATTGGATTGGTTAGGTGCTAACAGACATAAACATCATAAAACATGTAATCTTACATCAAAATTTAGGGGCTGCTCAGTGTAAGTGGTCCACCTTGCTTCAAATAAGTCCGAGAAACATGTGCTATCCCTTTGTCGGCCGATTCTTCATTATTTATTCATTAATTTTCTTGCTCTCTTTTTGGTGCCTTCATTTATTTCCAATATTATTATTGCATTAAAATGATTATTATTAAAAAATTAATAATTATAAAGATAGGGATAAAGTACATTCTACTGATTGAATAAAAGGTTCTTGAACTTTATATACATTAAATGAAGAGACACACAAAATTTGATCGTTTATACATACACATTCTATTTACTCATAGAATTCGTGTTATCTGAATGATGATCATGACTTCTCTCTTCTTAACAATCCATACATCCTTAATATGAGAGGACCGAAAAGGATGCACCTCCGGTTATCATGCTCATAATAAATGTTGAGTAGCTAGGTATACACTTAAAGAGTGAAATCGATCACTAGTAAGCTCTGCAATGGCATGAGGACCTTCCATCAGAATTTTGAATTTCAAAATTTAATTCCTTTTGACAAAATAAGAATACTAAATTCATTCAGCATGCAATTGAGTAACCATATCAAATTTAATTTATTAAAACATAATTTGATAAAGGTATCTGTTACCTGAAAACAAGTGAATTTTTTTTTTTTATTGGAGATTTATTTAATATTCTTGTAATTCTCTTATCACCAGAAAACATTGGCAGATCCCACATATTGCTCAAGTCTCAAAGATTGACTAACTTAACAAGCAACAGAAATAAGTAGCTGTAGAGCAATGTTTTCAAAAAGTGACCTCATCTTAAATTGGTCCAGCTCATGAATAATTTTTACATCAATTTTTTTAAATTAAAAACTGTTAGCTTCTTCCTAGATTGTGGCAATTAATTTTGCAATTTGAGAAGTACTCCACTAAGTACATTGAGTATAATTAATTACAAACAGATACTTACAAAAGAATGTTTCCTAAAGTAGCATCATTATGTTTGTTTTTACATTTTCTGTTTTCATATTTCAACTCCTCGAACTAATACTTTATCTATTTAGAATAATAGAATGGAAAAGAAAGCTGTAGGTATAGTCTTTCTTTATACAACTTAATTAGACTTTAATTAAAAGAGAAGAAGTCCCCAAGAACAAGTTAATATAACACTAATTAAGTAAGGTTTATGAATTACGGGAGATCTTGTTGACAAATTAAGAATATATTGCATTATATTTTGATTTCTCATAGACTTTGAATATGTAATACTCGGCAATTTCTTGTATCATTGGAAGAGCTCTGGCTATTACTGTCATCAGAAAACGATTAGTAGTTCTGTTTGATATCACCATGTCGATTAAATTGTTTATTATCAATTCCAACAAGGATAAAAAAATTTTTTGATTTGATATAATGTGCAAAAACTAAAGTATTATCATCATTCAATTTTGTCAAAAAAAATATTTAATTTCTATGTTTCACGTAATTTCTATGGAGATTTTGGAAAATTCTTATAACTTATTAGTTTCTCTAATTTTTTCTTTGAAACATAGATTCTCTAATTTTAATAACATTAAAAATTCTGAAATTTATAAGTTCAATTCTAATGGATATGTGAAAGAAAGGACTGTCTTTGGCGTAGGCTTAATTAGACACAGCAGCGAAAGGATTTGTGCTCAACATTAGAACTTGTTCTGTTCCTTATGCTGAAGTTTGGGCGGTTCATGAAGGTCTTAAGATAGCTTGGAATATGGGGATCAGAAGGCTTTTGGCTGAATGTGATAATATGGTGGTTTGTGAACATGATTTCATATAGGAATTCTCCTCAAAACGCGAGTAAGACCTCTAGTTATTTCCATAAAGGAGATGCTTTCAAGAAGTTGGAGCTTGCAGCATTTCGCATGTGTATCGCGAATCAAATTTTTCAGTTGATCATCTTGCAGATAAAGCTCACCAATTCCCGCCGGGGACTCATGTCCTTGACAGTTCTCCTTCGAAAATGGATAGTGGTTATTTCATGACATAAATGATGTTTTTTATTCTAAAATTTCTTATATTTCTTATGTTCCTTAAAAGTGGTTCTTAAGACTCGATCATATTCAGAGATCGAACTTATATTTTCACATTTATAAATATTAATTAAGGTCACCTACTATCCTAATCAAAACTTTTTTTATTCCACGCATTAATACATTTATCTTGTTTAAATTTATCTTCTAGTTTTACTTTTGATATATATAGGTCTACCATACAACTCTCAAAATAACTGTAGCTCGTGAAATAAATGAGTCGACCTAAAATTGGCAGTGTTCTCGACAGGGTAGCCCCCCAAGTGTTTTGTTGCTGGGCAGAGGCGGCAGCACACCTCGTGCCTTGTCAACCGGCGGTGGCAACGTGGCCAAGTCTATTTTGCCACGTTATATTATTGCAGAACCTTAGATGTGGACGCCCACATGGAACGAGCCCCCAATCGCGACAAACCAGACTATTATGTGTATCAGCTAGCTGAACCGAATGGTGATACGCGACGCAGAAACGGGTGACTTTCACCGTTGTCTGTCACGCGTCATATTTACTCTTCTTGTTCCCTCCGCGACACGTGGGCCACGGTCCACCTTGTCTCTCTATCAACTGCTGATGTGGCGGTATCCTATTCTTTCTCCTCATTGAATGCCACAACTGCTACCCGCACTTTTTATGTTTTCCTGTTATTTTATCAAATCTTCTCGTATGTGTGATTTATTCAGTTGTCATGGACTAGGACAAAAATGATCTCTCTCCTCACTCATTACCCTCTTCTACTTTCAAAGGATTTCATTATATAAAACTTCTCAATTTATTGACTAACCTGTTATTTATTTTATATAATAGTACAACGTTAATTTTATCAAATTCAATCAGTTATTATTTAATTGAGTGAGGAATTTTGAATTGAATTTCTCCATCTATTATAAATGTTAGGGAAATTAATTTTTTTTAGAAATGTTAGGGAAAATAAATTAAAGAAAATGCTAGATCATAATTATATATTTGAGCACGATTACCATTTTTTATTGTTGACTATATGTAGAGTACTGTGTTTATGAATAATCACTACTATTATGTTTATGCTCATTAAATAAGGCTTCGTAATCTATACATAAATCTCTGTACCTACCATTTGCATCAAAGGATATTTTATCGAAAGATTTAAGTTATTTGCTTAAAAAAGAAAAATTGAGTACATGATAAGATCAATTCAAAAGTACTTTTTTTTTTTTAATTTTTAGTAGTATGAGTCATACTAGAATATATATCAATGAATTTTTGAAAAGGATGCTTCATCCCCCCCTAAGCTCTTGAAATGCTCCCCTAATGCATAATAAAATCATGAAATTATGTGTAATTCTATAATCCATTTTAATTTATAAATATTTGAAGTATTTTTTTTTAATTAGAATTAAGCTGGATATAAACAAATTGTATCATATTTGTATTTTATAATTTCCAATTCTAATATCATTTACATGGAATGCAAGAACCCTAAAGGCCATTTATTTATTTTCCAAATTTTCTAAAATTAAATTTAAAAAAAAAAAGCTTTGGATCACCGGCACTTGAAAATCCAAGACACAAAGCTATACAAGATTAGATTTATCAAGAGTCCCATCGCTCTTTTACAATCTGCCATACCACAGGTCAAGTTGACTTACTATATATATCATAAATAAAATATAGCATACATTAATAATGTTATATCAATCTGATTTTGATTAATCACTCAAAGAAGAAAAACCCTGTATATAATTTATATAGCCATATGATCTGCTTCATCCTGTTAGCTAAAAATGGCAGAGCTGACGAGCCAAGAGAGGAGACATGCATTTGATGGTGATGTCGCAAAAGATATATAATTTATCAATAGTCTAATCTGAAAATAAAACCTAAAAATTAATCTCTTGCTTAAAATAAAAAATGAGACAATTTGGACACAACTCTACCTCTAAAAGAAAGAAAAAGAAAATTAATGGGTAGTAGCCTTCTTTTTTGAAAATTCATATATGGGTTCGTAGGCTTTTTTTTTTTTTTTTTTTTTTTCCATTTTTAATGTACCCAATAAACTCATAAGTCATAGAAAGAGACCCGGAAGTCTTTCTTCTTCCATAACTGAACAATAAGAGTGCCCTAATGAATCAATGATTAGTCATTTCCTTAGACAATATGTAGCAGCATCACTTTACAGTAGAAAGACAAAGGAAAAACATAAGAAAGTGGAAGAAAAATCCTCCCCTTCTTAAAGTTTTCATGTTGGAGAGAAAACTCATTATGTGGGTCCCAAGTCCATGTATATTTAAGCAGTGTATTCCCCATATGCTACCATATTCAATACACAAGCTTTAATTATTTTCAGATTCAAGATTTTAAAAGAAAGAGAGAGAGAGAGAGAGATAGACCCACATATTGTACCTGATATTTGGTGTACTATTAAAACTTCTACTGCTATTCCTGTCTTTACCAATCTTTCTCCTCTCCTCTTCTCTAAATCTTTTCTCCAAATGAGGCCTTCTTTAGTTGTTTCTCTTCTTCTTTTGTCCTTTCTTCTTCATGAGGCTAAAGGTATATATATATTTATATATACATGATTGCTAAACTTATTTATCTTATGAACTTGCAAAATTTATAAATCTTTCTAACATGTTTTATTCTTTTGCTGTAGCAATTCGCTTGGAAAAGGAATTTATGCAAGTGGCGCAGCAAAAGATTCATGTGAGTGTTCATGCTTCTGTTTTCTTTATATAATATAAATATCTTTTTTTTTCCAATTTTGATGCGAAATTAAATGAATATTCTTGATTTATGCAGAAGGAGAAGAAGAGTACTTCATTAACAGAAAGAAGTAACAAAAATGGTGGTTTTGGAGATGTTATTCTCTGCAAAGAAGGACAATGCACAGGTACCTTGAAGAAAAGAGTTACTAAAGTATCCAAGAAATCATCACCTCATTGGTTACCAAGAGTTCATGAAGATTATTATGGACCTAGGCTTCATAAACCTAAGCACCATTAATTAGCTTTTCCTTACTTTACCTAGCTAGAATGGTTAATTATTAATTGATCACTTGTAGTTCGTTTTTTTTAGCTAGTCTCTGACATAGGAGCTGCAGTTGCAGTTGGGTTTTAGAAAGATTTAAACCCATGACCATGTACTGAACTCAAAAGCAAGATTTTCCCCAGAGAAACTGATGAGACTACGAATTCTTTAATCATTAGTAATTTCTTGAGGAAAAATAAAATAAAAAATCAATTTATTAAGAAATTCAAATATTAATTTCTTGCATTTTCTAAATGATTCTTGATATTTATTGTTGCAGGAATGAGCAGTAGAAAACTTGCTACTGTGACCACATCTACTATTTTCACCACCACCACCACCACCAATAAGGTTGGCTACTAATTACTATATAGTAAAAAATAAATTTCTATTTTTTTATAAAAAAAAAAAAAAAAAAAAAAAAAAAAAGAAGAAGTTAAATTTCTTTAATTAGGTTTGACATAGGAGAGGTAGCAGAAGAGTACTTGGAGGTGGCTACTCATCTGCTACCTTTTTTATGTCAAAAGCTCCAGCTTAATTATCTGGTTATTGTACAGAAAGAGGAAAATGGAGGGAATAAAGCAGATAGTACAACCATAACAATACCAAAGGGATCAAGATCAGGAAATGGAGAAGTAGGTGGGGAACATGAGAAGTTCACCATTAATTCATCTTCGCCAACTTCTGAGCAACAGAAGATGACCCACGAAGATAACTATGTGGACATTATGGATTATTCTCCAGCAAAAAGAAAGCCTCCCATACATAACTAATTAATTAAATAAAAATATGTACTCTTCAGCTCTAGAGAGAGAAGAAGAAAAGAAAATGGAAGTTTTAGGATAATAAAAAAACACTGATAAAAAGTTGAACAGCATTACAGAAATGCTGCAGTTTTTTAGGGCTAGGAATGATTTTTGTACATTATATATATTCCATTAGCGAATTTATTTTAATATACTATGATTTTGATTATTGAGTTATAAACACTTCAATTCCATGGGAGCTTACCACTAGGCTTCTATATAGAACACTATATAAGTATATTTGTACAGAGAATCCTTATTAAATTAAATGATAATGGTTAATTATGTTATTGAAAAAGCTAATAGCATGTATTAATATAGGGGAACCTCACATTGGATGACTGCAAGAGTGATGAGGTGTGCATATATGAACTATGGTTGAACAAACTTTAAAATATTACGAGGCCTTCTCCGTCGAATTGTAAGGTCTTGCTCGGAAAAAAAAAAAAAGAAAAAAAAAAAAGAAAAAAAAAAAAAAAAGCGAAGGGTATTTGAGAAAAAGAAAATGGCAATTGGATATACAAGTCTGAGTCCAATGAAGAGGATTAGGCCATTGTGCTAAATGAAATGAAGTGATAATCTGAAACGTTTTTTCTCTGTGTTTTGGGCTGGGTCTACCAGGTTTCAGTTATTGAATGCACTGTATGAGTAGTTACAGCTACATGTGGGGATCACGTGTTGTCTCTCGATCTCAGGTCATGTACACAATGGCCCAAGACAGCCCAGATTGCTGTGAACCGCGTCTCGGTCTGGATGTACAAATGGCCCAAGACAGCCCAGATTGCGGTGAGCCATGGATTGGAAAATGAGCTCAGAAAATGTTCTCTTGATGACCCAAATTCAGTATGGCCTTACAAATAGTCTGGCAAGGAAGTAGTTTCCTTAACTTTCCATTTTTCGATTTTAAATCTTCTTTATGTGCATTGGACATGACGTAATTGTTAGGATATAATAGTAATTAGATAAGGTGTTAGCTCATATAAATAGGCTATTAAATAGATATCATTGTAATTTTTGACAAATCAATATATCCTTATATTATTCTGTTTTCCTGTCTCTTTCTTTCTATTTTCTCCCTTCCCAATCACTCTGGTTAGGTTGTTTCCTAACACTATTATTGACTTTTGCCTTTAATTAAGATTAATTAATTATCTAAGTTCGGTGAATCTGCACTGAAAATAGTTAAACTTAGTAAATACTTACATTTGAAAATGAAGTGATTGTGGATCAATAATCGCATTGGAAGCCAACCAATTATGGTCTGGTTGGTTTCCTCACTTATGTGAGAAGTTTTGAGTTCGAGTCATCTCAACCATAAGAGTTGTTATCAATTTGGTGAGTTAAGAAAATAGTTATCCCAGATTGCATGTAGTATTATTTCAGCATATTAAATCTTCATGTGAAAATATATATATATATATATATATATATATATATATATATATATATATATATATATATATATAAAGATTTAACATATTAACTAATTTGGGATAAACGAAAAATGAGAGTGTTTATTATTTCATTATTTGTTGCTCATTTGTTCCACTTTAATAGTAATAAATATGATATTTTACCTTGTTCTGCTTTAAGTGCTCATTTAGGATTTAAAAGTATATTAATTTTTTTTTCAATTTTACCCATATTTATTAAGTTTTTTGTAACCAAATTAAAAAAAAGATCTTTTAATTTAAAAAAAAAAAAGTCAATTTAGATATTCTACTATATATCTTTAAAAAATCAATTTATTCTAATCATTTTCTTAACTCTGTGTGAAAAGACAACATTAATTTCTTTAGTGACTATGATGAATTTCATGTCCAATCAAAATTATTGTTATAAATTTATTGCAAACCTAATATTTTGGTCCTCCTCTTTGCCGTCTAATTCAAGCTAATTATTGTCAAAACTTCCATGAAGTCTTGCAATCCCGTCTTGCACGTTCTCCGTTCGTTGAATCAAAAATTATATTATCAAGATCTTAATTTCAAAAACAAAAATATTTGTAAAATTAGTTAGATAAACGTGAATATATATATATATATATTAAAATTAGAATTTTTAATTGAATTCAAATATTCCTAATCGAGTTCAAATGATTTCTTTTTTTTTTTTTACATAAAAATATTAGAATTTCTAATTGAATTAATATCTGTGTTTTTTAAAATATTTATCCTTTGTTGTCATAATAATAAATTACTAAAGATATATTTGTGTCCATCTTATTATTTTCCTCTTCATTCCCATATTTACAAATACTGGTTTTTTTAATGACGTACATTGCACGTTGACAATGCTCATTATATTTTTATTTTTTATACTCTTTTAATTTTTTATATAAATAATGTGAAAGCATAAGTTTTTGTTTAAATTACAATAAATACAATTAGTTAATTTGTATTAAACTTTACCGTATAAGCGACTTGCAATGTTATTTTTTACGTACTTGATTCTATTTTTTTTTATAATGAAGTAATCTCAAAATAAAGTTTAATCCAATCATTCTATCTAATCATTCAGTCCCTAATTTATAAATACAAATTCTTAAAAATCTGATAGGTGCTCAGAAAAAAAATCAAGTTTTCACTCAATCTCCAAATCTTGCCCTCAATCCCAAATCAATATCTATATACAGCTATAATGAAAAATAATTTTTTTTACTGGTAGGTAAAAGAAAAGAAATGATAAGATGATCTGAATTAATAATGATAATCATTTTTGCTATAGTAATAGTATCACTTACCCAATGCATTAGAGAAAAGAATATAAAAATATACACACAAATTTTTGAAACCCAAAAAATGACTAAAAACAGAAATATATAATTCTAATTTTTTTTTCAATTTCATAAGCACTATTTTCTTTCAAGTCAAATATATTTAGGATATAAAAGAAAAAATATCAAAAAAAAAAAATAATAAAAGTGCTTAATTAGGAGGCCATCTATTTATTGCAAAGGGAGATATAAATCTCTTACTAAATTAAAGTGATAATGGTTATAAATTAATACAATAATGAAAAAGAAAATAAAAATAAAAAATTTTTATTAGGAATAAAACTCTTTTAAGAACTCAACATATAACAAGAAATAAATTATATTAAAAAAATTATCAATTTCAATTTCAAAAATAACTTTGGAAATGCTATAATTTAATTAAATTTGATTTTGATGGACAAAAAAAAAAAAAAAAACCAAGTCAATAAATGAAAAGTACAATACAAATCATACTAGGATATAATATTAGTCGGTCAATGAGTTTATTCAAGTATTTTGTTTATCTATTATTCTAAATTGTAAATTTAAAACAAATAAATAAGTTAATTAAACAATAAAAAAAAGATTATAAAAACGTCCAATCAAATAATAAAATATAATTTTTCTTCTTAAACACAGGTATCTCGAGTCTACTAAGCAAGAACTAAATCATGCTCGCACCAGGTTGGCTCAAAAAAGAATAAAGTGCTTTGGGCAAGTATTTGCTCCATCCATGCGGATCAAACCCTCGACCTCACCTAAGGGAGAAGAGTGTCAAACCACTCATCTAAATATTCGTTGGTATAAAAATATAATTTTTGAATTGACTACGACTAAGGCTATTTTAGGATATTCTAAATTTCATTGAGGACGATATTGAAAAGTCCATTATTTCCCCCATATTCCAACATTTATATATAGTACTAGTCTTTTGTATGACATGTTGCACGTTGACTATACTTGTTATATACTCATTTTTTATCTATATATATATCATAAGTTTTGTTTAGATTAAAAATAAATACAAGTGATTAATTTGTATTATACTTTGCCGTACAAATTACTTGCAATGCTACTTATTATGTACTTAGTTCTATTTTTATATAATGAAGTGATCTTAGAATAAAGTTCAACTCAATTCTTACACATAATCCTTTAGTCCATAATTTATAAATTCAGATTTTTGAAACCCTAATAGGTGCTAAAAAAAAATCAAGTCATCAATCAATCCCCAACCTCCTGCTTTCAATCCCAAATTAATTTCTATATACAACTATAATGAAGAATAATAATAAATTATTTTTACTGCTAGGTTAAAAAAAAGAAATGAAAAGATGATATGAATTGATAATGAAAATCACTTTGACCACAATGACAATATTATTTACCCAGTGTATCAGACAAATGAATACATGCACATATATACATATTCTTGAAACCCAAAAAGTGACCAAAACAGAAATATATAGTTCTAGCTTTTTTTTCAGTTTCCTAAACATTATTTTTTTTTAAGTCAAACAGATTTAGGATATAAGAGAAAAAAATATCAAGAAAAAAATATCAAGAAAATTAAAAATCATCAATAGGCCATCTGTTTATTGCAAAGGAGATATACATCCCTTACTAAATTAAAATGATAGTAGTTACAAACTATTCAGTAACGAAAAAGAAAATAAAAAATTAATATTAAGAATAAAACTTTTTCAAAACTCACCTAACAAAAAAAAAATGTTTCAATGTATATAGGTATATAAATATATCAATAAAATATTATATATATTTTTTAAAATTAAAATTTCAATTGTTTACCATTCCATGTTTAATTATGTAAATTCTATTTGAAAATTTATTTTTTAAAGAATATATCCAATCAAATATGACAAACATTAAGAACAAAAATATTAATAAAAATAATATACTTTTTCTTCTTTTTTATCTCTCTCTTAAATAAAATATTATATTATATATATTCTATTTGAAAATTTATTTTTTAAAAATATATCCAATCATATCATACAAACATAACATAAAGAAAAAAAACATTAACAAAAAGTATATCCAATTAAATATTTAATAAATAAAATATAAAAAAACTTATGTCTCATTATCATATATATTCATTAAAAATAAATTTAGTAAATATAAAAATTAAAATTTTGAAATACTTAATTATATATATGTATTTATTTAAAACATTATTTTTTTCGATTCATTAGGAGGCCTGATGGCTAAAACAATACTGCGGGCTACACAACAATCAAATTGGTAACTCACCTAACAAAAAAAAAAAGTTTCAATGTATATAAATATATAAATATATCAATAAAATATTATTTTTTTAATTAAAATTTCAACTGTCTACCATCCAAATTTAATTATGTAAATTCTATTTGAAAATTTACTTTTAAAAAAATTTATCCAATCAAAATCCTACAAACATAAAAAAGCAAAAACATTAATAAAAATAATATATTTTTTTCTTTTTTTTTATCTCTCTCCTAAATAAAATATTATATATATATATATATATTCTATTTGAAAATTTATTTTTTTAAAAAAATATCCAATCATATCATACAAACATAAAGAAAAAAAATATTTTCTTTCTTTTTTTATATATATTTTCCTAAAAAAAATTAAATATTTAATAAATAAAATATTAAAATTTTCAAACATCTCATTATCATATATGTATTTATTAAAAAATAAATTTAATAAAGACAAAACTTAAAGTTTTAAAATGCTTAATTATTTATATGTATTTATTTTAAAAATAATTTTTTTATTCATTAGGAGGCCTATTGAGCAGAAAGAATATTGTGGGCTACACAATAATCAAATTAGTGAAAACACTTGTGGTCGAAAAGATCAAACTTGAGACCTCTCACTCCTCACATAAGTGAGAAGATAATCAAGCCGCACATAATTGACTTAAAAAATAATTTTTATAAATTATACCCAATTAACTAATAAACTGTAATTTTTTAATTGACTGTCATTAATGGAACTTTAGAACATTTTAAATTTCATTTGGGTGATATAGAAAATGTCATTATTCCCCTATATTCTCACTTTTATATATAATATAGATAGATTATCGATTATACTTGAGAAATTTCACCTAAAAATCAATAATAATAATAAGATGATGATGATGATGACGACGACGACGACAATATAACACCAAATATTGAGAAAATTAAAATTCTTTGAATTGGTAAACTATTTTTATAAAAACCTTCTTTGAAAGCAACTCTAACGCGCTTTCAACAGTTTATTTTCCACAACATGGGTCAATGCACAGTTATTTTCCATATTTCTATATTATATATTTTTCTAATATGGGTCCTTCAAATTAATTTGCCGTGTCGCTATAAAAGACAAAAGCATCAAGAACATCTGATTCATTACACAAATATGAAAATGGTGTTGATCAGAAAGAGTTGGATGCTGCTGATGATTACGAGTTTATTATTACAAAGTAGTAATGGTTGTTTGAAGCATGAGAAAATTGCCCTTTTGCAACTCAAGTCTTCCTTCAAACATTCTGATAATAGCCCCATGGCGGCTTGGGGAAGTGTTGATAATTGTTGTAATTGGACAAGGGTCGAATGCAATCATAATACTGGGGAAGTTCATGAACTCCATCTTTACTCCTTACAAGATTCTAATTCAGAAGAGTGGTATCTAAATGCTTCTTTATTTCTTCCCTTTCATAAATTGAAAGTTCTCGATTTAGGTTCCAACAACATAGCTGGATGGATCAAGAATGAAGGTATCTATCTATTTATTTTATTATACAATTAATTATAATCATTTGCAAATCAATAAACGATGCTAGCTTTTATAGTTTTAACCATCCGGTATCCGAATTTTCTGACTCGACTAATTCGGGTTCGCGTCGGACGAGCTCACAAAGGGGGCAAAGCACTCCCTTGAAGTGTTTAATAGGACTCCATACCCAGGACTCAAACTTAAGATATCTGGTTAAGGGAAAAGGGGTCCCTGTTATCCAATTTCACCTCTCGAGTATAATGAGTCCAGCTTTAATGAAGATAAGAATTATTATATTATATTATATTACTCATACTTATAATTCTTTGTTCGGGTTTTGAAAAGCAACCTACACTTAACAATTTAGAGATTCTTGAGTTAAGTTAGAGCATCTTCAATACAAACGTGGATTGCTCCTATTTAATTGCCAGATCAGAAAAATGAAAAGATTTTTTGAAAAATACTCCTTAATGCTAATGTCTATTTAGGATGTCAAGTTAATGTGTCCAAAAAATCAATAGACATTGTCTAGTACACTTTCTATTTCTATAGGTTCTCTTAGACAATGTTAACAGTTATTGCTCTCTGGTGATTGGTTGCATATTAAATTGTGAGCCCAGAAAAGAGAGAATAAAAGGATATTCAAAACTAATGCATTGAAGATAGTTTTTTAAAATTTATGGTCTATAAGTAGACATTCAACCACATCATTATTCACACATTCTATTTTACATGACACATCCGCCACAATCCACGTTAGCATGGAGATGCTCTTATAATATGTTGAACAACAACAGTCTAAAATGTCTAGGTGGTCTTTCATCTTTAAAATCTTTAAATTTGTATAGCAATAATCTCAAAGGAATTATTGATATTCAAGGTCAGCTTTCACTTCACTCTTTTTATTTTTTTTTTTCTTTGGAAAAATCAATTTGAAATTTTTAGCTAAGTCATCATATATGTGTTTATAGCTAACTCATTCTATTTTTGTGTATCAACTATTAAACAAAGGAAAAAATCATATGTATATGTGCAAAATTGAATAATTTGAAGAATTTACAGGAGTTGAATATGGGAGGCAACCAAATGAAGGCTTTAAATATTTGCATGATACGAATTGATTTTTCATTGCACTCATTAATTATGTTGATTGCTTTTTTTGAGTATTGGAAAAGGGGATTCGAACTTAAATTTATTGTCAGGTCGTGCAATTATTATAAGAGAATCCAAATGCACTTACCACTATACTATATCTTGGTGTGCAATTGTTTTGATTGCTTAATTAAATAAGTTTAAAAAATATTATATATATGTAGGTGATGAAGAATTGCTGAAGTTGAGGAATCTGGAGCACCTTAGCTTAAGAGGAAATCTCTTTAATAACAGTATTCTATCATTCCTCAAAGGGCTCTCATCTCTCAAAAGTCTGGACGTAAGAAGCAATCAATTCCAAGGACCATTCAATTTCAAAGGTTAAATAAGTTTATTTTCCCTCTCTTTATGATTCAGTTTAAAACAATTTGAATAGAAAATTGTGTATAATTAAATGATCTAATTAGTCTTTTTTTTTTTTTTTTTTTCCGAATCAGAACTACGAACCTTAAAAAGCTTAGAGGAGCTGGACTTGAGTGGAAATAACAACATTACAAAATTTGTGGACTCACCAGGTGCGCTTACAATCTTGATTAATATGTGTTTTGGTAATTATTGACATACATAGATTCTATTCTCACTTGCAGATAAAAGAAGTCTAAGCAACTTAAGTCTCCTTCTAAATTATATCACCATAGATAGAAGAAGCCATCTTGTAGAATCCTTGGGGAAATTCCCCTATCTCAAAGCCCTATCTCTAAGCTTTTGCAAAATTTTCAATGCAACTATATTTGGTCAAGGTAATTAAGTTGATTTATACTGTAATTAGCTTGTTGGCAATTACTCTTCTGTGCATTTCAATTATTTCTTTTTTGGTATTTTGATAGACTTGCTTAATTTAAAAAATTTGGAGCATTTGGACTTAAGTTTTTCTACTATCGAGAGTGGCTTTCATCTACAAAGCATTGGAATGACGAGGAATCTTAAAACTCTATCTTTGCTAAATTGTAGACTCACTGGATCCATACCTGCCGACAAAGGTATATTTAAGAAAATCCCCTCTCTATGTTGCATCATCTCTTTCAAAAAGTTAGAGATTTTAGCTAATCAAATCTTTTATTTTTATTATAAATTTATAACTTTCAGGTCTTTGTGAATTAAAGTATCTGCAGCAACTAGACTTAAGCGGAAATCAATTCAATGGTAGCTTGCCATGGTGTCTAGCAAATTTGACATCCCTTAAACTATTAGATCTCTCTTATAATAATTTTATAGGAGATGTTGCTTTATCTCCTCTTAGGAGTTTAACATCCCTTGAATACCTAAACCTCTTTGGAAATCTCTTTCAAATCCCAATCTCGCTCTCTCCATTTTTCAACCATTCAAAGCTCAATTATTTGGATTGTCAAGATAATAAAATATATGCCGCAATGGATGATCATAATTTGACTCCAAAGTTTCAACTAGACATTCTTAAATTATCTGGCTATCGTTCATATGGTAGTGGAAAGCTTCCCGGCTTCCTCCATCATCAGTATAACCTACAAGTAGTCGATCTCTCACACAATAGAATTCAAGGGAATTTTCCAAAGTGGTTGTTAGAGAATAATACAAAACTAGAGGAACTTCATTTAGCCAATAATTCTCTTTCTGGGTCTTTTCAGTTACCTACTCATTCTCTTTTGAATTTATCAATACTGGATGTCTCTGATAATTACTTGTATGGGTACCTTCCAAAAAAAATGGGAATATATTTTCCAAAGTTGAGAGATTTAAACATGAGAAGAAATAGTTTGAGTGGAAACATTCCCTCTTCATTTGGAAATATGAGCTTATTGACAAAATTAGACTTATCCGACAATAATTTATCAGGGAGTATACCAGAGCAGTTGACCATGGTTTGTATCTCATTAAATGAACTTATACTTTCAGATAATTCTTTGCAAGGACAAATATTTCCTGAGAGTGCTAACTTGGAATATTTGGAAAAATTACTTTTGGATGGTAATCGATTGAGCACAAGTATACCAAATAGTTTGTCTAACTGTACTAGGTTGATAATATTTAATGTCAGTGATAACCATCTCTTTGGAAATATCCCAAAATGGATAGGAAATATGTCTTCTCTTGAAATTTTAGATCTTTCACTCAATAGTATCTCTGGAAGCTTATCATCCAATTTTTGCTCTAATTCTTACCTAAGAGAAATTCATTTGTCAAAAAATAAGCTGCAAGGATCTCTCAGAAATGTTTTTAGTGATTGTTATAGTTTGATGGTGTTAGACTTAAGCCATAATAAGTTGATAGGAAAAATTCCAACATGGATTGTCAACATTTCTAGGTTGAGCTATATTTTGTTAAGTCATAATAATTTTATTGGTGAACTTCCAATTCAATTATGTGGGTTAAAAGAACTAAGCTTGATCAATTTTTCTCATAATAATCTTTCTGGTCATGTTCCCTCATGTTTGACATTGCGTAGTGATTCGTCTAGAGAACTTGAAACTCAATCTCCTGACCCACCACCTATGCAACCTTTAGAATTTACAAATAAAAATGCAACTTATTCTTACCAACGGAAAACCCTCCAATATCTTTCAGGGATTGATTTCTCTTGTAACAAATTTTCAGGAGAGATTCCACCTGAAATTGGAAATCTTAGTGAAATCCAAGTGTTGAATTTGTCTTATAACATTTTGACTGGACCAATTCCACAAACATTTTCCAATTTGAGGCAAATTGAGAGTTTAGATCTTTCTTACAATAATTTGGAAGGAAAAATTCCCTCTCAACTTACTCAATTATATTCTTTAACAGTTTTTAGTGTAGCACATAACAATTTATCTGGCAAGACACCTGCGAGGGTTGGTCAATTTGCAACATTTGAAAAAGGCAGTTATGAGGGAAATTCTTTCCTCTGTGGATTACCTCTTCCAAAGCCTTGCGATGCAACCACATCTCCGCCGTTGATGCCAACAACTTCAACCGATGAAAAAGAAGAAAATGGCTTCATCGACATGGGTGTTTTCTATGTGAGTTTTGTGGTGTCTTACATCATAATATTATTGGGAATAGTTGCAATTTTGTATATAAATCCATATTGGCGTCGAGTATGGTTCTACTATATAGAATTGACTACCACCAATTGCTACTATTTTTTTGTCGACAATATTTCTTTCTTGTCCAAGTTTGGAGTTTCATAGTATTGTGTCTTGTCAGATACTATTGAGTTTATGCATTCTCAATATTTCATAATTCATGTTATAACTCTTATAATGAATAATGAATGTAATAAAGTGAATTATCAGTTTTAAGTGTGTTAGAAAATATTAGTTGCATCTTAACCTGAGCTGTAATCTCTTTAATAACAAGATTCTGCCATTCCTTAAAGGGCTTTCATCTGTCAAACAAATTGTATATACTGTACAGCTAATTTTAGTGTTCGACAGATAAACTGAAGTTTATTTATTCAAAAATAATGTATTTTCTAATAATTTCAGTTTTAAGCTATCTCCCTCGGTCATAATAAATTTGTCTTGTATTATGATTTAGATTTCTCGAATCAATCTCCTATTGAAATTGGAAATATTTGTATGATTATTTAATTTGCTAATGTTATATTGCAATCAAAAGAGAATAATAATAAATATTTTTCAAAATATTATTATTTTTTAATTTGTATTATTGGGCCACCAGAAAAGCCCAACTTAACCATTTAGCCCATTAGACTGCCAATTTAATAGATATGTGCTTCATCATCATCATATAATATAATTGCGGGCCCAACTTAAGAATAAAGAAAATAGTTTAATTTAACATCCCCTCGAATGTTAACGGGGCAAAATAATTCATGAAATGATTTTTTAAATTTCTTTGTATTTTGTTTAAATAAACAATTATTTAAAATAAAATATTGAATTTTGATATTATAATTGTGTTTTTATATTTTGTTATTTAGGAAATATAAATCCAAATACTTATATTATTTATAAATGTTAATTTATGTGTAATATTCTCCCAAAAAAAAAAAAAAAAAAAAAAAGATAAAAGACTTCGTCATCTGCTATAGCATTTTATTTATTTCTGTTACTTACAATTTATTTTAAATTAATTATTTTTTTATATTATATATAGCTCCGTCATTTATTATTTATTCAGGATACAAACAGAAGTTTTATCGCATGCCATTTAAATTTATGCAATCAATAGCAATCTTTTTACTCAGTGATTCATTGAGGATTAACAATTTCAATTTTTGTTTCTGAAAAAATCAATTTCTTAAGTTTAAATTTATTAAACATCCGGCAATTGAAATATTAAATTGCAAAATATATAAAATATTTGAAATTATGATGTAATCATTAGGTTGCACATATGTAATGTTGAATCAAGCTTATTAATTTAAAGTACCCATGATAGGTTGGCGTATATATAACTTTTTAATCTAATTGAATCCATTAAATGTGTAAATCTATGGATTATGAACTAGTACATGAATTATACTAAATAGTACAAAAATTTTAAATAAAATGCAATTATTTAATCACATGTGTTTTCTCCTATTGTATTATCAAATTTAATATATATAATTATTTTTCTCATAATATTTATATCTATATGTGTAATAAATATATAAAATTTAAAGCATTTTTGCTGACGTCGCGAAATTCTAAAATATTTATTTGTTTAGTCAAAATTCATTTTTTATTACCATTTATAGATATTGATGGATTGAAATTAATATCATTAATAAGTTTTTGTAATTAATGAATTAAAAATAATGTTGATACTTTGAAAATGTTTCAACTTTAGTCTTTAATAAATAATAAAACATTTCAGTTGCTTTAACTGATTCATGAGTTAATAGTATCATAAATATTATTGAAAATAAACTAAAATTATAAAATAATTAAAATGTATCAATTACGATAAAATTAATAATAATAATCAATATATCATTAATATATTTATCATTTTGAAATCATTAATAATTATTAATAATTAATAATTAATAAAATATCTCATTTAATTCAAATCATTTGAAATTATTTAAATAAATATTTTTCCTAATAAGGCTCTTTATAAACATGATAAATGGTTATATAATTTATGATATATAAAAACATTTTAAATATAGTTGGAAGATGTTTTTTATAATGAGAGTTTCATAATGCATTTTATATTTATTTTAAATATAACTTTTAAATTACAATTCACTAAATAGCTTTAAATGCAATAAAACTTAATCATGATTTGAACAATACATAAAAATGTTTTAATATAGTTTTGAATACTACCAAAACATTTATAATATAATTTTGATTAGTTGAATTTAATTATGATTGAAATATTATAAAAAAATTTAAATGTAACTTTAAAATAAATATAATTCGAAGAAACTTCTTAAAATTAAAGTTTTATACTAAGAATTCATCTAATATTTGTTTTAAATATACTTTTTTCCTGTGAAAAAACGACAAGCACAAATACTAGACTAACAGAGCAATAAATCAAAATAAAATTGTAGAAAGATTACAATAATAAGAAATTACTAATAAAATTGTATTTAAGAACATTCAACAATTTAATAAAAAATCATAAGTTATTTTTTTTTTGGAGGAATTAAAAAAAAAATCATAAGTTATAACTGTGCACATCACATGTAAGCCACCAGTTGGAATATAATTAAGACAATCCGAATTCTAAACTAATTTATTACAACATGAATTAGCTACAATAAACGAGTATTAATTATTTCTCTTAATAAAAGATAATTATTTCTTAATCTTAAATTATAAATCCAAAAATCACCTTGTAGATGAAAATGGTGTCGAGAAGCATATTAACATTTCCCTCCTCGTCCTACGCAAGTGTCATTTATCATCAGGTGTCAGCTCTCAGCTGCCAAATACGGAGAGGGAGAGAGGGCGCACAGTAAATTTCCGTATCTCTTCGCTATCCATACCATTATCGGCATAACTCTCTCCCTCCTCTGTCTCCGGAATCTCCTTGAAGCGAATTTGTTTTTCTAATCACAGGTAATTCCGACTATTTGCATTTTTTCTTTTTTTTTTTTTGGAATTCTCTTTAATGGTTTCATTCTCTAAATTAGGTTTTCAGCTGGATATTTGGTTTTGCTTTCTTTGTTTCTGATGTTTGGTGAGGTGAGCTTAAATATAGCATACAGTAATAATGTTATATCAATCTGATTTTGATTAATCACTCAAAGAAGAAAAACCCTGTATATAATTTATACATCCATAAGATCTGCTTCATCTTGTTAGCTAAAAATGGCAGAGCTGACGAGCCAAGAGAGGAGACATGCACTTGATGGTGATGTCGCAAAAGATATATAATTTATCAATAGTCTAATCTGAAAATAAAACCTAAAAATTAATCTCTTGCGTAAAATAAAAAATGAGACAATTTGGACACAACTCTACCTCTAAAAGAAAGAAAAAGAAAATTAATGGGTAGTAGCCTTCTTTTTTGAAAATTCATATATGTCTTCTTAGGCTTTTTCTTTTTTTATTTATTTATTTATTTATTTTTAATGTACCCTATAAATTCATAAGTCATAGACAGAGACCCGGAAGTCTTTCTTTTTCCATAACTGATCAATAAGAGTGCCCTAATGAATCAATGATTAGTCATTTCCTTAGACAATATGTAGCATCATCACTTTACAGTAGAAAGACTAAGGAAAAACACAAGAAAGTGGAAGAAAAATCCTCCCCTTCTTAAAGTTTTCATGTTGGAGAGAAAACTTATTATGTGCGTCCCAAGTCCATGTATATTTAAGCAGTGTATTCCCCATATGCTACCATATTCAATTCACAAGCTTTAATTATTTTCAGATTCAAGATTTTAGAAGAAAGAGAGAGAGAGAGAGAGACCTACATACTGTACCTGATATTTGGTGTACTATTAAAACTTCCACTGCTATTCCTGTCTTCACCAATCTTTCTCCTCTCCTCTTCTCTAAATCTTTTCTCCAAATGAGGCCTTCTTTTGTTGTTTCTCTTCTTCTTTTGTCCTTTCTTATTCATGAGGCTAAAGGTATATACATATATATACATGATTGCTAAACTTATTTATCTTATGAACTTGCAAAATTTATAAATCTTTCTAACATGTTTTATTCTTTTGCTGTAGCAATTCGCTTGGAAAAGGAATTTATGCAAGTGGCGCGGTAAAAGATTCATGTGAGTGTTCATGCTTCTGTTTTCTTTATATAATATAAATATCTTTTTTTTCCAATTTTGATGCGAAATTAAATGAATATTCTTGATTTATGCAGAAGGAGAAGAAGAGTACTTCATTAACAGAAAGAAGTAACAAAAATGGTGGTTTTGGAGCTGTTATTCTCTGCAAAGAAGGACAATGCACAGGTACCTTGAAGAAAAGAGTTACTAAAGTATCCAAGAAATCATCACCTCATTGGTTACCAAGAGTTCATGAAGATTATTATGGACCTAGTATTAGCAGTATATCTGTACCTCTTCCCATATCTTTGACTTTGTATTATTTGTTTTTAATTATGTTGAGATTGAGTTGTTATGATACGATTAGTTTGTTACTGATTCCTACTGCTAAGGAATTCAGTTTATTCTCTTTGTATTTAAACGCTTGTTTACTGGGAATAAGAGACACAGTATTCATTCTTCACTTTTATATTTATTATGGTATCAGAGCTCTCGTAACTCAAAAGAGTCTTTGATTCATTTTTTTTTTCTTTTCACACAATTATTCCCATGGCAAACATTCTAAATTCTGATAACATTACTTCCAACCTCACCCATCAAATAATCCAGTTCAACCCTACTGCTTAATTGCCTATTAAGCTCAAAGGTGTGAATACTCAAATTTTGAGGCTCAAAGAGCCACTTTTTCCGGACTGCAAACAGTCCGGTCGGACCGGAGGTCATTCAAAAAGTTCACCGGAAGTGTGCCAATATGGTACTTGAAATGTCCGAAAAATTACGAGGATCACGGAACTTGTCTCGGAATATTTTTTGGAGGTCCGGAACTCCCGAAAAAGCCTCCGGAACGAGAAAAAAAGAGAGGGGAAAAGGCACACATGCCCACCCTCGAAGGCGGGCAGGGGCGCCCGGGGTCACATTTTTTCCTATAAAAAACGGCTCTGGGGCTCCATTTTGAGGCACTCAGTCTGTGTTGACGGACGCTCCTTCTCCCTACGCTCTTTGCGATTCTTTACTGCTTTCTTGCATTTTTTTTTTAATTTTAGTTTTACTTTATTTTTGTGATACTTGGTCACTTAAAATTAAACTAAAATTAATTCCCTTAACGAGGAGCTTAACCTGGAGTTAAGAAGCGGTCGACGATTAAATCAGGTACGTAAGTTAAACTTTACCTATTTAATTTTAGCACTTCATGCATGCTTCTTTTCTACTCCTAATAATTCTACAACTGCATAAATGCATTCATACCATCATATAGGCATGTAAATTGCCTCAATTAAAATATGATTAAGCTAAATGCCCGGTTAATTAATAATCGTGGCATTAAAGTTTAAATCCGACAATATTGGCTTGAAATATCTAGTCTCTCAATGGCTATGGTATGACTGCCTTTATTTCAAACAATTTTCGGCTTAAGTCCAATTAATCAATAATTGTGATCAAAAGGCTTTAATTAATCACGTTCTTCTGGCAACAATTTGCCTAAATCAACACTTTTAACCAAAGGTTTTTCAAATCAACACATTTTGGCTAAAGGCCTTTTAAATAACCAAACTTTTGGCAACAATTGCTTAAAATCAAAGTTTTGGCAAAATGCCTTAAAACTCAATCAATCTTTTGGTTTTAAAACCGAAAAATCAATCATTTTGGCGACAATCGCCCGATCAACTTCATTTTGGCAATCAAATTGCCTAAATCACTCTTTTTGGCTAAAAGCCTTAAAATCAATCATTTTTGCGACAATCGCCTAAAAATTAATCATTTTTGGCAACAATTGCCTAAATCAATCTTTTTGGCATAAAGTCATTAAAATCAACACTTTTTGGCATCAAATGCCTAAAAATCAAACTCTTTGGCAAAATGCCTAAACAAAAAGTGCACAAAGCATACACACACATCATGCATAAAGCATCCCCTTCAAAGCCCTCTAAAAGAGGCCTATCGAACTACGTGGACTTTGATCTTCCATTCAAACGGAAGTACGTAGGCACGTTCGGGATTTCACCCCGGGCGGCAAGTCGAAATCACTTTAAACATGTCATTCACCCTGCAAAGCGTTCAAGCATTCATTCATGGTTAGTTTATCAGCATGACATAGTCTCGGGATCCATCTCGGGTTTGCACACCATGCCTTAATCATTGGGTTAATTAATCTAGTAACTAGGTTAATTAAAATTGGAGTCACTTAGGGTTTTTTCTTAGTTTGCCCTAAAATAATTAAACAAGGTGGCGACTCACATATCACGTGCATTTCTTCCTTAGTCACATGCATCTCATTGCATTTGATATCTGGGGAGGGGTTCACAAAAGGCAGTTCCAATTTCTCCACCTGGAAAACTCAATTAACTCTTCTTCTTGATGGCCATGACCTTGCTGGTCATCTTGATGACACCACACCGTCTCCTCCAAAAACAATCACTCAAGATAACACCTCTCAACCCAACCCAGCATACCGTTTATGGTTACGGCAGGATCGCCTCATTCATCAAGCAATGATGGCCTCTGTTGATCCAACTATTGCCTCCATTGTTGGTAATGCTTCCAACTCTGCTCAAGCATGGACAATTCTTCACAACACCTATGCCAACAAAAGTCATACACGCATTTATAGCTTGCGCGATCAACTCGGTCGCATACAAAAAGATGACAAAAGTATCACCGAATAGCTTTATAAAATTCGTGAAATTGCCGATGAACTTGCTACTGCAGGTTCTCCAATGGCGGAACTTGAGCTTACTGTTAAAATTCTCAGTGGTCTAAACTCAAATTATCGAGAAGTAGCAGCTGCAATTCGCAACAGGAGTGTCCCGATTGAGTACCCAGAACTTTGTGAAAAACTTCTAGACCATGAACTTTGTCTTCAAAGTGAAGTAAAATCAGTCTCCTCAGCTATTCCCACAGTTGTAGCTAATCAAGCTACGTACACTGCTATCAATGGTCGATCCAATCGGCGTTTTTCTAATAATACCCAGCAACCTTCCAACTTCCAGCCAAACCAGTGGCGTCCAAACAGACCAAATCAACAACCAACTCAACAACCAACTTGGCGTCCACCATCCTCTAACACTTCCTACAATGGAGTCACTTGTCAATTATGCAACAAGTATGGTCACACTGCATCTGTGTGTCGCAGCAGATCACATAATCATCTTCAAGCTAGAGCTAATTTTGTTTCAGCCTCTCAAATGTCAGACAAACCATGGGTCCTCGACTCCGGTGCCACCCATCATATCACTGCTGATCCTCAGGACATGCCTGAATACACTGGTTTTGAAGAAGTAGCAATGGGTGATGGTAACAAAATCCCAATTACACACACTGGTTCTATTCATTTATATGCATCTAACGAAGCTTTCCAGCTGTCTAATACCATTTGTGCTCCTCAAATTCAAATAAATTTAATTTCTGTTAATAAATTTTGTCAAGACAATTTAATCTCAGTCGAATTTTTTCCCTCTGATTTTGTTGTCAAGGATCTTGCAACTAGGAAGCCGTTGGTGCATGGTCGGAGTAATAATGGATTATACGAGTGGCCAAAGACTCCCTTGTCCTGCTCTTTCCCTACAGCTCACACAGCAACCTCCACTAGTTCTCTTGAAACCTGGCATTGTAGACTCGGTCATCCTCATGATAGAGTTCTGCATCTTATTTTAAATAAATGTTCTATTTCTGTTTCAGTTCAAGACAAATTATCTTTTTGTAATTCCTGTCATTCTAATAAAGCTCATAGGCAACCATTTTCTCAACTTACATTGACAAGTTCAAAGCCTCTCCAAACTATTTTTAGTAATTTATGGGGTCCCTCTCCCACTGTCTGTTGACAAAAAATTATATTATTGCATCTTTGTTGATCAATATACAAAATATATTTGGCTTTACACGTTAAAACAAAAAAATGAGGTGACATCAATTTTTCAAAAATTTCATCCTTTAGTTGAAAGACATTTCAATTTCAAAATTCTCTCCTTTTATACTGATGGTGGTGGTGAATTTCAGGCTCTTGATTCATACCTTAACCTACATGGAATAGAACATTTGAAATCCCCTCCATATACTCCACAACGGGTTGCCACTGCTGAACGCCGACACCGCCATATTATTGAAAATGCCCGAACATTACTCTATGAAGCATCTTTTCCATCCAACCTTTGGTCCTTTGCATGTCATCATGCCGTTTATCTAATCAACAGAATGCCCACTCACACTTTAGCCAATCATTCTCCCTATGAAATGTTATTAAAAAACAACCCGATTACTTGTCACTAAAAACCTTTGGATGTTTATGTTACCCATGGTTAAAACCTTATTCTCCTAATAAACTAGCTCCCAAATCTACACCATGTGTTTACTTAGGTTTTTCGCTGTCCCATTACTGTCATCAATGTTTTGATCCTCTCAGTTCAAAAATTTATTTGTCTCGTGATGTCCGGTTTATTGAACATATTTTCCCATACAAGTCCATGTTCTCTATTGGCTCCACTTCTAAATCTAATCAGTCTCTCAATTGGTTTGACTTAACCCAATCTCACTCTCCCACCTTACATCAGGAATCCTCTTCCGTTAATCCCGTTTCCACTCAACCTTTACCTTGTCCTATACCCGTGCTTCCTTCCCCTGTGAATTCCAACACCCAAAACTCTGAAACTTTGCCCACTTGTGACTCTGGGAACTCCGATCGTGCCACAACAGCTGCTGTGACAACACCATCTCCACTGGTATCTCCACTCATACACACACCTGACCCATCTCCACCTATACCTTCACCTATACCTACTCGTGAACCATCCTCTCAACCTATCCCTGCTCCCATCTCTTCAAATTTACCTGCAGCAATACCACAACCTCCTCCCTCTCGTGTTGTTACACGTTCCCAAAATCAAATTTACAAACCCAAGAAAATCTTTGACTACATGGCACAAGCTTTACCTGCTCCCCCACCCACTATCTTTGCCCAAACCAACAAAAACCCAGAATGGCGGATAGCTATGCAAGTAGAGTATGATGCATTAATGAAAAATCAAACTTGGGAACTTGTTCCATATGATCCCTCTAAGAATATTGTTGCTTGCAAATGGTTATATAGGATTAAACGAAAATCTGATGGTTCTGTTGACAAGTTTAAAGCACGGTTAGTTGCCAAAGGGTTCACGCAATGCCCAGGCATCGATTATCATTCGACGTTCAGTCCTGTGGTCAAGCCAACCACTGTCAGATTGGTGTTGTCTCTTGCAGTTCAATATAACTGGCCTTTGCGTCAATTAGACGTCAATAATGCCTTTCTTCAAGGCAATCTTGATGAGGAAGTCTACATGACACAACCTCCGGGTTTGAGAATTCTAAGTTTCCCTCTCACATTTGTTTGCTTTGCAAAGCTATTTATGGGCTAAAGCAGGCTCCTTGTGCGTGGTATACTGCTCTTAAAAATCATCTTATCTCCTTGGGTTTTGCCAAATCTGAATCGGATTGTTCTCTATTTATAAGTCATACGGCTTCTGCTGTTATTTTTGTACTTGTATATGTCGATGTTCTCATTGTTACAGGAAGTTCAGTTTCTGGCATTCAGAGTACAATTGATTCCATTGCGAGTCATTTTTCTATTAAAGATCTGGGTAATTTGCAGTATTTCCTTGGTGTGGAAGTGTTGCGGCAGAAAGATTGTCTCTACTTGTCTCAAGCAACTTATATTGCTAATCTACTTCACACAACCAACATGCAGGAATCCAAACCAGCTGCTACTCCTATGAGCTCCTCTGCAGTTCTTTCAGTTTCTGATGGTTCATTGCCTGTTGATGCCACTAAATATCGACAAGTTGTTGGTAAACTTCAATATCTTAGTTTTACCCGTCCCGATATTTGCTTTGCAGTGAACAAGCTTTCCCAGTTTATGCATGCTCCATCTACTATTCATTGGAAAGCTGTCAAACGGGTTCTAAGATATCTTAATGGTACTCTTCGCTATGGCCTTTGTCTGAAGAAAAGCAAATCTCTGTCACTTCACATGTATTCTGACGCAGATTGGGCCGACGATATTAATGATCGTGTCTCAACCACTGGCTACATTCAATTCTTTGGAAATAATCCGATTAGTTGGTCTTCTAAAAAGCAAACAACAATTGTGAGGTCCTCCACGGAGGCTGAGTATCGTGATGTTGCGAGTGCTGTATCTGAAACAACTTGGGTTCGCAATCTCCTATTTGAAATGGGCATCAGACTTTCTACGGCACCTGTTATTTATTGTGATAACATAGGAGTCACTTATTTATGTGAGAATCCTGTGTTTCACAGTCGTATGAAGCATTTAGCAGTGGATTTTCATTATGTTCGTGATCAAGTTCATCGGAAACTGCTTACTGTTTCACATGTCCATTCTGCAGATCAAGTAGCCGATACTTTGACTAAGCCCTTGTCATCTGCTGCGTTTTGTCGTCATCTGAACAAGTTAAACATTGGTCCTCTCTGTTTAACTTGAGGGGGGCATATTAGCAGTATATCTATACCTCTTCCCATATCTTTGACTTTGTATTATTTGTTTTTGATTATGTTGAGATTGAGTTGTTATGATAGGATTAGTTTGTTACTGATTCCTACTGCTAAGGAATTCAGTTTATTCTCTTTGTATTTAAATGCTTGTTTACTGGGAATAAGAGACACAATATTCATTCTTCACTTTTATATTTATTACGTAGGCTTCATAAACCTAAGCACCATTAATTAGCTTTTCCTTACTTTACCTAGCTAGAATGGTTAATTATTAATTGATCACTTGTAGTTCGTTTTTTTTAGCCAGTCTCTGACACAGGAGCTGCAGTTGCAGTTGGGTTTTAGAAAGATTTAAACCCATGACCATGTACTGAACTCAAAAGAAAGATTTTCCCCAGAGAAACTGATGAGACTACGAATTCTTTCATCATTAGTAATTTCTTGAGGAAAAATAAAATAAAAAATCAATTTATTAAGAAATTCAAATATTAATTTCTTGCATTGTCTAAATGATTCTTGATATTTATTGTTGCAGGAATGAGCAGTAGAAAACTTGCTACTGTGAGCACATCTACTATTTTCACCACCACCACCACCACTAAGGTTGGTTACTAATTACTATATAGTAAAAAATAAATTTCTATTTTTTTAAACAAAAAAAAAAAAAGAATTTAAATTTCTTTTATTAGGTTTGACCTAGGAGAGGTAGCAGAAGAGTACTTGGAGGTGGCTACTCATCTGCTACCTTTTTTATGTCAAAAGCTCCAGCTTAATTTATCTGGTTATTGTACAGAAAGAGGAAAATGGAGGGAATAAAGCAGATAGTACAACCATACCAATACCAAAGGGATCAAGATCAGGAAATGAAGAAGTAGGTGGGGAACATGAGAAGTTCACCATTAATTCATCTTCGCCAACTTCTGAGCAACAGAAGATGACCCACGAGGATAACTATGTGGACATTATGGTTTATTCTCCAGCAAAAAGAAAGCCTCCCATACATAACTAATTAATTAAATAAAAATATGTACTCTTCAGCTCTAGAGAGAGAAGAAGAAAAGAAAAGGGAAGTTTTAGGATAATAAAAAAACACTGATAAAAAGTTGAACAGCATTACAGAAATGCTGCAGTTTTTTAGGGCTAGGAATGATTTTTGTACATTATATATATTCCATTAGCGAATTTATTTTAATATACTATGATTTTGATTATTGAGTTATGAACACTTCAATTCCATGGGAGCTTACCACTAGGCTTCTATATAGAACACTATATAAGTATATTTGTACAGAGAATCCTTATTAAATTAAATGATAATGGTTAATTATGTTATTGAAAAAGCTAATAGCATGTATTAATATAGGGAAACCTCACATCGGATGACTGCAAGAGTGATGAGGTGTGCATATATGAACTATGGTTGAACAAACTTTAAAATATTACGAGGCCTTCTCCGTAGAATTGTAAGGTCTTGCACGGAAAAAAAAGAGAAAAAAAAAAAAAAAAAAACGAAGGGTATTTGAAAAAAAGAAAATGGCAATTGGATATACAAGTCTGAGTCCAATGAAGAGGATTAGGCCATTGTGCTAAATGAAATGAAGTGGTAATCTGAAACGTTTTTTCTCTGTGTTTTGGGATGGGTCTACCAGGTTTCAGTTATTGAATGCACTGTATGAGTAGTTACAGCTACATGTGGGGATCATGTGTTGTCTCTTGGTCTCAGGTCATGTACACAATAGCCCAAGACAGCCCAGATTGCGGTGAACCGTGTCTCGGTCTGGATGTACAAATGGCCCAAGACAGCCCAGATTGCGGTGAGCCATGGATTGGAAAATGAGCTCAGAAAATGTTCTCTTGATGACCCAAATTCAGTATGGCCTTACAAATAGTCTGGCAAGGAAGTAGTTTACTTAACTTTCCATTTTTCGATTTTAAATCTTCTTTATGTGCATTGGATATGACATAATTGTTAGGATATAATAGTAATTAGACAGGCGTTAGCTCATATAAATAGGCTATTAAATAGATATCATTGTAATTTTTGACAAATCAATATATCCTTATATTATTCTGTTCTCTCTTACACTATTATTGACTTTTTACATTAATTAAAATTAATTAATTATCTAAGGTCATGTATATGCACTGAAAATAGTTAAACTTTGTAAATACTTACATTTTCAATTTTCAAAGTGATTGTGTATCAATAATCGCATTGGAAGCCAACCAATTGTGGTCTAATTGGTCTTCTCATTTATGTGAGAAATCTCGAATTCGAGTCATCTCGACCATAAGAGTTTTCATCAATTTAGTGAGTTAAGGAGAGGGCTATCCCCTATTGCCCGTAGTATCATTTCAACGTATTAGACCTCCTTATGAAAATATATATAAAAAAAAATAAAGATTTAACATATTAACTAATTTGGGACAAACGAAAAATGAGAGTATTTATTATTTCATTATTTGTTACTCTTGTGTTCCAATTTAATAGCAATAAATATGGTATTTTACCTTGTTCTACTTTAAGTGTTCATTTAGAATTTTGAGAGCATATTAATTTTTTTTTTCAATTTTATCCATATTTATTAGGTGTTTTGTAGCCAAATTAAAAGAAGAGCTTTTAATTTAAAAAAACCAATTTAGACATTCTATTGTATATCTTTAAAAAATCATTGTAGTTTAATCATTTTTTTTTATTCCTATGAAAAGATGACATTAATTTCTTTAGTGATTATGATGAATTTCATGTTCAATGTCATAAATTTATTGCATATCTAATATTTCGGTCCTCTTCTTTGCCGTCTAATTCAAGCTAATTATTGTCAACACTTCCATGAAGTCTTGCAATCCCGTCTTGCACGTTCTCCGTTCGTTGAATCAAAAATTATATTACGAGATCTGAATTTCAAAAACAAAAATATTTCTAAAATTAGTTAGATAAACGTGAATATATATATAAAATAAAAATTAGAATTTTTAATTGAATTCAAATATTCCTAATCAGTTCAAATGATTTCTTTTTTTTTTACATAAAAATATTAGAATTTCTAATTAAATTAATATCTGTGTTTTTTAAAATGTTTATCCTTTATTGTCATAATAATAAATTACTAAAGATATTTTTATCTCCATCTTATTATTTTCCTCTCCATTCCCACATTTATAGATACTATTATTTTTTATAACGTACGTTGCATATTAACAATTCTCGTTATATTTTCATTTTTTATACTCTTTTAATTTTTTATTTGTATAATATTAAAACATAAGTTTTTTGTTAGATTATAATAAATACAATTGGTTAACTTGTATTAAACTATGACGTATAAGCTACTTGCAAAAATTATTTCTTATGCACTTGATTCTATTTTATTTAATAAAATGATCTCAAAATAAAGTTTAATCTAATCCTTATACCTAATCATTCAGTTCCTAATTTATGAAAACAGATTCTTAAAACTCTAATAAGTGCTCAGAAAGAAAATCAAGTTTTCACTCAGCCTTCAACCCTTACCCTCAATCGCAAATCAATATCTATATATAGTTATAATGAAAAATAATAATAAATTTTTTTTATTGGTAGGTAAAAGAAAAGAAATAAAAAAATTATCTTAATTAATAATGATAATCATTTTGACTACAGTGATACTATTACTTACCTAATGCATTAGAGAAAGGAATAAATGAACAAACACACAAACTCTTGAAATCCAAAAAATGATCCAAAATAAAAATATATAGTTCTAATTTTTTCCAGTTTTCTAAACACTATCTTCTTTTAAGTCAAACAGATTTAGGATATAAGAGAAGAAAATGTCAAAAAAAATTAAAATTATTTAACCAGGCCATCTATTTATTGTAGGGAAGATACAAATCTCTTACTAAATTAAAATTATAGTAGTTACAAATTATTCAGTAACGAAAAAGAAAATAAAAAATTATTATTAAGAATAAAATTTCAAAACACACCTAACAAAAACAAACGTTTCAAAAAAAAAAAAAAAAAATATATATATATATATATATATATATATATATATATATATATCAATAAAATATTATATATATTTTTAAAATTAAAGGTTCAATTGTTTACCATCCCATATTTAATTATGTAAATTCTATTTGAAAATTTAATTTTTAAAAAATATATCTATTCAAATATGACAAACATAAAGAATAAAAATAATATACTTTTTCTTCTTTTTTATCTCTCTCCTAAAGAAAATATTATATTATATATTTTCTATTTGAAAATTTATTTTTTAATAATATATCCAATCATATCATATAAACAAAAAAATATTAATAAAAAAATTTTGTTTTCTTTTTTTTATCTATATCTTAAAAGAATTAAATATTTAATAAATAAAATATAAAAAATTTTCAAATGTCTCATTATCAAAAAAATTATTTTTTTGATTCATTAGGAGGTTTGATGGACAAAATAATACTGTGGACTACACTACAATCAAATTGGTAAATTCACCTAATAAAAAAATATTTTAATGTATATAGATATATAAAATATATCAATAAAATATTATTTTTTAAAATTAAAAATTTCAACCGTCTACTATCCAGATTTAATTATGTAAGTTCTATTTGAAAATTTACTTTTTAAAAAATTTATCCAATCAAACTTTACAAACATTAAAAAACAAAAACATTAATAAAAATAATATAATTTTTTCTTTTTTGATCTCTCTCCTAAATAAAATATTATATTTATTCTATTTGAAAATTTATTTTTTTAAATAAAATTCAAACATATCATACAAACACAAAGAAAATTTTCTTTCTTTAAATATATATATATATATATATATCCTAAAATAATTAAATATTTAATAAATAAAATATAAAAAAATTTTTAAATATCTCATTATCGTATATATTCATTAAAAACTAAATTTAATAAAGATAAAACTTAAAATTTTAAAATGCTTAATTATTTATATATATTTATTTTAAAAATAATTTTTTTATTCATTAGGAGACATAATAGGTGGAAAGAACACTGTGGGCTATACAATAATGAAATTTGTGAAAACACTTATGGTCGAGAGGATTTGAACTCGAGACATCTCACTCCTCACATAAGTGAGAAGATAATCGGCCGCACATGATTGACTGAAAAAATAATTTCTATAAATTATATCCAATTAACGAATAAACTGTAATTTTTTAATTGGCCGTCATTAAGGGTACTTTAAAACATTTTAAATTTTATTAAGGGTGATATAAAATCTTATTATTCCCCCCTTATTCCCACTTTTATATATAATTATAGATAGATTATCGACTATATACACATCTTGAGAAATTTCACCTAAAAATTAATAATAATAATAATAATAATAATAATATAATAATATAATAATAATGACAACAATATAACACTAAATATTGAGAAAATTAAAATTCTTTGATTTGATAAACTATTTTTATAAAAACCTTCTTTGAAAGCAACTCTAACGCGCTTTCAATAATTTATTTTCCACAAGATGGGTCTACGCACACTTATTTTCCACAAGATGGGTCTATGCACACTTATTTTCCATACAATTTATTTTCCACAAGATGGGTCTATGCACACTTATTTTCCATACTTCTATATTATATATTTTCTAACATTGGTCCATTAAATTAATTTGCCATGTCCCTATAAAAGACAAATGCATCAAGAACATCTGATTCATTACACAAATATGAAAATGGTATTGATTGGAAAGAGTTGGATGTTGCTGATGATTACGAGTTTATTATTACAAAGTAGTAGTTGTAATGGTTGTTTGAAGCATGAGAAAATTGCTCTCTTGCAACTCAAGTCTTCCTTCAGACATTCTGATAATAGCCCCATGGCGGCTTGGGGAAGTGTTGAGAATTGTTGTAATTGGACAAGAGTTGAGTGCAATCATAATACTGGGGAAGTTGATGAACTCGATCTTTACGGCGTACAATATTCTAATTCAGAAGAGTGGTATCTAAATGCTTCTTTATTTCTTCCCTTTCATAAATTGAAAGTTCTCGATTTAGGTTCCAACAACATAGCTGGATGGATCAAGAATAAAGGTATCTATCTATTTATTTTATTATACAATTAATTATAATCATTTGCAAATCAATAAACGATGCTAGCTTTTCTAGTTTTAGCCATCCGATATCTGAAATCTTCTGATTCGACTCATTCGGGTTCACGCCGGACTACAAAAGGGGCACATCACTCCCTCCAAGTGTTTAAAGGGACTCTATATCCAGGGTTCAAACTCGAGACATCTAGTTAAGGGAGACGGGATCTCTGCTATCCCATTTCACCCCTCGAGTATAAACGAGGCCAGCTTTAAATGAAGATAACGATTATTAAATTATATTACTCATAATTATAATTCTTTATTCAGGTTTTGAAAAGCAACCAACACTTAACAATCTGTAGATTCTTGAGTTAAGTTAGAGCATCTCCAATACAAACATGGATTGCTCTTATTTAATTGCCACATCAGAAAAATGGAAAAACTTTTTGAAAAATTATCTTCAATGCTAATATCTATTTAGGATGTCGAGCTGATATGTCAAAAAAAATTAATAGACATTGTCTGGTACACCTTCTATTTCTAGAGGTCTCTTAGACAATGTTAACATTTATTGTTCTTTGGTGATTGGTTGCATATCAAATTGTGAGCCCAGAAAATAGAGAAAAAAGAGAATGAAAGAAAATTCAAAACTAATGTATTGGGCAGAGTTTTTTAAAATTCATTGTCTATAAGTAGACATTCAACCACATCATTATTTACACATTCTATTTCATATGACACATCGAGCCACAATCCACGTTAACATTGGAGATGCTCTTATAATATGTTCAACAGCATCAGTCTAAAATGTCTAGGTGGTCTTTCATCTTTAAAATTTTTAAATTTGTATAGCAACAATCTCAAAGGAATTATTGATATTAAAGGTCAGCTTTCACTTCACTCTTTTTATTTTTATTTTCTTTGGAAAAATCAATTTGAAATTTTTACCTAAGTCATCATATATGTATTTATAGCTAAACTCATTCTATTTTTGTGTATCAGCTATTAAACAAAGGAAAAATCATATGTATATGTGCAAAATTGAATAATTTGAAGAATTTACAGGAGTTGAATATGGGAGGCAACCAAATTGAAGGCTTTAAATATTTGCTTGATATGAATTGATTTTTCATTGCATTCATTAATTATTTTGATTGCTTTTTTTTAGTATTGGAAAATGAGATTCGAACCTGAATTTATTGTCAAGTCAGTGCAATTATCATAATAGAATTTCAATGTATTTACGACTACATTATATCTTGGCGTGCAATTGTTTTGATTGCTTAATTAAATAAGTTAAAAAAATATTGTATATATGTCGGTGATGAAGAATTGCTGAAGTTGAGGAATCTGGAGCGCCTTAGCTTAAGAGGAAATCTCTTTAATAACAGTAATCTATCATTCCTCAAAGGGCTCTCATCTCTCAAAAGTCTGGACATAAGCAGCAATCAATTCGAAGGACCATTCAATTTCAAAGGTTAAATAAGTTTATTTTCCCTCTCATTATGATTCAGTTTAAAATAATTTGAATAGAAAATTGTGTATAATTAAATGATCTAATTAGTCTTTTTTTTTTTTTTACTAATCAGAACTACGAACCTTAAAAAGCTTAGAGGAGCTGGACTTGAGTGGAAATAACAACATTACAAAATTTGTGGACCCACCAGGTGCACTTACAATCTTGATTAATATGTGTTTTGGTAATTATTGACATACATAGATTCTATTCTCACTTGCAGATAAAAGAAGTCTAAGCAACTTAAGTCTCCTTCTAGATTCTATCACCATAGATGGAAGAAGCCATCTTGTAGAATCCTTGGGGAAATTCCCCTATCTCAAAGCCCTATCTCTACGCTTTTGCGAAATTTTCAATGCAACATCATTTGGTCAAGGTAATTAAGTTAACTTATACTGTAAATTAGCTTGTTGGCAATTACTCTTCTGTTTATTTCAATTATTTCACACGCTTTACTTTTTTGGTATTTTGATAGACTTGCTTAATTTCAAAAACTTAGAGCATTTGGACTTAAGTTATTCTACTATCGAGAGTGGCTTTCATCTACAAAGCATTGGAATGATGAGGAATCTTAAAACTATATCATTGCAATATTGTGAACTCACTGGATCCATACCTACCGACAGAGGTATATTTGAGAAAATCCCCTCTCTATGTTGTATCATCTCTTTCAAAAAGTTAGAGATTTTAGCTAATTAAATCTTTATTTTTATTATAAATTTATAACTTTCAGGTCTTTGTGAATTAAAGTATCTGCAGCAACTAGACTTAAGCGGAAATCAATTCAATGGTAGCTTGCCATGGTGTCTAGCAAATTTGACATCCCTTAAACTATTAGATCTCTCTTATAATAATTTTATAGGAGATGTTGCTTTATCTCCTCTTAGGAGTTTAACATCCCTTGAACACATAAACCTCTTTGGAAATCTCTTTCAAATCCCAATCTCGCTCTCTCCATTTTTCAACCATTCAAAGCTCAATTATTTGGATTGTCAAGATAATAAAATATATGTGGCAATGGATGATCATAATTTGACTCCAAAGTTTCAACTAGACATTCTCAAATTATCTAGCTATCATTTATATGGTAGTGGAAAGCTTCCCGGGTTCCTCCATCATCAGTATAACCTACAAGTAGTTGATCTCTCACACAATAGAATTCAAGGGAATTTTCCAAATTGGTTGTTAGAGAATAATACAAAACTAGAGCAACTTCATTTAGCCAATAATTCTCTTTCTGGGTCTTTTCAGTTACCTACTCATTCTCTTTTGAATTTATCAATACTGGATGTCTCTGATAATTGCTTGTATGGGTACCTTCCAAAAAAAATGGGAATATATTTTCCAAAGTTGAGAGATTTAAACATGAGAAGAAATGGTTTGAATGGAAACATTCCCTCTTCACTCGGAAATATGAGCTTATTGACAAAATTAGACTTATCCGACAATAATTTATCAGGTAGTATACCAGAGCAGTTGATCATGGGTTGTATCTCATTAGATGAACTTATACTTTCAGATAATTCTTTGCAAGGACAAATATTTCCTGAGAGTGCTAACTTGGAATATTTGGAAAAATTACTTCTGGATGGTAATCGATTGAGCACAAGTATACCAAATAGTTTGTCTAACTGTACTAGTTTGACAATATTTGATGTGAGTGGTAACCATCTCTTTGGAAATATCCCAAAATGGATAGGAAATATGTCTTCTCTTGAAATTTTAGATCTTTCACTCAATAGTATCTCTGGAAGCTTACCATCCAATTTTTGCCCTAATTCTTACCTAAGAGAAATTTATTTGGCAAAAAATAAGCTGCAAGGATCTCTCAGAAATGTTTTTAGTGATTGTTATAGTTTGAAGGTGTTAGACATAAGCCATAATAAGTTGATAGGAAAAATTCCAACATGGATTGTCAACATTTCTACGTTGAGCTATATTTTGTTAAGTCATAATAATTTTATTGGTGAACTTCCAATTAAATTATGTGGGTTACAAGAACTAAGTTTGATTGATTTTTCTCATAATAATCTTTTTGGTCATATTCTCCCATGTCTGACATTGCATAGTGATTGGTCTAGAGAGCCTGAACTTCAACCTCCTTACCCATCACCTATGCAACCTTTAGAATTTACAAATAAAAATGCAACTTATTCTTACCAATGGGAAACCCTCCTATATCTTTCAGGCATTGATTTCTCTTGTAACAAATTTTCAGGAGAAATTCCACCTGAAATTGAAAATCTTAGTGAAATCCAAGTGTTGAATTTGTCTCATAACATTTTGACTGGACCAATTCCACAAACATTTTCAAATTTGAGGCAAATCGAGAGTTTAGATCTTTCTTATAATAATTTGGAAGGAAAAATTCCCTCTCAGCTTACTCAATTATATTTTTTAGCAATTTTTAGTGTAGCACATAACAATTTATCTGGCAAGACACCTGAGAGGGTTGGTCAATTTGCAACATTTGAACAAGGCAGTTATGAGGGAAATTCTTTCCTCTGTGGATTACCTCTTCCAAAGCCTTGCGATACAACCACATCTCCGCCACTGATGCCAACAACTTCAACGGATGAAAAAGAAGAAAATGGCTTCATCGACATGGGTGTTTTCTATGTGAGTTTTGTGGTATCTTACATCATAGTATTATTGGGAATAGTTGCAATTTTGTATATAAATCCATATTGGCGTCGAGTATGGTTCTACTATATAGAATTGACTACCACCAATTGCTACTATTTTTTTGTCGACAATATTTCTTTATTGTCCAAGTTTGGAGTTTCATAATATTGTGTCTTGTCAGATACTATTGAGTTTATGCATTTTCAGTATTTCATAATTCATGTTGTAACTCTTATAATGAATAATGAATGTAATAAAGTGAATTATCAGTTTTAAGTGTGTTAGAAAATATTAGTTGCATCTTAACCTGATCTGTAATCTCTTTAATAACAAGATCCTACCATTCCTTAAAGGGCTTTCATCTGTCAAACAAATTGTATATACTGCACAGTCAATTTTAGTGTTCGACAGATAAACTGAAGTTTATTTGTCCAAAAATAATTATTTTCTAATAATTTCAGTTTTGAGCTATCTCCCTCTGTCATAATAAATTTGTCTTGTATTATGATTTGGATTTCTCGAATCAATCTCCTATTGAAATTGGAAATATTTGTATGATTATTTAATTTGCTAATGTTATATTGCAATCAAAAGAGAATAATAATATATATATTTCAAAAATTTTTTTTTTTTTTAATTTGTATTATTGGGCCACCAGAAAAGCCCAACTTAACCATTTAGCCCATTAGACTGCCAATTTAATAGATGCTTCATCATCATCATATGATATAATTGCAGGCCCAACTTAAGAATAAATAAAATAGTTTAATTTAACCTCCCCTCGAATGTTAACGGGGCAAAATAATTCATGAAATGATTTTTTAAATTTCTTTATATTTTGTTTAAATAAACAATTATTTAAAATAAAATATTGAATTTTGATATTATAATTGTGTTTTTATATTTTGTTATTTAGGAAATATAAATCCAAATACTTATATTATTTATAAATGTTAATTTATGTGTAATATTCTCCCAAAAAAAAAAAAAAAAGATAAAAGACTTCGTCATCTGCTATAGCATTTTATTTATTTCTGTTACTTACAATTTATTTTAAATTAATTATTTTTTTATATTATATATAGCTCCGTCATTTATTATTTATTCAGGATACAAACAGAAGTTTTATCGCATGCCATTTAAATTTATGCAATCAATAGCAATCTTTTTACTCAGTGATTCATTGAGGATTAACAATTTCAATTTTTGTTTCTGAAAAAATCAATTTCTTAAGTTTAAATTTATTAAACATCCGGCAATTGAAATATTAAATTGCAAAATATATAAAATATTTGAAATTATGATGTAATTATTAGGTTGCACATGTGTAAAGTTGAATCAAGCTTATTAATTTAAAGTACCCATGACGGGTTGGCGTATATATAACTTTTTAATCTAATTGAATCCATTAAATATGTAAATCCATGGATTATGAACCAGTACATGAATTATACTAAATAGTACAAAAATTTTAAATAAAATGCAATTATTCAATCTGATGTGTTTTCTCCTATTGTATTATCAAATTTAATATATATAATTATTTTTCTCATAATATTTATATCTATATGTGTAATAAATATATAAAATTTAAAGCATTTTTGCTGACGTCGCGAAATTCTAAAATATTTATTTGTTTAGTCAAAATTCATTTTTTATTACCATTTATAGATATTGGTGGATTGAAATTAATATCATTAATAAGTTTTAGTAATTAATGAATTAAAAATAATGTTGATACTTTGAAAACGTTTCAACTTTAGTCTTTAATAAATAATAAAACATTTCAGTTGCTTTTACTGATTCATGAGTTAATAGTATCATAAATATTATTGAAAATAAACTAAAATTATAAAATAATTAAAATGTATCAATTAGGATAAAATTAATAATAATAGTCAATATATCATTAATATATTTATCATTTTGAAATCATTAATAATTAATAATAATTAATAAAATATCTCATTTTAATTCAAATCATTTGAAATTAATTTAAATAAATATTTTTTCTAATAAGGCTCTTTATAAACGTGATAAATGGTTATATAATTTATGATATATAAAAACATTTTAAATATAGCTGGAAGATGTTTTTTATAATGAGAGTTTCATAATGTATTTTATATTTATTTTAAATATAACTTTTAAATTACAATTCACTAAATAGCTTTAAATGCAATAAAACTTAATCATGATTTGGACAATACATAAAAATGTTTTAATATAGTTTTGAATACTGCCAAAACATTTATAATATAATTTTGATTAGTTGAATTTAATTATGATTGAAATATTATAAAAAAATTTAAATGTAACTTTAAAATAAATATAATTGGAAGAAACTTTTTAAAATTAAAGTTTTATACTAAGAATTCACCTAATATTTGTTTTAATTATACTTTTCATGTGAAAAAATGACAAGCACAAATACTAGACTAACAGAGCAATAAATCAAAATAAAATTGTAGAAAGATTAAAATAATAAGAAATTACTAATAAAATTGTATTTAAGAACATTCAATAATTTAATAAAAAATCAAAAGTTATTTTTTTTTTTTTGGAGGAATAAAAAAAAATCATAAGTTATAACTGTGCACATCACATGTAAGCCACCAGTTGGAATATAATTAAGACAATCCGAATTCTAAACTAATTTATTACAACATGAATTAGCTACAATAAACGAGTATTAATTATTTCCCTTAAAAAAAGATAATTATTTCTTAATCTTAAATTATAAATCCAAAAATCACCTTGTAGATGAAAATGGTGTCGAGAAGCATATTAACATTTCCCTCCTCGTCCTACGCAAGTGTCATTTATCATCAGGTGTCAGCTCTCAGCTGCCAAATACGGAGAGGGAGAGAGGGCGCACAGTAAATTTCCGTATCTCTTCGCTATCCATACCATTATCGGCATAACTCTCTCCCTCCTCTGTCTCCGAAATCTCCTTGAAGCGAATTTGTTTTTCTAATCACAGGTAATTCCGACTATTTGCTTTTTTTCTTTTTTTTTTTTGGAATTCTCTTTAATGGTTTCATTCTCTAAATTAGGTTTTCAGCTGGATATTTCGTTTTGCTTTCTTTGTTTCTGATGATTGGTGAGGTGAGCTTAAATATAGCATACATTAATAATGTTATATCAATCTGATTTTGATTAATCACTCAAAGAAGAAAAACCCTGTATATAATTTATATAGCCATATGATCTGCTTCATCCTGTTAGCTAAAAATGGCAGAGCTGACGAGCCAAGAGAGGAGACATGCATTTGATGGTGATGTCGCAAAAGATATATAATTTATCAATAGTCTAATCTGAAAATAAAACCTAAAAATTAATCTCTTGCTTAAAATAAAAAATGAGACAATTTGGACACAACTCTACCTCTAAAAGAAAGAAAAAGAAAATTAATGGGTAGTAGCCTTCTTTTTTGAAAATTCATATATGACTTCGTAGGCTTTTTTTTTTTTTTTTTTTTTTTTTTCCATTTTTAATGTACCCAATAAACTCATAAGTCATAGAAAGAGACCCGGAAGTCTTTCTTCTTCCATAACTGAACAATAAGAGTGCCCTAATGAATCAATGATTAGTCATTTCCTTAGACAATATGTAGCAGCATCACTTTACAGTAGAAAGACAAAGGAAAAACATAAGAAAGTGGAAGAAAAATCCTCCCCTTCTTAAAGTTTTCATGTTGGAGAGAAAACTCATTATGTGGGTCCCAAGTCCATGTATATTTAAGCAGTGTATTCCCCATATGCTACCATATTCAATACACAAGCTTTAATTATTTTCAGATTCAAGATTTTAGAAGAAAGAGAGAGAGAGAGAGAGATAGACCTACATACTGTACCTGATATTTGGTGTACTATTAAAACTTCTACTGCTATTCCTGTCTTTACCAATCTTTCTCCTCTCCTCTTCTCTAAATCTTTTCTCCAAATGAGGCCTTCTTTAGTTGTTTCTCTTCTTCTTTTGTCCTTTCTTCTTCATGAGGCTAAAGGTATATTTATATATATATATATATATATATACATGATTGCTAAACTTATTTATCTTATGAACTTGCAAAATTTATAAATCTTTCTAACATGTTTTATTCTTTTGCTGTAGCAATTCGCTTGGAAAAGGAATTTATGCAAGTGGCGCAGCAAAAGATTCATGTGAGTGTTCATGCTTTTGTTTTCTTTATATAATATAAATATCTTTTTTTTCCAATTTTGATGCGAAATTAAATGAATATTCTTGATTTATGCAGGAGGAGAAGAAGAGTACTTCATTAATAGAAAGAAGTAACAAAAATGGTGGTTTTGGAGATGTTATTCTCTGCAAAGAAGGACAATGCACAGGTACCTTGAAGAAAAGAGTTACTAAAGTATCCAAGAAATCATCACCTCATTGGTTACCAAGAGTTCATGAAGATTATTATGGACCTAGGCTTCATAAACCTAAGCACCATTAATTAGCTTTTCATTACTTTACCTAGCTAGAATGGTTAATTATTAATTGATCACTAGTAGTTCGTTTTTTTAAGCTGGTCTCTGACATAGGAGCTGCAGTTGCAGTAGGGTTTTAGAAAGATTTAAACCCATGACCATGTACTGAACTCAAAAGCAAGATTTTCCCCAGAGAAACTGATGAAACTACAAATTCTTTAATCATTAGTAATTTCTTGAGGAAAAATAAAATAAAATATCAATTTATTAAGAAATTCAAATATTAATTTCTTGCATAGTCTAAATGATTCTTGATATTTATTGTTGCAGGAATGAGCAGTAGAAAACTTGCTACTGTGACCACATCTACTATTTTCACCACCACCACCACCACTAAGGTTGGTTACTAATTACTATATAGTAAAAAATAAATTTCTATTTTTTTAAACAAAAAAAAAAAAAAAAAAAAAAAAAAAAAAAAAGAAGTTAAATTTCTTTAATTAGGTTTGACCTAGGAGAGGTAGCAGAAGAGTACTTGGAGGTGGCTACTCATCTGCTACCTTTTTTATGTCAAAAGCTCCAGCTTAATTATCTGGTTATTGTACAGAAAGAGGAAAATGGAGGGAATAAAGCAGATAGTACAACCATACCAATACCAAAGGGATCAAGATCAGGAAATGGAGAAGTAGGTGGGGAACATGAGAAGTTCACCATTAATTCATCTTCGCCAACTTCTGAGCAACAGAAGATGACCCACGAAGATAACTATGTGGACATTATGGATTATTCTCCAGCAAAAAGAAAGCCTCCCATACATAACTAATTAATTAAATAAAAATATGTACTCTTCAGCTCTAGAGAGAGAAAAGAAAAGAAAAGGGAAGTTGTAGGATAATAAAAAAACACTGATAAAAAGTTGAACAGCATTACAGAAATGCTGCAGTTTTTTAGGGCTAGGAATGATTTTTGTACATACTATATATTCCATTAGCGAAGTTATTTTAATATACTGTGATTTTGATTATTGAGTTACGAACACTTCTATTCCATGGGAGCTTACCACTAGGCTTCTATATAGAACACAACATAAGTATATTTGTACAGAGAATCCTTATTAAATTAAATGATAATGGTTAATTATGTTATTGAAAAAGCTAATAGCATGTATTAATATAGGGAAACCTCACATCGGATGACTGCAAGAGTGAAAAGGTGTGCATATATGAACTATGGTTGAACAAACTTTAAAATATTACGAGGCCTTCTCCGTAGAATTGTAAGGTCTTGCTCGAAAAAAAAAAAAAAAAAAAAAAAAAAAAAAAAAAAAACAACGAGGGGTATTTGAGAAAAAGAAAATGGCAATTGGATATACAAGTCTGAGTCCAATGAAGAGGATTAGGCCATTGTGCTAAATGAAATGAAGTGGTAATCTGAAACGTTTTTTCTCTGTGTTTTGGGCTGGGTCTACCAGGTTTCAGTTATTGAATGCACTGTATGAGTAGTTACAGCTACATGTGGGGATCACGTGTTGTCTCTCGGTCTCAGGTCATGTACACAATGGCCCAAGACAGCCCAGATTGCGGTGAACCATGGGTTGAAAAATGAGCTCAGAAAATGTTCACTTGATGACCCAAATTCAGTACGGCCTTACAAATAGTCTGGCGAGCAAGTAGTTTCCTTAACTTTTCATTTTTCGATTTTAAATCTTCTTTATGTGCATTGGATATGACATAATTGTTAGGATATAATAGTAATTAGACAGGCGTTAGCTCGTATAAATAGGATATTAAATAGATATGATTGTAATTTTTGACAAATCAATATATCCTTATATTATTCTGTTCACTCTTACACTATTATTGACTTTTTACATTAATTAAAATTAATTAATTATCTAAGGTCATGAATATGCACCGAAAATAGTTAAACTTTGTAAATACTTACATTTTCAATTTTCAATTTTCAAAGTGATTGTGAATCAATAATCGCATTGGAAGCCAACCAATTGTGGTTTAGTTGGTCTTCTCATTTACGTAAGAAATTTCGAGATCGAGTCATCTCGACCATAAGAGTTTTCACTAATTTAGTGAGTTAAAGAGAGAGTTATCCCCTGTTGCCCTTAGTATCATTCCAACTTATTAGACCTCCTTATGAAAATATATATAAAAAAATAAAGATTTAACATATTAACTAATTTGGGACAAACAAAAAATGAGAGTTTTTATTATGTCATTATTTGTTACTCTTCTGTTCCAATTTAATAGCAATAAATATGGTATTTTACCTTGTTCTATTTTAAGTATTCATTTAGAATTTTGAGAGCATATTATTTTTTTTTTCAATTTTATCCATATTTATTAAGTGTTTTGTAGCCAAATTAAAAGAAGAGCTTTTAATTTAAAAAAAAATCAATTTAGACATTCTACTATATATCTTTAAAAAATCATTGTATTTTAATCATTTTTTTTTATTCTTATGAAAAGATGACATTAATTTCTTTAGTGATTATGATGAATTTCATGTTCAATGTCATAAATTTATTGTATATCTAATATTTTGGTCCTCTTCTTTGCCGTCTAATTCAAGCTAATTATTGTCAACACTTCCATGAAGTCTTTCAATCCCGTCTTGCACGTTCTTCGTTCGTTGAATCAAAAATTTATTTTCCACAAGATGGGTAGGTCTATGCGCACTTATTTATCATACTTCTATATTATATATTTTCTAACATTGGTCCATTAAATTAATTTGCCATGTCGCTATAAAAGACAAAAGCATCAAGAACATCCGATTCATTACACAAATATGAAAATGGTGTTGATTGGAAAGAGTTGGATGTTGCTGATGATTACGAGTTTATTATTACAAAGTAGTAGTTGTAATGGTTGTTTGAAGCATGAGAAAATTGCTCTCTTGCAACTCAAGTCTTCCTTCAGACATTCTGATAATAGCCCCATGGCGGCTTGGGGAAGTGTTGAGAATTGCTGTAATTGGGAAAGTGTTGAGTGCAATCATAATACTGGGGAAGTTGATGAACTCCATCTTGACGGCTTACAAGATTCTAATTCAGAAGAGTGGTATCTAAATGCTTCTTTATTTCTTCCCTTTCATAAATTGAAAGTTCTCGATTTAGGTTCCAACAACATAGCTGGATGGATCAAGAATAAAGGTATCTATCTATTTATTTTATTATACAATTAATTATAATCATTTGCAAATCAATAAACGATGCTAGCTTTTCTAGTTTTAGCCATCCGATATCTGAAATCTTCTGATTCGACTCATTCGAGTTCACGCGGGCTACAAAAGGGGCATAGCACTCCCTCCAAGTGTTTAAAGGGACTCTATATCCAGGGTTCGAACTCGAGACATCTAGTTAAGGGAGAAGGGATTTCTACTATCTCATTTCACCCCTCGAGTATAAACGAGGCCGGCTTTAAATGAAGATAACGATTATTATATTATATTACTCATAATTATAATTCTTTGTTCAGGTTTTGAAAAGCAACCAACACTTAACAATCTGTAGATTCTTGAGTTAAGTTAGAGAATCTGCAATACAAACGTGGATTGCTCTTATTTAATTGCCACATCAGAAAAATGAAAAACTTTTTGAAAAATTCTCTTCAATGCTAATATCTATTTAGGATGTCGAGCTGATATGTCAAAAAAAATTAATAGACATTGTCTGGTACACCTTCTATTTCTAGAGGTCTCTTAGACAATGTTAACATTTATTGTTCTTTGATGATTGGTTGCATATCAAATTGTGAGCCCAGAAAATAGAGAAAAAAGAGAATGAAAGAAAATTCAAAACTAATGTATTGGGTAGAGTTTTTTAAAATTCATTATCTATAAGTAGACATTCAACCACATCATTATTCACACATTCTATTTCATATGACACATCGGCCACAATTCACGTTAACATTGGAGATGCTCTTATAATATGTTCAACAGCATCAGTCTAAAATGTCTAGGTGGTCTTTCATCTTTAAAATTTTTAAATTTGTATAGCAACAATCTCAAAGGAATTATTGATATTCAAGGTCAGCTTTCACTTCACTCTTTTTAAATTTTTTTTTCTTTGGAAAAATCAATTTGAAATTTTTAGCTAAGTCATCATATATGTGTTTATAGCTAACTCATTCTATTTTTGTGTATCAACTATTAAACAAAGGAAAAATCATATGTATATGTGCAAAATTGAATAATTTGAAGAATTTACAGGAGTTGAATATGGGAGGCAACCAAATTGAAGGCTTTAAATATTTGCATGATACGAATTGATTTTTCATTGCACTCATTAATTATGTTGATTGCTTTTTTTGAGTATTGGAAAAGGGGATTCGAACTTGAATTTATTGTCAGGTCATGCAATTATTATAGAGAATTCAAATGCACTTACCACTACATTACATCTTGGTGTGCAATTGTTTTGATTGCTTAATTAAATAAGTTCAAAAAATATTGTATATATGTAGGTGATGAAGAATTGCTGAAGTTGAGGAATCTGGAGCACCTTAGCTTAGGTGGAAATCTCTTTAATAACAGTATTCTATCATTCCTCAAAGGGCTCTCATCTCTCAAAAGTCTGGACATAGGAAGCAATCAATTCGAAGGACCATTCAATTTCAAAGGTTAAATAAGTTTATTTTCCCTCTCTTTATGATTCAGTTTAAACAATTTGAATAGAAAATTGTGTATAATTAAATGATCTAATTAGTCTTTTTTTTTTTTTTTTTTTTTTTTTTACTAATTAGAACTACGAACCTTAAAAAGCTTAGAGGAGCTGGACTTGAGTGAAAATAACAACATTACAAAATTTGTGGACTTACCAGGTGCACTTTCAATCTTGATTAATATGTGTTTTGGTAATTATTGACATAAATAGATTCTATTCTCACTTGCAGATAAAAGAAGTCTAAGCAACTTAAGTCTCTTTCTAGATTTTATCACCATAGATGGAAGAAGCCATCTTGTAGAATCCTTGGGGAAATTCCCCTATCTCTAAGCTTTTGCAAAATTTTCAATGCAACTATATTTGGTCAAGGTAATTAAGTTAATTTATACTGTAAATTAGCTTGTTGGCAATTACTCTTCTGTGCATTTCAATTATTTCTTTTTTGGTATTTTGATAGACTTGCTTCATTTCAAAAATTTGGAGCATTTGGACTTAAGTTTTTCTATTTTCGAGAGTGGGTTTCATCTACAAAGCATTGGAATGATGAGGAATCTTAAAACTCTATCTTTGCTAAATTGTAGACTCACTGGATCCATACCTGCCGACAGAGGTATATTTAAGAAAATCCCCTCTCTATGTTGCATCATCTCTTTCAGAAAGTTGGAGATTTTAGCTAATAAAATCTTTTATTTTTATTATAAATTTATAACTTTCAGGTCTTTGTGAATTAAAGTATCTGCAGCAACTAGATTTTGGAGGAAATAATTTCAATGGTAGCTTGCCATGGTGTCTAGCAAATTTGACATCCCTTAAACTATTTGATCTCTCTTATAATAATTTTATAGGAGATGTTGCTTTATCTCCTCTTCGGAGTTTAACATCCCTTAAATACCTAAACCTCTTTGGAAATCTCTTTCAAATCCCAATCTCGCTCTCTCCATTTTTCAACCATTCAAAGCTCAATTATTTGGATTGTCAAGAAAATAAAATATATGTGACAATGGATGATCATAATTTGACTCCAAAGTTTCAATTAGACATTCTCAAATTATCTGGCTATCATTTATATGGTAGTGGAAAGCTTCCCAAGTTCCTCTATCATCAGTATAACCTACGAGTAGTCGATCTCTCACACAATAGAATTCAAGGGAAATTTCCAAAGTGGTTGTTAGAGAATAATACAAAACTAGAGGAACTTCATTTAGCCAATAATTCTCTTTCTGGGTCTTTTCAATTACCTACTCATTCTCTTTTGAATTTATCAATACTGGATGTCTCTGATAATTGCTTGTATGGGTACCTTCCAAAAAAAATGGGAATATATTTTCCAAAGCTGAGAGATTTAAACATGAGAAGAAATGGTTTGAGTGGAAACATTCCCTCTTCATTTGGAAATATGAGCTTATTGACAAAATTAGACTTATCCAACAATAATTTATCAGGGAGTATACCAGAGCAGTTGACTATGGTTTGTATCTCATTAAATGAACTTATACTTTCAGATAATTCTTTGCAAGGACAAATATTTCCTGGGAGTGCTAACTTGGAATATTTGGAAAAATTACTTTTGGATGGTAATCAATTGAGCACAAGTGTACCAAACAGTTTGTCTAACTGTACTGGGTTGATAATATTTGATGTCAGTGATAACCATCTCTTTGGAAATATCCCAAAATGGATAGGAAATATGTCTTCTCTTGAAATTTTAGATCTTTCACTAAATAGTATCTCTGGAAGCTTATCATCCAATTTTTGCCCTAATTCTTACCTAAGAGAAATTCATTTGTCAAAAAATAAGCTGCAAGGATCTTTCAGAAATGTTTTTAGTGATTGTTCCAGTTTGATGGTGTTAGACTTAAGCCCTAATAAGTTGATAGGAAAAATTCCAACATGGATTGTCAACATTTCTAGGTTGAGCTATATTTTGTTAAGTCATAATAATTTTATTGGTGAACTTCCAATTCAATTATGTGGGTTAGAACTAAGCTTGGTTGATTTTTCTCATAATAATCTTTCTGGTCATATTCTCCCATGTCTGATATTGAGTAGTGATTGGTCTAGAGAACTTGAAACTCAATCTCCTGACCCACCACCTATGCAACCTTTAGAATTTACAAATAAAAATGCAACTTATTCTTACCAACGGAAAACCCTCCTATATCTTTCAGGGATTGATTTCTCTTGTAACAGATTTTCAGGAGAGATTCCACCTGAAATTGGAAATCTTAGTGAAATCCAAGTGCTGAATTTGTCTCATAACATTTTGACTGGACCAATTCCACAAACATTTTCAAATTCGAGGCAAATCGAGAGTTTAAATCTTTCTTACAATAATTTGGAAGGAAAAATCCCCTCTCAGCTTACTCAATTATATTCATTAGCAGTTTTTAGTGTAGCACATAACAATTTATCTGGCAAGACACCTGAGAGGGTTGCACAATTTGCAACATTTGAACAAGGCAGTTACGAGGGAAATTCTTTCCTCTGTGGATTACCTCTTCCAAAGCCTTGCGATACAACCACATCTCCGCCACTGATGCCAACAACTTCAACGGATGAAAAAGAAGAAAATGGCTTCATCGACATGGGTGTTTTCTATGTGAGTTTTGTGGTATCTTACATCATAGTATTTTTGGGAATAGTTGCAATTTTGTATATAAATCCATATTGGCGTCGAGTATGGTTCTACTATATAGAATTGACTACCACCAATTGCTACTATTTTTTTGTCGACAATATTTCTTTCTTGTCCAAGTTTGGAGTTTCATAATATTGTGTCCTGTCAGATACTATTGAGTTTATGCATTCTCAATATTTCATAATTAATGTTGTAACTCTTGTAATGAATAATGAATGTAATAGAGTGAATTATCGGTTTTAAGTGTGTTAGAAAATATTAATTCCATCTTAACCTGAGCTGTAATCTCTTTAATAACAAGATCCTGCCATTCCTTAAAGGGCTTTCATCTGTCAAACAAATTGTATATACTGTACAGCTAATTTTAGTGTTCGACAGATAAACTGAGGTTTATTTGTCCAAAAATAATTATTTTCTAATAATTTCAGTTTTGAGCTATCTCCCTCTGTCATAATAAATTTGTCTTGTATTATGATTTGGATTTCTCGAATCAATCTCCTATTGAAATTGGAAATATTTGTATGATTATTTAATTTGCTAATGTTATATTGCAATCAAAAGAGAATAATAATAAATATTTTTCAAAATATTATTATTTTTTAATTTGTATTATTGGGCCACCAGAAAAGCCCAACTTAACCATTTAGCCCATTAGACTGCCAATTTAATAGATATGGGCTTCATTATCATCATATGATATAATTGCAGGCCCAACCTAAGAATAAAGAAAATAGTTTAATTTAACTTCCCCTCGAATGTTAACGGGGCAAAATAATTCATGAAATGATTTTTTAAATTTCTTTATATTTTGTTTAAATAAACAATTATTTAAAATAAAATATTGAACTTTGATATTACAATTGTGTTTTTATATTTTGTTATTTAAGAAATATAAATCCAAATACTTATATTATTTATAAATGTTAATTTATGTGTAATATTCTCTCAAAAAAAAAAAAAAGAAGATAAAAGACTTCGTCATCTGCTATAGCATTTTATTTATTTCTGTTACTTATAAATTATTTTAAATAAATTATTTTTTTATATTATATATAGCTCCGTCATTTATTATTTATTCATTATACAAACAGAAGTTTTATCACATGCCATTTAAATTTATGCAATCAATAGCAATCTTTTTACTCAGTGATTCATTGAGGATTAACAATTTCAATTTTTGTTTCTAAAAAAAACAATTTCTTAAGTTTAAATTTATTAAAAAAATCCTGCAATTGAAATATTAAATTACAAACTATATAAAATATTTGAAATTTTGATTTAATCATTAGGTTGCACATATGTAAAATTGAATCGAGCTTATTAATTTAAAGTACTCGCGACGGGTGTACGAATATATAACTTTTTAATCTAATCGAATCCATTAAATGTGTAGATCTATGGATTATGAACCAGTAAATAAATTATACTAAATAGTACAAAAATTTTAAATAAAATGTAATTATTTAATGTGATGTGTTTTCTCCTATTGTATTATCAAATTTAATATATATAATTATTTTTCTTATAATATTTATATCTATCTATGTAATAAATATATAAAATTTAAACCATTTTTGCTGACGTGACGAAATTCTAAAATATTTATTTGTTTAGTCAAAATTCATTTTATTTGAGAGAATTTATTTTTTATTACCATTTATAGATATTGATGGATTGAAATTAATATCATTAATAATTTTTAGTAATTAATGAATTAAAAATAATGTTGATACTTTGAAAATGTTTCAACTTTAGTTTTTGATAAATAGTAAAACATTTCAGTTGCTTTTACTAATTCATGAGTTAATAGTATCATAAATATTATTGAAAATAAACTAAAATTATAAAATAATTAAAATGTATCAATTACGATAAAATTAATAATAATAATCAATATATCATTAATATATTTATCATTTTGAAATCATTAATAATTAATAATTAATAAAATATCTCATTTTAATTCAAATCTTTTGAAATTAATTTAAATAAATATTTTTCCTAATAAGTCTCTTTATAAACATGATAAATGGTAATATAATTTATGATATATAAAAACATTTTAAATATAGCTGGAAGATGTTTTTTATAATGAGAGTTTCATAATGCATTTTATATTTATTTTAAATATAACTTATAAATTACAATTCACTAAATAGCTTTAAATGCAATAAAACTTAATCATGATTTGAACAATACATAAAAATGTTTTAATATAGTTTTGAATACTGCCAAAACATTTATAATATAATTTTGATTAGTTGAATTTAATTATGATTGAAATATTATAAAAAAATTTAAATGTAACTTTAAAATAAATATAATTGGAAGAAACTTCTTAAAATTAAAGTTTTATACTAAGAATTCACCTAATATTTGTTTTAAATATACTTTTTTCATGTGAAAAAACGACAAGCACAAATAGTAGACTAACAGAGCAATAAATCAAAACAAAATTGTAGAAAAATTACAATAATAAGAAATTACTAATAATATTGTATTTAAGAACATTCAACAATTTAATAAAAAATCATAATTTTTTTTTTGGAGGAATAAAAAAAAAAAATCATAAGTTATAACTGTGCACATTACATGTAAGCCACCAGTTGGAATATAATTAAGACAATCCCGAATTCTAAACTAATTTATTAAAACATGAATTAGCTACAATAAACGAGTATTAATTATTTCCCTTAATAAAAGATAATTATTTTTTAATCTTAAATTATAAATCCAAAAATCACCTTGTAGATGAAAACGGTGTCGAGAAGCATATTAACATTTCCCTCCTCGTCCTACGTAAGTGCCATTTATCATCAGGTGTCAGCTCTCAGCTGCCAAATACGGAGAGGGAGAGAGGGTGCACAGTAAATTTCCGTATCTCTTCGCTATCCATACCATTATCGGCATAACTCTCTCCCTCCTCTGTCTCCGAAATCTCCTTGAAGCGAATTTGTTTTTCTAATCACAGGTAATTCCGACTATTTGCTTTTTTTTTTTTTTTTTGGAATTCTCTTTAATGGTTTCATTCTCTAAATTAGGTTTTCAGCTTGGATATTTGGTTTTGCTTTCTTTGTTTCTGATGATTGGTGAGGTGAGCTTAAATTCTTTAGCTAGTCTGGTACAATTGTGATTTTGGGAGACCTAAAATGATATCAGCTAGAAATACATGGTTGTCTCCCGGGCCATTTGAGGGATTGACGATTAGATTCTTGCAGAATGATTAAAGGTTAAGAAATGTTGGGGTCTTCTGTTTCTATTGTTTGTACTGGTGAATTATGCTTATTGAACCTTAACTTCGGTTAAAGTTGTTAACTTTAGTCTTTAGATAGTTATGAAAATTATTGTTTTGTTTTTTGGCATCTCAATCTTTTAGGTTTAATTGTTCAGTTAAGTTTACTATTAGCTTTGAATTTCATTTTGTTTTTCTATGGAGAATTAGGGCTTTCAAATACAAAGGCATAAAATATCAAAATTACGGTGTAGTTTTCTCTTATAAGTGGCTTGGAATTGGACAGTAGGCCCTAAGTCCACATAAATGTGTTTCTGTCCACAATTATGACTTACAAATTCTGCAGAATTAGAAGTTGAAATAAATGTTGCTGTGTGCAGTGTTTTTGTATGTGATGTGAAATGGTTGTACATGCTGGAGGTTTTTTGCTGCTCCTAATGAGGATGAACACAAAGATTGTGATTTTGGTGTTCATCATGTTTGAACTTTGTATAGCAACCAGAATTTATAAGACTAAAGAAAGCAAGTGTCATGGTGGCTTTTTTTTTTGATACTGGGGAAGGGAGGGATTCATGCTTAGGTCTTTATCCAAGTTGGATATGAACTTACTGCTAAGCTAAACCTGAGTCTATGTGGGAACTTGACCTCATATGTGTTGCTGTAGAGAAAGGGTGGAGCATGACACTTATAGATAACTATGTGTCTTACATATTAATACTTCCAAGACCTGGGATAACTAAATTCTGGAATAAAGTACACGAGATAAATTAGATATGTGGCAGCTACCACCGAATTTTTTTTTTTTTACCTTATTCTACGAAATGCTTTTAGTTGTACTCTCAAACTTGAGAGTTAGTGAGTAAATGAGAATCTTGTTAAAATTGAAGGTGGAGATGAATCTTAGTCTATGAGGGAGGGAAGTGATAGAGTATACTGTCTAGAGGAAATATGATTTGCTTATGCCTAAAGGAAGCTATTTTCCATGCAAAGAACTCTCAAGAGGCCTTCTAATATTTGTAATGGCCATATCGGCCGCAATGGCTGTGAAAGGCTATGTATAAGAGTATATTGGCTATTGACTGGTGAAGAGTACCATGCAGGTGAAATTACATATTCCAATGCATATCTAGTTTTATTGGCCTTCATCCTGAGCTCAAAATCTGATGTGTATGAGTCGGCCAATGTTTGAAACCATGCTGGGTTTCACTGTACAGAAATTTTTTGCGTTTGATTTATAACCTTATCTGACGACGTCATGATAATGACCAAAATTTTTCCCTCCTCTTTGGCAAATTTTCTGCTAACTGATGTTCTGTTATATATCTATATAAATAATACCTCAAAAACAATACATGATGGCTGTCATAAAGTAAATCGGATCACCCTTTTTTATTGGTTTTTATGCAGTCATGATTTTATGAAAAAGTACAAGCCTTAATGTTGTTTATAACAATTTGACAAATTAAACCCTTGGACAAATGTCCCTATACATATTTAAAGCCTGTTAAGATACATCCTAAGAATGAACTCATGGGGGATCTGTATAATAAAGGCCATGCATAAGTGACTTCTTACTGAGTTTTAATTTTTGAATGAATGTGGCTTACTTTGTAAGTTTTCTTAGTTTCAGTCACTTTCTTGTTTCTGTACCAGTATGCTGAAGGCTTTCTATTTTTTATGTATCTTTTTTGTAGACAACATTTTTGTAAGCCGTATCATTCATCATGTCAAATGGAATTGCTAAACATGTTATTTTTCTCTTCACCCTAGCATGTTCCCACCTGAGGAAAAAAAAAAAAGAAGAAAGAAAGCTAACTTCCTATATTACATTCTTTATATGCAGGCATTTGTTGCTTTAAGGAGAATGGGAAATGATGGTACTCAGAAAATTCCTATGGCCGATGAGGCTGAAGGTTCAGAGACAACAATTGAAATAAAAATAAAAACTTTGGATTCTCAAACCTACACTTTAAGAGTGGACAAACAGGTAAATGCTTTGGCTCCCCACTATATTGTGGCTTTTCCAATAATTTATGCTATTTCATGAACACAAAATACTTCTCACAGCTAGATTTTTGGAGACAAGGGTATAGAATATGAACCTCAGAAAGAAAGTTAACCAAGGGAGGAATTCGAAAATTCCTACAACCACTACAATCATAAGTATGGTCTCTTCAGCAGCTATTCTTTTGAGAATGGTTGAGGAATCTTTGGTGTACAAGAAACTGTAATTTCCCCCCTTTTCATAAGAAAAGAAATTCTATTAATGAAGAAACAAAGGAGTTCACAACTTGGAGGGTGGGGCATCCTTCTGAACTAATCCATGCATAAAATGAAAAAAAAAAAATAATAAATATGTAATACCCTCTAATTACTATGAATATTTCTTTGATACTCCTGTGGAAGTCCCTATATCACAAGCCAAAAAAGAATCCAAGAGAACCACCTGATCTCATGATGGATGGTAAGACAAAACCTGGTATTTTGAAAACCCTAATATTCATCATGCAAGAGGAAAAACTTCCCGATCTCTACCATCTGTGTGCTTCATCTAAACAACTTTTTCTTCAAGCTTGATTTCAAAAATGAGTGGGGCATAACTCAATTACCTAAGACTTCATTTAATATCTCAACAGAAAATATTGAAGAACATATATTATAAGCAGCTCAGCAAATAGATTATCCCATGTTTCTTGATCTTTCTTAAACATGAGACACCATTTATGATCTTGCCATAATGGTAAGAGCTTTAATACTTGTTTTGCACGTGAGAATTTATAAGGAAGGCCTTGTATGTGAACCCTTTTTGTGGAGGCTTTGAATTTCATCATATCCTTTCCTTTGTTTTTGAGTATCCTGCAGATGCCTGTTCCTGCATTGAAAGAACAGATCGCTTCTGTCACAGGCGTGGTGTCAGAACAACAACGTTTAATATGCCGCGGAAAAGTTTTAAAGGATGATCAACTACTTTCTGCCTATCGTATCCTTTATCTTTCTATAAGGCTGGCAATTTTTTCTTTTCTCTAACAAAACAATATTCTGTATATCATTTATTGTGGCATGCGAGTTTAACTTTTATCATGATCATCGTCATTTATTAATGAGTCTTCTAGCAGAATTCAAGGAAAGATATTCAATTTGGGCCCAAGATAGATATGGTTTGCTTAAGGAGTAGTAGTACGCAGACTTAAGTCACATGATAGGAAAATCCAATATTGCGTTCTCTCTTTCTCTGTTTTCATGTGCATGTAATTAGAAAAACCAGACCTAACTAAAACGCTTGTTAATTCTGTGCGCGCGCACACACACACACACATGATAGTTGTAGTCTCAAACTAGTTGGAATTTGTCATGTGGATCTCTGTCCTTCTCACCTGTTAGTTGAACCCATTTACTTTTTTACACCAGTCCATCCGTAGGCCTAAATGGTGACAAAAAAAACTGTATTAATTCAACATGAGAAGAGGTAAATTCTAGAATTACTGAAAATTCCATTTAGTAGTTGACATAAAAGAACTATCCTCCTCACAGTCGTGCCTTACTCAGCAGTTCATTTAATCTTGTTGCTTAACATGGTTTAGATGTTGAAGACGGGCATACCTTGCATCTGGTAGTCAGGCAACCTGTTCTGCCATCTTCTGATGGCTTGTCCAATCATCCAGGTTTGATTTGTTTTGTATTTCTTTTCTTCAACTATTACCATCAAATGGCAAGTAATGATGATGCTTGATGTCAATGCCGTTATAGCATTTCGCTGATGTCATTCTGGCTTTTCACAATTTACTGTTGTGGCTTTGATCTTTAACTTGGTGTGTAAAATGTGTCAGTCACCGTGATGTGCGCATTCACATTAATAGCAGTAAAGATTAACCACTTGATTTCAATGCTGCAGCCAATGAACCCGCTTCAAGTACAAGCCGTGGTCATGGGAGTCCCAGTGTTGTAATTGAAACTTTCAGTATGCCAGATCAAGGGGATGGAGTTCCTCCAGAAATCAGTAGGGTGAGGCTATGACTAGCTGTCAAATGGAGAATATATATATATATATATATATATATTGCATCTGTACAGTTTTTATAATTTGTATATAATTCTTTCTCATCATTTTGAAACAGATTGTTTCTGCTGTTCTTGGTTCATTTGGATTTCCAAATATTGGAAGTGGCGGTGAAGGCATTGATGCTGGAAGGGTAAGTCTGAATTTGAACTCTGGAAGCTCAGGACAATAAATTACATTACATTTTATAGTATGATAGAGTGAAAATTTGCCTCCCTAACTCGCATCCTCTATCTGTCTTCCCTTTTCTCTCTTTGCATACATACCTGGGCAAATGAATATATTACAAACAGTATGCATTAAAATGTCTAACACATCCTAAGAATTTACAATTATAACTTGTTGAGATGCCCAAAGTTGAGGCTTCCTTAGATATGACAAAGAGCTGGTGGCTATGTTGCACGGAAACTTCCTTTGGCTGCCGTTTCTGTGTTTCGGAAACGTTTCCTGCACGGAAGCACTTGGAAACTCCTCGGAAACCTTTCAGGGCTGTTTCTGTATTGAGTAATTTGGAAACACGTTTCTTCTCTCTAAATACGTTTCCTTAAACTGGAAACTTTCAAAAACTCATTTCACTTATTAAAATAAATGCATAAATAAATACAAATTCATAAAACATGTATTTTTTATGAGTATGGAACTTGTAATTTTTTTGGATATGATTAAATGATGATTGGACTTAACTTATTGTTGAATATATTTAATGGTTTATAATAATTTATATTTTTATATTTATAAATATAACCCTATATTTTTCATATTTATGCGTTTTCCCCACGTTTCCATTTCTTATATTTTTAAAAATACTGTTTCCCTGTGTCCTGTTCCATGCTTCTACGTTTCCGTTTCCGTTTCTGTTTCCATGCAACATAGGCTGGTGGCATGCTTCTTAGGTGTTATCCTTGCAAAATTAAAAATTTTCTTTTAATGGCTTTGTACATTCATAAACTCAAGTTTACATGTTTATACTGATTCTTTCCATTGGCATTATCTGGAAGGAGCGTGGGCAACACAGATTACCAGCTGCTAGTGGTACACCAGATACAACCCAGACACAACCTGAACAAGCTGGCAGCAGGGTGCAGTCTGATAGATTACAAAGTGCTTTTGGCCTTCCAACAGCAGTTTCGTTGGGTTCTCTGCATCCTCCTGTAAGTTTGGGATCCCTCCGCCTTCCTTTGCCCCCAATTTTGTTTCTTTTGTTTATGGAATGGTTCTTATGGCATGTATTTATTGTTCAAGTTTCAAATATTATGCAATATTCTCGGTCATTGTAGGTTATTCCTGATTCTTTGGCAACTATGTCCCAATATCTGAGTCTTATGAGGCGTGAATTTAATGCCATTGGTCAGTTTTATCTCCAGTGTTGAATTCTATAATTTGATGTTTAGTTGCTTCTCTAATGCCTGATTCTTGATCCATTGATATGGTTGTGATGCATTATAATGGCAGGCACAGATGGTGAAAACAGTGCTGAAGCGGAAGCCATTCAGAGAACTGAGCAAAGAGACTCTAATTCTGCATCCAGATCAGCAACTGCACAAGAAAGGCTTCCAACTCCTGCATCCTTGGCAGAAGTGATGCTGTCTAGCAGACAATTTATCAATGAACAAGTTGCAGAATGCATACAAGTGTGTTCTTTAGTGCCAGTCTACCTACTTTAGATGTTGTCATTATCTTTATTTTACTTTCCCTTATTTTAGGTAGCCTATTGTATATTATCTTTACACTTGAAACTAAGTTGCTGAAGGTTATAGGAATCTGATTATTTATTATAGTTTTCATGCTCATCATAAATTTAATCTTTTTATTTTTCTGCTCTTTATGATCTTGGTGTTGAAAGTATGATGACATTTTTTTCATTTATTCCTTCTCAAACTTAAATTGCATTGTCTACCTCCACTTCCCCTTTCTATTCTGTATACTTGCAGAATCTTGCAAGACAACTAGAGAGTCAAGAAAATGTTACTGATTCTGCAGCAAGGTTGAGCGCTCAGTCTAGTGCATGGAGGACAGGAGTTCAACTTCACAATTTAGGTGCATTTCTACTTGAACTTGGACGTACAACAATGACCCTTCGACTAGGTCAAGCACCGGTAGGGTTTTCTTAAATTTTCCATCTTTGGCATCTTATCTGTTTTTTGGTGACATCTCCTGAGTTGTTTTTGTTGCCATGATCATCATTATACAGTCTGAAGCTGTGGTTAATGCTGGTCCTGCTGTTTTCATAAATCCATCTGGTCCTAATCCTCTTATGGTTCAGGTTATTATCTTAACATCTCCTAGATTTATTTTAAATTATTTATGCTTCTCAGTATATATATATATATTCTGATGACACCTTTAAATACAGCCTCTTCCATTTCAACCGGGAGCAAGCTTTGGTGCCATTCCTGTGGGATCTGTGCAGCCCGGATCTGGTTTGGTTAATGGCATTGGTACTGGATTTCTTCCAAGGCGTATTGATATACAAATTCGAAGAGGTACTGTGCAAATATGTACCTTTTGTAATCAACAATTTGGATCCATTGATGTAAATTATGTACCCACTTATTAACCAATATTGTTTTCATCAAAGGTTCTTCAACAGCATCACCCAATCATAATCGCGAGGATCGAAGTGATAATCAGCAGCCCTCAGTGCAGAGGAACCTGGAAACTGGTTCCGCTAGTGAAAATCTAGGTAGTCAAACAGCATCAAGGGTCGCAGAAGGTTCATCTTTTGGTGGAGAGTCTGGAGTGCGGGTCGTGCCAATTAGAGTTGCAGCTGTTCCTGGTCCATTCAGTCGCCTTCCTTCTGATTCTCCTAGCAATTCTATAGGGTTATATTATCCTGTTCTTGGAAGATTCCAACATGTAGCTTCTGGACATGTGGGTGGTGCACGAGGATCTCAAGCTTCTGGTGAGCATCAGCCTGCTGGTGTTCAAACTGAGCAGCAGTCAACTTCTGAACCTGCAGTGCAACAACCAAATGCTGAACATCAGACAAGAGATGGTAATATAACTAATACAGCATTTACAATAATTTCTCAGCCCATACTTCATGTAGAAATTGATAGATATTTGTTCTTGTGGAAATCTCAGGCAGCTTACATGGATTATTATTGGTCATCTTACATTTAAACTATGTCATTATTATTTTTTTTATTGTTTGTTCTGAGTTGGTGATTTTGCTTATGGCTGCTACTTAATTAATTATCCAAGTTTTGTATTACAGCTGCTTAGTTCTTTCATAGGATTAATAGCTTAAATTAACAGAATAGAATATCTTTGTTTTACACTTTGAAGCATGCCATAGGACCATATTGAGTTTAATTCAACTTTCCTCCATTGGCTGACCAACACTTGTCCTTTCCTTTCTTTCCGGGATCATTTCCAACTTCCAACTTAGGACAACAAGAGCCATCTAGTACTCGTAGTATAAATATCAATATTTTGTCAGCTGGTGGGACACAAAACGCTTCTGAATCTGAGAGACAGAACAGCATTTTGCAGCTCCTGAGGAACCTCCTTCCAGTTGGGGAAATCCATGTGGAGGATGGAGGTTTGCAGGGAACAGCTAATGGTTCTAACCCTGAGAATACAGGGGCGTCTACTGTTCCTGTTGAAGCACAATCAGGAGCTACTGATGAAGGAATATTCTTGTCTCATTTGCTTCATGAAATTATGCCATTCATATCTCAACGTGGTGGTGCAGAGCCAAATGTTATTCCCCAGGGAGATTTAGGTGCCTCTGGCAATCAGGGAGCTCAAGATTCATCCACCCAGGTAATTTACTGCAGCACAAGCCCTTTCCTTGCTTTTTACACCTCATCTCGTTACAAATTCTGGACATCTCTGACTATAAAGTAATGATAAGACCTCACGCATGAAGTTATAGATGTGTTGCTCAGGCTTTATTATGCCTACCTAATTATTCATAAACACAAGGATAAAAAAGTGATGGTTTTGCAGGCTGAAAGCTCTGAAGGTGGGGCATCTCGTCGCCGTAATGATACTGAACACAGCCCCCCAAATGCAAAACGCCAAAAGGTAACTAAGTTAATCTCATTTCTCCTTTTCAACCTCACCTTTGTTTTCTTCGCTCAATGTATTAGAGTTTGGATGATTTTTCCGCATATGTCCTAAGAACTTATTAGTGAAGACACAGAATTATGCTTGATGAATTCCATTATACTTTAGATTCTACCCCAGTAAGATTCTGTTTGGTGGATTTTAAGATATTTGCTTTCGGTGATTCTGGGTGTATGGTAATGACATCTTAGGCAAAACATCTTGCTAGTGTTACTAGACCAGAATTTATCTAGAAATATGTGCACACTGCTAATTATTGGGGACACATTGTAATTTTCATGCCTGGCTTGTTTAGTTCTCAGCATATGGTATTAAGGGGGTCTTTTTTTCTGTTTTCTTTTGATAGATGGTAAATATTTTTCATGCTGATGGTTTTGTCATTTAGGGAATGTTATTTGTTTTAGTTGCAGGCAGTAAAATTACAAGCCTTTTCTCAAGATATAAAAACCATTCATTTTTTACTTTTCCCTTAAATGCAGACAGAGTGAGATATAACATGAAAGAGTATTGACGTGGTGTTAAGGTTGTGATTGATCAGTGCGGAGGGTTGTGAATGATGTAGCGGTTCTAATGGTAAACATCTGTTGCGTTTTGTCCATTGCAAACAGCATGGTGTGAGATTTCTCAAGTTCATAGCCAATGTCTTCAGAAGAAATAGTTGTTTTTCTTTCTTAACTTGTATTATCTCCAGTTGATTGTTACTTTTGCACTGGATTCTATCTTTTATAGGCCTGTTGACGTCCTGGTACTTTTTGAAGGGCGTTTTATATGGAATGATTCATCATCTACCTGTCTAGTTTATGTTTTTCATCAGTAAGACCTCTACTCTATCAATCTAATTGGTAATTACTGAGGTTTATGTACAAGTTCACCTTATTGTCAATGACTTGGTATTGGTCCTTTAGGGATGATCCTGGAAATCTGGAGCTACTGATGTGAGGTTTCATGAAGGTGTTGTCTGGCTTATGGTATGATTTGCTCTGGATTTTACCTTTTCTCGAGCTCCAAAATCAGACCTTTCTTTTAATATCCTTATGAAACTGAAGGGGCGGCAATTTTTTTTTTTTTTTTTTCTAAATACAATTTCATCAATAGAGAAATTTGAAATCTGAAGGAAAAATTCCTTGGTGAATGGCAACACAATAATTGACTGGTTACAATTTGGTACTTTTGAACCATTACATAATCATTCAGTCCACTGGGAGCTAGCTGTTTTCCAGCTTTCAATATTAAATCCGACATTACTTTTTTTTTTTCTTTGTTTTTTTATTTTATTTTTTGAGAGTCAACATTACGTTTAATATTAGGAAATGTATTTTAAATTAACCCAACATCTATCTCTATCCATGTAAATATATAAGCATGGATGTGGATGTCACAACCTATTAAAGTATACTCCATAATATTAAAATATAGAATAAGTATTGGTGAGGCATATTAATCATATTTCAGCCAAATGAGTTGAATGAAAAAATATTGTGAGCAATGCAATAAGGCTAGCCTTTTCTTTTTTTTTTTTATCAAATTGGTAAACATTCTTGTAGTTGAGACGAGCATTTAATTAAATATATGAGAATTTCAAACGAAACAATAACTTATTATGCTAATAAATATTTTAATTTTTTACTTAAAAATTTTAAAAGAAACATATAATATCATATTTCATCTTTTAATCAAAATACATAAGCAATATAATTATAATTATCATTCAATTTGATTTAAAAAATTATATATTCCGCACATTAGGCGAGGACATAATTAATTATACTTAACAGGTTATAACATTTGACACTTAAGTGATAATACAATACACGTGAAGAAAGAGAATGTATTTTAGGGAGGAAATGGCGGGAATTAACTTACTTTCTTCTTTGACTGAATAAATAAATAATATTGAACAAGATAGATTTTTTTTTTCCCCTCTTCGATCCTGTCTATACCCGTAAAAAAATCATTTCTTTTTGTTCCCCTTCAAAAACGTAAAAACAAAACAAGACTTAACTTGGTCTCTTCTAAATTTCTTTCGGCAACAGCCCAAATGAATATATTACAAGCTCGGTTTCGGACCAAACACAAGCCCAACCCAAGGCCTATTCCCCAGTCTATTAGAAGCCCATTTTGATCAATTACATAATGAAGAAATCTAGGGTTAAGGGTTTTGCATTCAGCAAGTGGTAAGCTCTCTCTCTGTTTCTCGCGCCCCCTCTGCCGTCTCAGCTTCAAAAGCTTACCCAAGAAAGAGCTCTCAATCATGGCGGAGCAGGTTCTCTTCCAATCCTTCTTTCCCTCTCCTCATTTTCTTATTCAAACGCTTTCTTTTGGGGCTTATTCTCATCTATGTTTGTTTTTTTTGTTACAGACTGAGAAAGCGTTTCTGAAACAACCCAAAGTATTTCTGAGGTAAAACTCAGATCAAATGAAACATTTTTTTTTAATAATGTGGATTCTGTTTGTTTTGTTATTTTAATTATGTATTAGCAAATAATTTTTGTAGTTCGAAGAAATCTGGAAAGGGAAAGAGGCCTGGAAAGGGCGGTAACCGCTTCTGGAAAAGCATTGGATTGGGTTTTAAGACTCCTAGAGAAGCCATTGAAGGTGCTTTACTAGCTTCCATTTGCATTTATCTGTCCACTTTTGGGTATTAGTGCTTGTGGATGTTGGATGCTTGCATTTTTAGCAGTTGAACCCTAGTTTTTATATCATTTGCCTCTAGTGTTGAATGCATCTATAGTGCCTATGCTATAATTTTATTGTTATCTATTTAGTTATACCTATAGTGTAATGATAATGTCATCTATTATGTAATTTGTCGTGCACTGTACATTTAGATATAAGGTAATTGTATACCTTTCAAGCCATACTTTTAATTTTCATCTTGAATCACGACTCTGTCTTCGTGGTATTATCTGTTAGGTGGTCCTTGAATCTATGGGGCAACCTGCGCAAGGTTCATACAAGTTATGATTAATTCAGATACATTTTTATTCTACTCTTTACCCCAAAATTTTTTATACCTGATTGGCCAGCATTAGTATATGTGCATTGCATGATTCCTGATTGTGCAGTCTTTGCTGCAGCTACTTGGGGAAGTTCTTTTATTTCTTTCTGGTAGATTGATCAAATGTGGTGCAATTGGACTTTGCAATTTAAATTCTGTTACATTGTCTACCTCGCATTGGGGATATAGGTTTACTAAACATGTGTTGTCTTTTTATAAATTATTTGAAGATCAATTACGCTGGGCTAAAAAAATTAATGCGGATCCATATATCAGAATTTTCTTATGACACCAATTTTAGATTTTTGGTAGCTGCATTACTTTATTTTGTGAACAATATGTTTGCACTGTTTAGAACTAAAGAGTGTTTTACGTCGAAAGGTCAAAGGCCAAATGATTTTGGCAATGATATTGTAGAGTTAAGTGGTCATAGTGAGCCTGGCATCCAACCTCAAATTTCTAAAGCTGAATGGTTCTGTGAGTTTTTCATTTTTATATATTATATATGCAACTGGAAGGAATTTAGATATTGCATTTGGGAACTCCTTGAAGTAAGAACATTTTTGTTAACATTAACTAAACCATAGACATAGGCTAATCATTAAATACTTTAAGAATGGATTATGTTACTTATCCATGGCCAGATGCATAGTGCACAAGGTTCCCTTAACTTGTGCCAAATTCATCTTTGCCTTTTTCTTAATGTATATTTTCTCCCTTGCACTCATCCACGGTTCTGAAAAGACTGCCATCTATACATCTCTCTCTCTCTCTCTCTCTCTCTATATATATATATATATATATATGTGTGTGTGTGTGTGTGTGTGTGTGTGTGTGTGTGTGATTTTGCTGATTCAATGCTTGGAAATGTTTCATACAGGAACTTATATTGATAAGAAATGTCCCTTCACTGGAACGGTGTCTGTCAGGGGTCGTATCTTAGCTGGAACTTGCCACAGTGCCAAGATGATAAGAACAATTATTGTTCGCCGGAATTACCTTCACTTTATCAAGAAATACCAAAGGCATACATCAACTTCAATTTTTAGCATGATTTTTGTTCCTTATATTATTCATATGGAAGAATAATTTTTTTTTTTGCCTCTTTTTTTTTCAGATATGAGAAGAGACATTCAAATATTCCAGCACACATATCTCCATGCTTCCGTGTGAAAGAAGGAGATCATGTTATCATTGGGCAATGCAGGTTATTTTCAAAGCAGAATTTATCTCTATAATTTAATTTGACCAGTGGTTTGCAGTTCTAGCCCTAATTCTCAAAATGTTGAAATTTACAGGCCTTTGTCTAAAACTGTGAGATTCAATGTGCTTAAGGTTATTCCAGCTGGATCTTCTGGTGGTGGGAAGAAGGCCTTCACTGGCATGTGAACTTTGAAACCCAAAATGTTTTTTAGGATGTTCATGTGAGAGAAGACTTCGAAAGTCTTAAACAGCATCTAGGCATTGCATGGATTGTTAGATGCTCTTTTTTTTGTCTCCCTTTCAGATTATTGCTTAAATGATGGATTGTTGAAGATACCCTTGTATTTTTAGTTTTATATTTTTTTTTGGTTTAGTGCAAAATTTTTTTTGCTTCATGCAGTGTGTTTGGTAATCATTGGATCATGGATGAACTTACATGGTTAATAGAGGCTTTATTCTATTTTCTTGTATGGTATGATAATATGTCCTGATGGTAATGGACATGAATAGTGCCTGGGGTTTGAAGTAGGTTTCTCGTTCTTAGAATTTTTCAGTAATTCATGTTTATTTTAACTCGATAAATAGTTAGATTTAGCGTTCGTGTTTTTTTTCCTGGAGGAATAGTATTCAAAATATATGTAGGGTATGCTTGAACAGGGAGTGACCCAATAGTCCATGGGACATGGATGGTGGTGGTGATCATAGCGGTCTTCATTTTTTGCTTTTCGTCATGAAATATTTGGTGTTACCGTGTTGGAAATTGAAGATTCTTTGAAATGTATTCCGTTTATGGTCAAGAATACCGAATACCCTTGTTTCAATAAGGAATCTTTAATTTCATTAGTTTGGTACAGAAGTCACAAGTCATGGAAGTTTTTCCCCTATCATGTTTGCTTCCTTATTTACCTGGGTTGATAAAATCAATTTGTAACATATTGGATATGATTATTGCTGTTAATCTACTATTTTGGAGTTGATCGCCTATTATGGTAAAACTATGGATTTCTCCCAACAGTCAGAAATTTGTTTCCTTCATGAATGGTCCTTAAAAGTAAATGGAAAATTTCTCTCTTTTTTTTCTTTGTAGGAAATATGGTATTGGATTTTACTCATGGCAATTTGTTTGGTCTTTTCCCAAAATAATTGTAATTGTCTAATTCTAATGTAAATTAAAAAAATAAAAAGTTTCTTTTTGTCAAAAATGTGCGTTTCGGTTTCTTTTTGCACATTGTCAAGGTTTTTGATGGAGAAGTTGATGATAATATATTTGGTGATATAGATTTATTTAATGGCTGTTGGTGCAGACAGATGAAGGAATTTGTGTGGGAAAGTACCAGGATTGTGCCCAATTTCAGTGCGATAATATAATACAATAGTAATGCCACGTCTGTCCACCAAGAGATCTTTCATTGTTCTTTCTGCTTTTTTTTTTTTTTATTGTGGATAAGAGCTTTCTTAAGGTCATCTAATTAAGCAAACTACGAAAGATGCCCTACCCCATTAATGTAAATTAATGAACGGCCTCTTTCTTTGGCTTTATCTTGACCATAGAAATTGCTACTTATCTTCAAGTTAGGGGTTACAGATTATTGTCTCAATGTAAAAGGAATTAGGATTTCTCTTCTATATTCATATATTAGCTCAAAAAAAAAAAAAAAAAGAATAAAGTTTAAAAGGTAAAATTTCATTTCTTTTTCTTATATATGTAAAAAGTAAAGTGTAGCATATAATATATATTAAAAGCGTGTAATCGTGAGGTTATTTTTTGAATATTTTTTAACACATAAATACGTATATTAAAACTCTCAACTTTTGAGTTATTCTTAAATATTTTTATAATTATTAATTGAATAATCTAAATTATAAGTGAAATTAGGCATAATTATAAATATAGTTTTAATTCATATTTTAGTTATGTTAAAGCTAAATTTATTTTAAGAGTCGATATATATTTACATACTAATTTATCAATGTTTTTTTTTTTTTTAATTAGTAGGTGAACAACCAATTACATAAATAACACATTTTTCTACATTTCAGCTTTGATTCCCCTTGCTTTTTCCATTGCAAAAAACGACAATTATGACACCGCAAGAAAAGAAAAGAAAAGAACCTCTTTCTTTAGGTCAGTGACCTTTTGGCACTAATTAGAAAGACCCAGTGGACCATAAAATATGAAAAAAAAAGATATTTCACTAAAAAGATAACTTTTTTAGAAAGCAAAAGAGAAATCTTAAGTCACTTTCTTACATCATCTTCCATTTTCATATACATTTCCTCTAACCCAATCAATTGCCTAAAACTCTCATTTTCAAATCTTTTTATAGCAATTATTACTTTATTAATTAAACCTAACTCATTGCTCCAATTAGCATAACAACATATATATTTATCAAACAATTTGGTAAATTACTTGACCAAACAATTTATTAATAATCTTCAACATTGCTTTAAAATTTGATCTTCTTTTTATACTCTATTAAGCATATGACTGAGATAGATGAAAGTGAACATTTTGGCAAGGAATATAAAATTCAAATTTATTAATTTTATCTTAAATTGTAATTTTCTTGTTTACCTAATTCGTGAAATTAGAGCGACATAATTCTAAAATTTCTTATTTTTTTCATTAAATAATATTACATGCAATGAAATTATCTGGAATAAGGAAATAAAAGATTGACCTTTTCTGTTTTAGATTTTTTTGTTGTACAAAAACAGGAAAAATAACCAACGGTTGTACCTTTTCAATAATCCATAAACGCCATTGGACCACGTACACAAACTCCATGTATATTCAATGCATGATAGTTATTATACTTTTAAAATATTCACACGTTTTCCATATTTCCAATATTATTAAATCAACTTGCGTTTGTTTTGAGAAAATTGGTGAACTTTCCTTAATGCAACAATATAATTATTAATATCTAGAAATGAAATGAAGGAGAAATTCTCTTATTAATTTTTTAATTAGAGTCAAAGACTTTAATTAATAAGTTAATAACACTAATGCAAAATGGTTGTTGGTAGTTCCTTTCTTTTTGGGAACGAAAATTTAATGCATTCACACTCTCTCCATTTGTCATTTTTTCAATTTGCATAAAAATTAATAAATCAATTTAAAAAAAGTAAAATAATTGATTAAATTGCCTTTTTTTTTCGTTATTTAAATAATTAATTACTCAATACAGATTTCAAAAGATAGAAAATAAAGAGAAAAAAATTTTAAAATTTTTTTAAATAACAAGAGAAAAAGTGTAACACGGAAGGACTCCCTCAATTTCACTATAATATCTTTTAAAAGTTATTTTTTATTCCACTACAATTGTCGTTTTGTATATCAAGAAAGTAATAATTATTTTTTAAAACTTTATCCTTATTTTTTAATATCTTCACTAAATGCATATTAATTGTTTCGAGTATTGATAAAAGGATAATTTTTTTTGTTAAAATTGAAAAAATTTTCATTTATTTCTTAATTGGTGTGTTAAAATCATAAAAAAAACACTTAAAGGGGTAGAAAAAAATAATAAGACTTAAGATTCCTGAAAAGAACTAAGAAAAATGAATTCTTTATAAAACAAAAAAGAAATGAGAAAAAAGACCAAAGGAAGGCATATCGAGTTTATCCACCAACATTGGCGAAGTAAAAAGAGAAAAAAAGATCAGATCAACAGAACATTAATAAAACACGACCAATTGATTTTCAGCCACGCTTTTTGTTAGAAAAATCTGGAATTTAACGGTTCTCTCTCTTTCTCTCTCCCCTTCTAACTATAAACATTGCTGCGCCCCATCAAATCTATCTCATTATATTCGCGGAATCTTTTTCTCTGATTCTCTTTCTTCCTCTATTTCTTCTTTCTTCTTTCTTCTATGACTTTGGATTCCCACAAACAATAAGGACTTGCAAAAGAGAATTAAAGCTTTCTCCTTTCTTTGGTCAAAAACTTATAACTATGTGTGTTCAGGACGCAGAGCCGGTTAGTCAAGAAACGGAGAGCCTTGACAGTAATAACAGCAGTAATAACAGCAAGAAGCAGTCTTGGCCTTTGCATTGTGAGGTTTTGCATGCCCATATGGATAGTTGGGATAAAGTCTCCCCTTTGATCTGTTCTGGTGATGGGTTGACTGTTGGCAATTCATTTCCTGTAAGAATTCATATCCTTATTCCCATTTTGTCCCAAGTGTTTTTTTTTAACCAACTTTTTTAGTAATTTCTGTTTCTTTTAAAAACTCTTTTTGAAGTTATTGATGATTTGCAATTTTGCTTTCTGATTTTTCACCTCTTGTGATGTTGTTATGGAAGTTCTGACTTTAGTTAATTGTCCGGTTAGGAAATTCTTTCTGGTTTTGTAGAGCATATGGGTATTTTTAAATATAATTTTGCGCTTTATCCTAACAAATTTGAGTATATTGTCTCGATCAGTTTATGAAATTTCTTTGTTCAGCAACTAATAATGCTTTTTTTTTGGTAATTTCTCTCTCTTTCTTTCTTCTTTTTTTTTTTTTTTTTTTTTTTTTTTTCCTTTTGTGGGATTTTTCTTTCTGTAGTAACTAACTTTATTTCAATTATAATTCGTTCACTGCTATCCAGTTCTACTGCCTTTTCGGTTATGCTTTAATCACAGTAATAGTTGACAAGTTCTTTTAGATCAGAGTTTTCCCCTTTACTTTTTTCTTCTGTATTTATCTGTTCATATGACCTCTTGCAATAATAATTGATTTAGTTCAGCCTTCTATATAGAACTGAAAGTAGAGTTCTTTATTTTTCCCCATCCCTCTTCTATTAAATTTTTTCAAAGATGAGCTCTATTGCTGCTTAGAAATTTTGAGCTAGAGTGGAAAATTTTGAAAATTTCCCCCTGCATTGTGTGGTCAAAGAATTTGCATGGAGGAACTTTGGTATAATTAACAAAGGCAATAGTATCACAATTAAAACTCGAACTTGATTTTCGGGTGTTACCTTTTTTTTTTTTTTTTTTTTTTTTTTTTTTTGTCTTTATCATATATCATGAAACTTCATATTCCGTAGGAATCATGGCTTGATTCTCAAAACCTGATCCTAAGTTTATATGTTATTGATTCTGTACCCTTAAGTGGGAAATTTGTGCTTGTTACTAAAATCAACATTTACATTTCTGATTCTTGTGCATATGCAAGACTTGGACTTCAGAATACAATTTCCATCAGTTTGGAATTTGGATTTCATTTTTGAGTCATTTTTTGTCCTTTGGTCATCTCACTTAAATTCTTATCCTTGTGGCCATTCAGCTGGAAAGCATCTGTGAAGATAGAGTGTCTGTGGAGAAGAAACAGAATTTGTTATCAAATTTCATCCCTAACCTTCGGTCGGGAGAGTGGTCTGACATTGGAGGCCGGCCTTATATGGAGGATACGCACGTTTGCATCAGTGACTTGGCTAAGAAATTTGGTCACAATTTACTTAGGGAGGAATCTATTTCTTTTTATGGTGTAAGTTCTCAGGCCTTCAACTTTATTTCTCTGTTCTTATTTTTATTTTAACTGCTAAAAAAGTTAGAACACTTATGAACTTCACTTTTAACTTAAAATTATGATATACAATCATTTTTATGTTCCATTTGTGAAAGCATACTTCGGGTCCCCTGTTCCCTATTCTTGCTTCATTATGAATCATTTATGAAATGCATAGTAAAGTACATACTCTGAGGATGATCTGTCAATAAAAGTATTTCTGTGGACTGAATGAATAAATCACAAAATGTGGCTTGTTGCCTTATTGGAAATGCAAGTCCAGAAGAGCATTCATTTACATGGTACAAGTCTATAACATCAGCTTGCAAAGACAAGGCATTTCTTATCGCTCTGCCATTAATTTCTTGCTAAAATTTTGAAATCAGAGGGTTGTCTGGCATGATTTGTTTGAGTAGTGCTATTATAGAGCCACAGCCTTTTGACCACATCTGTAAGAATCAAATAGTATGCAATAGCATAGTTGAGAATTGCTTCATTGGGCATATGTGATTGTTGAAATTGAATTTCTAGCAGGTGACAATAGTAAGCATCTCAAACCTTTGAGTCTACTATTAAGTGGCCAATGAGGAAATATTATATATTTGATTCAAATTCTAACTTTTCAAGACAAACGATATTCAACTAGAGCGAACTCATAATTGCATTCATAAAGTATTAAAAAAAGAGGATAAGGACATGCAACAGTAATATTAATTTTCATTCTTATTTCCACAATTTGAAATCGCAATTACTCTAAATCAACAGGTATTTGATGGGCATGGAGGAAAGAATGCGGCACAGTTTGTTCGCGACTATTTGCCAAAAGTCATTGTTGAGGATGCAGACTTCCCTTTAGAACTTGAGAAAGTGGTCACAAGGTCATTCATTGAGACTGATGCTGCATTAGCAGAGACATACTCTCTTGAGTCTGCCCTATCTTCTGGCACAACTGCACTTACTGCAATGATATTTGGGAGGTAAGTACCTGCCTTCCTCTATTGAAGATTAGCTATCACTTTAGGTTGATTGTTTCGCTCCTGTATCTTCCAAAAAGAAAAAAGATCTCTGAGAGCTCTTTCCTGGATCCGAAAGAGAGTACTTGGGTTCTCCCAATAACTAAAAAGTCTGAATCTAACTGGGGGTTCTTCTTTTAGTTTATTTAGTATTTTGAGTTCCAAGCCCCAAGCCTTCCCCTTCTCTTTTAGCTGATCTATATGCACAAAAATGAAGAAAATAAATGGGGAGGGAAAAAAAAAAAGATGGTAATTTGCTAGTAATTGGTGACTGTATAGCTTGGTGAGTTTTGTAAAGTGAACCAATAGAAATACCATCAAAGTATTGCCGCCTTTGCCTGAAAATATGCCATTATCTTGAACAGGTCATTGCTTGTGGCAAATGCTGGTGATTGCAGGGCAGTTTTGTCGCGGCATGGAGCAGCTATAGAAATGTCAAGGGACCACAGGCCCTGCTGTGTTAAGGAAAGGACAAGGGTTGAGTCCCTGGGAGGATATATCGAAGATGGTTATCTGAATGGTCAACTAGGTGTTACCCGTGCATTAGGCGATTGGCACCTTGAAGGGATGAAGGTGAAGGGCGAAAGTGGTGGCCTCTTGAGTGCTGAACCAGAACTTAAATCGATTACATTAACAAAGGAAGATGAATTTTTGATCATTGGCAGTGATGGAATATGGGATGTGTTTACCAGCCAAAATTCAGTATCTTTCGCCCGGAGAAAACTTCAAGAGCACAATGATGTCAAATTATGCTGCAAAGAAATGGTAGAGGAAGCAATAAGACGCGGAGCAACTGACAACTTGACTGTTGTCATGATAAGTTTTCACTTAGAGCCACCTCCACAAGTGACCGTAGAGAGAGCAAGAGTCAGGCGGAGCATCTCTGCTGAGGGATTACAAAGTCTGAAATGTCTGTTACAAGGATGATGCTCAAAAGTTGATTGTTTACTCTGTTTTTTTTCTTTATCTAATTCCTGAAGAGTATAACTAGTTAATAATGGCAAATAGCTAAATTGGGAGCTTCGGCGACGTTTTCTTCTTGTTGTATATAAATCCATCGAGAAATAGAGCATTCTTTTCCTGGCCCGTCACCATTGTATGATGTACAGGTGTACACAAAGTGAAATGTAAAATTCAAACAAGTGATGTCAACAATTTATAAAAATTGCACAGTTTTTCACCTTTCTTCCATGTCTACATTTTGAATGGACCTAAGGATGGCTTGACAAGAACTGTGTACATCATCCTTTATGCTTAGACAGGCACAAACAAGTAAAAACACCGATACTTGGCGGTGGAGGAACCGGGCAAAGAAAGGAAATGCAAAAGCTGAAACTTTGTACGTATAGTAGAAGTAATATTAATTCTGCATTTGATGAATTAGTATATTGTACAGGTATAACAAAACTGTAAAACTATCCGACCCAGTAAAGAATGAGGTACAAAATACACATACAAAGTATAGCACCTGACAAATCTCCATCTATTTTCCTTCACTATGGTAATCACTCTCTATGAGAAACAAAATAATGATGCCTAAAGAAAACTCCCTCTATCAATGTGGTGTTGCAACATTCAAAGGCCATTTTCCCTCGTTCATCTTACCTATAATCTCAGATTTCGCAACACGAATCAAGAACAAACTCGCAAAGAAAATAGAAATAATAAGCATAAAGAACACACTATTCCACCCTTTTGTGGAAATATATCCGGCCAGTAATGGACCAAGTGCAGCTCCAACAGAACCAGTGCCGTCTATGATTGCAGTAACAGTAGCCAAGGCACGGGAATTTCCCTTGATTGTGTCCTGTGTCCCAAGATCAGCTGCAACTGCTGTAGTAATTAGCGAGTAGGGGCCATTCACAAGCAACCCCGAAATAAACATTAAAGTAATGTTGGCAACCATAGATAAACTTCCATAAACCCGGTACAAAATTAAGGCCGGAATTGACAGTGATAAGAATACTATTGAAGTTACTGCTCGAGCTTCAATGATGTCTGAGATATATCCTGCCAAAATTCCACCAAATACTCCTCCAATATCGAATATAGTTGAAAGAATTCCAGCAGTTTTGTGCGACAAATGCACACCAGCAACAGCTATATATCAACAAAGTTTTGATCAATATCTAACATGAAATGAATTCAATAATTTTTATCACAAGCTTAAACATGAAGGATGTGCTTGAAACATTTAAGGCTTGAATGCACAATAAATATGCTGAATGTAGAAGTTAGACAGCCAGATAAGTCAAATGGTTAACAAAGTTTATACAAAGAAATCTCAATTTTCAAGTTAATTTGTAATTGATTACCAGTAACAGCAATTTCCTGTCATAGAATCTTTAACAAGGTAGTTGTGTACAAATTCAAGTTTAAACAGCCAACATGACCTTAAATTGATTTCTTAACAAAACTTTCATATCAAGCAGAAGCAACTACCTGTGTGCCTTATGTAGAACGGCAACCAATATAAAAAAGTATAAGCCACCAGCTTTGAAAAGAAGAGGCACAAAGCAAATGGCGCAACACCAGGTAATTTCCAAGCCTCCAAGAATCCAATAGCAGCTAAAGAATCTGAATTTTCCGCCCTAATAAGCCCCATTTCCTCTGATTCTACTTTATCTGAAGTCTCGTCACCATCCACCTCCACAGTCATTTCAATCTCCTTTTCTGAAGACTCAAACCCAATATCTCCAGGACTAACAACAAGAAACAAAAACACAAAAATCCCAACTAAAATCACTAGAACTCCAGGGACCAAAAATGACCAACCCCATCCAAACTCCAAAACACTAGAAGCCACAACTGACCCAATAATGTTACCAACAGAGGTATGTGAATTCCATATCCCCATTATCAATCCTCTCTTTGCTTTCCCAAACCAGTTCCCAACTACTGCTACCACACAAGGCCAACCTATAGACTGAAACAAACCACACAAAATCTGCACACCTACAAAAAACCCTAGTAAATGTATATTAAACCAATAACCTAAGCCAAAAATAATAGTAAGAACACCACTACCGAACATCCCAGAAACAAGAAACAACCTCAAATCAATCCTATCACCAACATGTCCTGCAACATACATCCCAATCGAATATGACGATAAAAATGCAAGATCAAGCTCTCCAAGCCTGCGGGTCCCTTCAGGACCATTAAATGGATACCAACCAGTATCAGTGGAATTTAAATTGGATTGAATTATTGAAGAATTGAATTGAAATGAAGGTCCAAGCACGCTCTTGACAATGCTTGGAGGCTTTCTAGAAGCATGGAAAGAAGCATAGGCAAGAAAGGTAATTATTAGAGCACTGATTTGGTGAAAAAGCAGGGATTTTTGTGGAGGTTTAAGGGAGGGGAAGAGAGAAATAGCAGGAGCTAGATTTAGGGTTTTGGATTCCATTGCTGATTGATATTGGAAATCACAGTTCTAGCTCATTATGTTTATAATGCTAAAACACCCTAACAAAATGCATCAAGAAATGCAACCGCTATACGTATATAAAGAATCAAGATTGTTTTTTGGAATGCAATTAATATTGAAAAATCAAATCCAGGTTTCCAGCGGAAATGTGAGATTTAGACGAGGAAAAGCATACCGATATACAATTCTTGATGGTTGCAAGATCTGAACCGGAAAATATCTCAATTTTTAATCATATACAGTCCGAACCCCGGAAGAGAAAGAAGAAAGAAATATACCATTTGGTGAAAGGAAACGGTTGGTGGTAACTTAAAGACGAAGGTTGTCTGAAAGTTTCAGAAACCATATATATAAGATTCAAATTTGAGGTATGAGATTGACTTTGACACTAGAGCAGCATGGAAGGTCTTGTTAGGCTTGCTTTTAATATTCTACTCTATTTAAACAAACGTCTTTGGTGTATTTTCCTTCCTATGGAACTCCAGCATTATTCAGTTAAAAATGATTCATTTCCATAATTTTCCTTCTAACTATGCTGGATAAGTGAATATATATTAGAGGATTTTCCTTTCAAAAACTAATACTAATATCTTTGTTTAGTCATTTTTATTGCATCATTTTTTATTATTTGTTTTAAATTTAAAAAGAGTGAATTAATCTGTTATTTGGCCAATATTATGTATTTCTGTTTGATGGTCAGACCAGAATTTGAAATTGATCTAAACCAAAAACGAGTAGAATAAAACTGAAGAACCTGCCAAATTCAAACAGGTTCCGCTCATAACCGAAGACGGAAATACCAGTTCTTGGAGAACCAAAACGAACACTTCTGTTTCAGGTTTGGTTTTGTCGTTTTGATTCAAACAGGTGGCCAAGCACAAGTATCATTGCTTATAATGGAATCCCAGTGCAACCTCCAGGGGAATATATGCTTTTTCAGGTCAATTCGTTATTGCAATATTAGCTGAACAAAACACTTTTCCCAAAATCTTGGAATGTGATATTTGCAGGAACTGAAGGAAAACACGAAATATATTGCAAATGATACATTACATCAAGTACATAAAATTTCCCTATACTACGCATATACTTGGACAATCAGTGATACAAAACCAAACATCCAAAATTTTGGTCCTTTAGTGCCCTTGTTTTTTAGATATAGGGCAAATTACAAAACACTTCAACTAAGGAGCATTAGAAGTGAGATTAAGGGGTTTGTTAGCAGCTCATGGGACAATGTCACACCAGGTTTGGATAGAAAGAATTCGAGATAAAATTTCCAAGAATGTCCTTATGTTGCATTCCGCGTACAATAGCCATCATATCATTTGTTGATGAATATCAGCTGCTTGCTGAGCCAGCTCCACCACCATAGCCTCATCAAAGAACTTGTTTATACTCACATCTTCACTCATTCCCTGAGACATAGAATTGAAAGAAAAAATATTACCCCTTAGTTTTAGGTTTTCATGTAGTTCTATCAATACGCAACATGAAGAAAAATAATGAATTTCAGGGAATCATCCCTGCTTGAATGTTTATTACTCTATAATCGATAGCGAAATAACAAATGGATCACAAAGAGGGTTTGCCATACCTTGCGACGCCTTGTCTTCACCATAAATTCACGAGCAAGGTGCTGGATTGGTGCAGGCTCAAGTGGCCGCAGAACAATGCTCTTGTCAAGAGGGTCTCCAGGGACTATAGCCCAATGATCGAACACTGAGAGGCAAAATGCTTGCCCTTGAGTATGGTACCTCAAGTCAGTCTCAAAACCAAATGACTCTATTACAGGTAAAAATGCCTGAAATGCAATTATAAAACAAAAACAGATAAGAAATAGAATAAAAATCCAAGCATGTTTCTATACAAAAGCCATGCAGACAAGGAACCGCAAAATATCTATGTGAACTCCCAAGAAACAATACCAGTGTGTTTGCAAAACCTAAAGAATGATTCATCTGGTTAATGACTTACGAATAAAAGACACAAGCTTCCCACCCTAACTCTAGAGGGGAAATACTAAATTCGAACCATAAAACTTGAAAAAATAGTGGGGAAAACAGTTCCAAAAATCTGCTAACTGTTAGCAGCTCAGCTATTTCATAAATACCCTCTTATGCTTCCAAATATTTTTAGCATATAGTCATCACCAATATTTAAGCAATAACTAATGTAAAATATTATCGATAATCTTTGGATGCAGGCAAAGCTTAGTCATCAAACCTTTACAATATAAGCTGGAGTCCCAGGCTGAGGAACGTCTGCTGTAACATGACCACGTCTGCGAGATAACACAGTATATATTGCAGAGAGACAGTCGATTGGTGTTTGTATCTGAAACAACAGCATTACAGATTTAATAGCAAAACCCAATAAAGAGTCTTGATTCATGAATTTAGGAAGGCATTAAAGAAAAGTATTGAACATGAAATAAGCTTTCGAGCATAGCTCATGCACAATTATTATGGTTCCTTATTGTCTGATAACAAATACCCAACTGCACTCTTTCTTAAATATGCATGATATTTGATATGAAGGTAGCAAAAGCCCACCTCCACATAATATACAGGTTCCATGAGTCGTGGGGTTGCCATCAGAAAAGCCGAATAGGCGACACGTCTAGCTGTGGGAATAATCTGACCAGATCCTCTATGCAGTGGTTCTGGTGCAATTCTAGCATCAACTATTTTGAACTTGACATTTCTGATAGGTTCATCACACAATGGACCTTCTCGTGCACCCCACTGAAAACTGACCAAAAAAACATAAAACATTTAATGGCATTAAATTATTACAACAAGGATTAGTTGGAATAAATTTCAGCTAACCCTTGAACTATGGAATCCTTGACAGCACCCAGCAATCCTTTGTCAACTTCAGTTGGAAGTGTGTCATCCAATAAAATGTTAGGTCCCTGCAGAAATCAAATTTGTCAAATGCAAACAGCATAGTTGGGTATTTCATCTAGAAACAAATAGCAGCTGGTTTTATCATACAAAGCACCTAAGCTACCTGCTTGTCAGGGCCGAATGCCCAAATGGATCGTGCTGCTAGCAAATCCCAGTCATATTTTGTCTTGAAGAAGTCACCAAGAGCTTTGCGGTTCCAATCAATACTAACAACACCATTTTCAATGTCTTCTGCCAGCCCTTTCTCCAATGGCTCTGCAATCTAGAAATGCAGGTGTTCAAATAATCTCATAAACTAATTAACTACGATTGCTTCAATGCAGAGAGACAGATTCTCAAAATGCACCAAGATAAAATAAAATAAGAATGACTTCCTTACCATGGTTATTTTATTCTTCTTGTTGGGTGTTTCAGCAAAACATTTCATTGATGAAGACTCCACCACAGTTTCACAAAATGAAACAACAGGATCTGCGACCTATATCAGAAAGAAGCATTGGGATAAATGAAAAGCATGTTTATCAACATGCAGCATCACAAAAAAAATAAACAAAGTAAAATAACATAGAGAGAGAGGGGGAGGAGAAAGAAGAAAGTGGGAGCACTGGGGACTGGCTCAGAGGAGAAGTATATTAAAAGTACATTAAATAATGAGAGATGAGAAACGCATACCTTGACTTCCACTTCAGAGTAGAGCTCTCTAAGGTCTTTCATAATAGAATCCAAGTATAACTCTCCAGTGCCTAGAATAGTATGCTCCCCAGACTCCTCAACTTTCGTAATGGCTAAAGGATAACTCTTACTGATCTTCCTAAGACCCTCAACCATTTTTGGTAACTCACTTGGATTCAGAGGCTCAGTAGCAGTTTTCACCACCGGAAGAGTATTGAACTGGAGAGGCCGGAATATGTAAACATCTTCTGAACTATAATTCACATTACAAAGTGTTGCAGTTTTCATAATTGAAGCATCCACACCTTCAATGAGGACCCAAGAGCCAGGAGGTGCCATACTTATGGGTAATCTATACCGAGCTTGATATACCCACAGTTTTGTCACTTCTTTTATAGTCATATCCTCCTCATCATCGGGTGAGTAGCCTTCTCCTAATACCTTCACAGACTGTCCAGTCATAATTTGACCACTATACACCCTACCAAAAGCATCAAAGGAACTGCAATCGGACTTGGGATACAGTTTGGTCACGTTGACCATTAAGGGGCCAGAAGGATCACAATCTACCATGGCCTTGTAATTCATAGAATCTTTAGGCCCTGTATATATATGATCAACCTTCTTAGCAGCAGCATTCTTTGCAGAAGGTATATGCTGAACCAACATATCAGTGAAGCCAGAGGCTGAACCAAAAACTCTGCTACATGCAAGCCTTAGCAAAGGCCTAACATTTAATTTATATGCTGCATTAGGAAGAACAACACCAAGCTCGGCAAGAGTAGACTCAACACTCTTCTTATGTTCTCCAATCACTTGACTATATATTTTGTAGAGGGGCTCCAACACAAATTGAACAAATGATCTTTCTCCTCCACTTGTAGGGGGTTTCTTCTTGAAAGCCCTGATATCTGGATGATAATACATATCTCCCCAAAGACGAGATGCAAATTTGTCAGCATCAAATGGGATACCATGGAGTTTGAGATATAGTTTAGCAAATGATTGCAAAGTGAAGGACCATCCTGCTGTAGCACTTGCAAAGCAAACATTTCCAGCAGCTGGATCTATAACTTGAACATTTCCAGCAGTTGAAGAGACAGCTGTTATGTGGTTATTGATGACTTCTAGAGTATGCCTAAGCTTATGGTAAGCATCCTTTGGGGGCAACTTAAGTTCTGTTATCAGCCGATCAACCTTAAATGCAAAATTAAATAAGCAACAATAAGACTTCAAAATCAAATTGGAAGAGTCGAGAGGACAGCAGTTCACCGAGCTTACCTTATTGATCACAACTACAATTGGCAGGCGCTCCTGGATTGCATGGCGTATGGCCCGCTCAGTGTTCACCTGCATGCTCAAAATACCAAAAGTTACCATACCATGCAGATATACCATTCAGAAACCATAAATTTTATCATAGAAATAACATCTTAGATTCAACAACTTATTCCCTTACAACTGAAATGAACCCAAGTATAAACCAAACCATCTTAAAATTCACCTCTGCACAATTACCCATACACGCATAAAATTAGCAGTAAAATAGTTAAGAACACTACTTAAGGAAATTCATATATGAGCATAATGAGTTAACATATTTATCAGCAGAAGCATAAGCAAAACTGAAGCACAATCTGGTTATTTATCTGTTATGTAGAAGTTTCAATATTTTCTTACCATAACTCCTTCAGCCGCATCCACAATTAACACAGCACCATCAGCAAGCCTTAGAGCAGCAGTCATTTCATCAGAGAAGTTGACATGACCAGGGGTGTCCATGATGTTACATAGGTATGATTTTGAATTGCTATCTTCAAGAACAAGTGACATTGGAACTGCCTTAATGGATATCTTTCTTTCTTGCTCATCAATCCTTGTATCAGTATACCTCATATGCTTCTCACTATTTGTATCAAAAGTCGGCATATGATGTGTTTGCTCAACCAACATATCCATGAACATTGTCTTCCCATGTTGTAAGTGACCAACAAGAGCAACATTACGAACTAAAGAAGGATTCGACATGAGACCGACAAGAAACTGGCTGGACACATAAGTAGAAGAATCCTTAACCCCAACCTCAAACTTAATATTCCTAACAGGTTTAATTATAGGTTGCTCGAGAGGCTGCTCATCTTCATCCATAACCAAAGCTTCAACATCTTCACCATAAACCTCTTCTGCGGTAGGGTAATACTTCTTATCCTCAGCAAGAACAATCTGATTATCCATATCAACATCATTAACAGTAGTAACCCATCCGTTGGAACCATTCATTCCCTCCTCACCGTCGGATGCCATCTCATCTTCATGAGGTTTATCTGGAAGTTCTTCATCTTCCTCCTCTCCGTCACTCTCTTGGTCTGACTCAATTTCAGGACCAATGTAGTTGCCAAACTCATCATAAAGATTATCATCCATGTTGTTTCAAATCTGCCGAATAAATTTAACCAATCAGAACCTATTAAAAGGTAACAGGAATCAAAAATCCAGTTACAATAAAGCTCACAACCAACTAAATGAGAAAAAAAACAAACTTTCAGATTTTTTCATTTTTACTTGCTTCATTAAAGCTTTGAGATTTGTTTTCTCAATTTAAGCCTAAACAGTAGGTGAATCCTAGTTCAAACTTATACCTAGTAAAAATCAGAAATAAAATTCATGAAAGCACACAATGTTAGCTGTAATTACAAAAATAAAATACACCCAGATGAGAATAAAACGCACCTGAACAGAGGAAAGAAAATTTTAACTTCTTCCAAACAACTATAAGCAGAAAAAGAAGTGAGGGTTTATCGAGGGTTCTTGAGAAACTACAAGAAATGAGAGAGATTTCTCTTCTAGTTCCCTCGGTTTCACCCGCCGACTAGAAAATTCGGATTTCAATTTTTCTTCAACCCATATTATCATTATTCGGGTTTGGATTTGTTTTGTTTGTTCCAACGAAGGCCCATACTAGGAATCTAAGTAGGCCTTTATTAAACTTGGGCCGTCTATTAAATGGTTCTGGTCTCTGTGAGTTTTTCAGTTTTTTTTTTTTTCATATCTTAATTAAAAAACAGTGTAAATTAATAATTTTTTTAGTTAAATATATTTAATACTTGGTTAAATTTTTTTATCAAAGCTCCTTAAAAGACAATCCGGCGATTATAATTTGAGATATCCATAAAGAGGTATCAGGTTTTAATCTTGTCTTGAGTCAGAATTATCTTCATATTATATAGTTTATTTAAATTTGAACATGTAAAACTTTTCTTTATGAGATTAACTTAATATACAATATATAGTTCATCATTTTCTTTCAATTTTTTTCCCTCTCATTATTAAATTAAATCATTTTCATTGAAAATTATAAATTTTGTGAAAAAGCAAATGCCTAACTAATTTTGACTTTAACCAACTAAAAACAAACAATTATTTCATAAATCAAGAACATCTTATACGATTAAATGTATAAATTTACTTTTTCACAATAAAATAATTATAAAACTTTAAAGGTTAAAACTTTGTTGGGAACCGTATTTTCTTATAATTATGAATTTTGGTAATATTACACGTCTCTTCGATTTAGTAACAATAGTTTTTAGATTTTTTTTTATATATAAAAAATTAATTTGATATTTATTTAATAAAACTTTTAAAATAATAATTTTTATGTTTTTCAATTATCTAATAAATTTAATTAATTTAATTTTATAAATTGAAATGTTCAATATAATAATTTTAAAATTAAATTATTTAATTAGTACAACTTTATAAGGTATAAAGTATTCAATTAGTCAAAGTAAAATTTAAAGGTAATAAGATTTGTTTGAAAAAAGAAAGTACAAATAAATTAATGCATTTAACCTATTCCAATTAAATTTATTATTTAGGCAAATAATTATTTAAAATTTAAATTTAAATGAAATCTAAAAGTAATTCCATATATATATATATATATATATATATATATATTAGGATAACATGAAATTATCTATTCTAGTCCATTTGTATTTGATATTATTCTGAGTATCATGGTAGCTTAAAAAGTAAAATAGGAGTCTAATACCCTTTTTGATGAGCATCAAAATAGAGGTTATTTAATTAGAAAAGAGATGATATTAAATTCCTTACTGTAGCCCATAAATATATCAGAATATATAAAAAAATCTTCTCCAACAAAATTTGGTTAATTTTGTTAATATGAGCATTATTTCCATTTTACTCTTAATAATGAGTGATTCACAAATATGTAAAATTAATTTTATAGTATTATATACGAAGAGAAATTGGGGAAGGAAAATATATAAATTCAAAGCAGAGAGATGTAAAAAACAAAATAAAGGAAATTCCACTAAATATAAAAACCAAGAGCTACCTTAATTATAACATAAAAGGTGCTCCAATTATTATTAATTACAACATACTAATAATAGTTATAATAATAAATAATCACCCTTTAAACAGCAAGACTGCCCAAGCTAGCCCCAAATCACAAAATATAAATATGATTAATTGTAGTCAGCAGTGGTGGTGATGTGGTGGATGGTGGTGAGGACCAGGGGGTCCTGGTGGAGGTGGATGGGGGCCATGAGGTGGAGGCCCATGGTGATGATGAGGAGGAGGAGGAGCAGGAGGTCCATGGTGTGGTGGTCCATGAGGAGGAGGCGGTCCATGGTGTGGTGGTCCATGGTGGTGTGGTGGAGCTGGCTCGTGGTGTGGCGGTCCGTGGTGATGCGGTGGATGGTTGTGCATCTTCTTCTTTCTTCTTTTTCTGCTTCTTCTTCTTCTATTCTTGAATTCTCAAATATATGTATATATATTTGAGGTTGAAAGGACCAAGCTAAGTAAATAACATTTTCATTTCACAACCACAAGTCCAACCGCGTCCAACTAAATTTCCCCCTGAAATTCGTGTGGGAACATTTAAAAAAAAAAAATCAATTTTGGATTATCTTAATGACTAAGATATCTTTCTTATTATATTTTATTTCTGGATAGAGACTTAAGAGATAAGATTCGCTGATATAAATTCTTTTATAAGGATAATTTATGGTGATTAATTAATTTATATGGAGACGGTTCATCCATCCTTGACGTTATCTTTTTCTTTTTCTTTTCCCTGATCAAAGTATCCCTTTGACACGTTTCTATCTCATGTCTACTTCACTATTTGTGGTTTTAGGCTTTAGGGAAGGTTCCATTAACTTGATTTAATGTGTGTCTTCATGTCCGAAAATGATTGGTCTATTCCTACAGATATTTTCCCCCCACATAGTTACAGGTTCCTCCATACTAAGCCTGAAAAAATAAGACTAAATAATTTAATCCATTGCCAAGCTTAACTTGGAAATATATATACATTGAAAGTTATAATTCCGAAATTAAATTTAGGCCAATTAATTATCTAGTAGTGCTAGAAATTTTTTTTTTTAAAGTAAAAATAATGATAAGAGTCATAAGTTCATTTGGGAGTGGCATTAAAATCAATTTTATTTCATATTTTATCTTCTCTTTTATCACTTGAAATTTTTTAAAAAAATACTACTATATATATATTTTCAACTACATTGAATTTGTTATGTTTATCCTAATAAGATTATACGAGGATTTTATTGGCTAGTTTCATAGTTAAAAACGCACAGAAAATATTAATGCTATCTCTCTCACATTAATTAATTATCGGCAATTACTCTCTTTAAAATAGCTCTCATCAATCTTACTGATCAGTGTACCCGTTGTTTTTTCTTCTAATATTCTATATTCTAATATCTTATATTCTATTATATTATTTTATCTATTATATAAATTTTATTTTGTTTTGCATTATTTTACATAATCTTATTTTTTTTTCTATTTTTCTACTATTGGATTTTATTCGTCTTCCTAGTCTTCGACACAAGAAAAAGAGATTAAATTTGAATTCCAAGCGATAGATACTTTACCCATGCTTCAAAATTTCCTTGCCAAGCTACATGAAAGAGATTTCCAGAAGTCCACAGAAAAATTATTGCTAATTGTCCGAAGTGGAAATTATTGAAGTTAACTTAATATTTTTATCTAATATCAACATACTTATGTTAAGAAAAAATCTTTGTCGGACATTCCTGGCCCACCAAGCGGTATTTTTTAACCAGACAAAGCAACAAGTAATGAAACCAAAAACGGATAAAGCACCTAATCCTTGGAGATGTGATAATACATATAAAAAATTATTCCATCGAACATATTCGCCCATAAAATCAGGAATAGAGTAAGTAACTACAAAAAATAAAAAAATATTTTGGAGCGTGTAATTATTTGTCGAAAATTATAGCAGCAGCTCAAGTTGACAAGTGGATCTCCATTGTTGTTTGTTTATGACATAAAAACGCATGGGAATAATTATTAGGCTTATAATCTCAAGCGTAAACTTTTGATTGCTCTCCAAAATATTCCGCTGCTCATTTTTAATTAATGTGGTTATTTTTTTATATAAATATACTAAGATAAGCAGCTAAAAAAACATATTATAAAATACATTATTTAATTATTACTCATTTTATTATGATTATAATGAACATAACACCAGGATCTCAGGATCTCCTCACATGAGAGTCACCTTTAGTAGCTACAAGATAGTTAATTACTAAAGCAAACAATAATCACATGATTATTGATAATATGTCTACTCGTAGCTTTCGATTCTGCAACTCTCCACGTGATAATTACTCAAGGATGATGATGATGATGCGGCGGTCCTGGCTTTTGTGGCTCGGGAGGACCTCCTGGTGGTGCATGAGGACCTGGTGGAGGAGCATGGCCATGAGGAGGATGAGGTTCATGGTGTGGAGGACCAGGAGGCGGTGGCTGATGTTGTGGTGGCGGTTGGTGGTGGTGGTGGGGATCGGGTGGTGGAGGGTTATGCATCTTTTTGCCTGATTTCTAATATGAAATGATCTCAATGTTGTTATCCACAAGTGTATGGCTAAATTTGCAAGGATATGTTAATTTATAGATGTAAATGTCGGAAATACTGTAACGTACAATTTACTAACAGTCAAACACAGCCACGTTTCACGTTTATTTTTTGTTAGGTATTATACCTGACATTCAATGGATTTTTCTAGACGATTATGTCCCTTTAAGAGCTACGAGATTGTTACTTTGTGGATAAGAAATTTAACTAATTTAATTAATTGATAGCCACGTGTAATATTGACATGTATCAATCAATGATCTATTCTTACGTTGTAGTTTTGTCTCATGACAATACTGCCGACAATTTAATTAATTTGTAAAAGATTTATCTCCATCTCGCGATTGAAGTTGTTTTATTTACTTATTTATTTGTTTAACTATTTAACTACCTCTGGATTTGTATCATACATACGATCATGTTCTTGAAATGGGCTGGCCTTTTATTTTTAACTTTATGGATCACATGTTAGCCCAATTGACTGGGGCTTAATAACTGAACAAAGAAGTTTTCTGGGCCAAGTTGTGGTGTAAGGTTTAAGCCCAATGGAGTTTGACTCCTTTTACTACTCCCTTCATCCAACTGTGTTAATTTGAAAGAGTATACCTGACAAAATCGGATCCATAATCCCACCTTCGGTATAAAATAAAACGAGCCGATCTATAATCTATCGGGCTCAAAACTGAGGTGAATAACTCAAAAGTTAATGAATTTAAAAATTTTAAATTTGAATTCGACTTAAAGATTCGAGGTTAGTTCGAAAAATTTTAAATTTAAATTCGACTTGAAGTTCGAGTAACTTAAAATAATATTATATGTGTATTTATATAAAAATTTAATAAGGCTTCACAAGCTTTAAAGCTGAATATCGTTAAACTCGAACTCGATCAAAATCGAACTTTTTCAAACTCTATTTTAGTCGAGCTCGAACAATTCGTGAGCTGACTCAGCTCATTTACACCCCTAATTCTACCATCAATAAACCAATAAATATTTCAAATAAAGTAACTATTTATTTTCTTGATTAAAAGTCAATAAGTCAAAAACATTATTTTGTCAACAGAATTCTTCAAATTGTCACGCCTTAATTGATTTCTGGCTACTTTTCACTAAAGTCATTTCTAGAAAGTATTGTATTACTTATTTCCTTCATAGAAGTATGCCTACTGTAACTTTCATACAGATACTAAATAAACATTGAAATTTCTTGCTTAATTCAGTTAAATAGCTTATAATCATATATTAGTCTAACTTGTCAAAATTAACATGGTTGGTGCTAAAATTCGTATAAACTGTTTTTCCATTATTAGAAAAAACTTGAGGAGAACAATTAATTTATGCCTAATTGCTAATCTAACTAATATTCTAATGTAAAATAATTATTATTTATAATAATATTTTATGATCCCAAATTAATTTTTAATCAAAAAATTAATAAAAAAAACCTAAAACCATTATGATTTTTTAAGATTAAAACTAAAAGGGAAACAGAAATAATAACTAGTGACATACAAATTGCCAACTTGACATGCTGATTTCAAGGCTAAATAAGTAATTGTTTGAAATAATGATGATCAGTTAATAATTTTGGTAGTTCGCTCTTTAAGTTTTTCTCTATTTTTTTTTAATTTTTTAAAATTTTCATCTTTGTATTTAAATAAAACAAAAAGGTAGGATGTCATGTGATATATGGAGGCACCGAATGAGTTTGTTTGTTTGGTTTTTTTTTTTTTTTTTTTTTTTTTTTTTTTTTTTTAAATATTATTTTTAAAGAAATTAAAAAAAAAGAAAAGAAAAGAAAAGAAAGCAGAGACATAGACAAAGACACTCTGTTCTCTCTGTTCTTAGCCCCCAATCGCACGAAAACCCCAAATAATTCAATTTCAATTTTCAAACAAAAACCTCTCTTTCTCTCTCTATTACCTTTGCTTCCATTATTATATCACCGTTCTTTCTCAGCCTCTCTTCTCAATTTCGAACTCTACTCTCTCTCTCTCTATCAATCTCTAAAAATGGGCACAGCCAATAGTCGACTGGGTTCGCGTCCATCGCGGGGCCGACTGAACCGCAGAAGCCCCTCCCGCCTCTTCTCTTCTCTCATCTGCGGTGGCTCCTCTTCTCGCGCTACTCTTCAGGTAACCCAAAACACACGATACAAAAGGAAAAGAATCCCACGCATATTTCTTCTCCTTCTTTCTTTCTCCTCTCCATTTCCTGTTTCTTTTTATTATTGTTTTTCTTTCTTATTTTTTATTTTCCACCTTTTTTTAATACATTTGATCGGCTTTGATGAGCGGGGATCGATCATTTGGTTTAAATGATTGATCCCATATTTAACTATTATTGTAATGTAAAAATTAAAATAAAAAAAGGAGACAGCCCATTTCGTATTTTTTGTTTCTTTGATCAAAGATTGCTACTGGTTTTTGTGGTATTGATTATCTGATGCTGAAAATGGGTCTATTTCGGGTAATTTTAGGTTTATTCGCTGCACGTACATGTTTTGTTTTTCTAATTCTCTTCCTTGGTATTGTATTTGCGCAAAACTGATATGTACGTTATTTAATTCTGAGTGGATTAATTTATCAATCTAGATTATAACTAGTGTGTATGGTTTCTTTGGACCTTTGGTTGCTTAATAGTTGAAACAGTTTTGATTTTAACAATTCCTTGGTTTGGTTAAAGGCCTTGAATTGCATTCTGTTTGTGATCACTGATGATTTCTTTTCATGAGATTTAGGTTTTGTCTTGCCAAATTGTATTATAGTTCAGACTTTGATGGTTGGTACTGTTTGATTGAGCTTAAGAGAATAGTATCAATGAGTTTTTGAGATTTATAAATAAGAATTATACATGTTTTGTTTGGCATGTTGAATATTCTTCATTGAATTTTTATTTATTTCTTTTTTTATCTTGGAGCTATAATTGTGCTGGTAGATGTGCTTTTTCTCATATTTTGGTATATCTCAGGTGCAAATATATTCCATTTATTCCAAATGAAGAAATCGCAATAGAAATAATGTGTGTTCTACAATAGTATCTACGTGTGCAAAAATGTTAATGGCTGATTGAACTAGAAAGCTTGGACATAGAGAATTGAACAATGATTCACAATAAGGCTACTTTGCTTTCAATTTAAATTTAAAAAAAAAAATTATGCTTTCGATTAATATTACAAACTTTGAACAATGAACTAGGAAGATTTACAAACTTTTACATCAGGAACATCATACAGCTAGCACTCTTCATCTTTGCCCTTGATTGATTGGTGAGCTTTTTGGGAAGCTTTTACGCGAGCTCTGTGGTGGTATTTCTTATGAGTGTGGCATGTGCTGTTTGTTGATTGACGACAAAACATATCAGTATTCATAACTATGACATGACAATTACACTAACCCAACTGCCATGCCATGTATTTCGTGTGCATTTTTGGATGCCAAACCAAAATGCTATTACAAGGGCCAGAAGATTCTGCCTATTATGGAGAGACCCATTTATGGTGGGTAGACAGTGTAAATAGAAATTTGGATAGTTCTATCACCCATCAAGAATGCAATGTGGCAAGATACAAGTATCTTTTGGTTGTTGTTCTGCATGTCTTGAATCTTGATCAATGCACATACTTTCTTTTTTATGTTTAGATAATTCTTTTCAAGATGCTCTTGTTTAAATGATCTCAGTTCAGTTTATAGAAGAGACTGACATATCAACAATTTTTACATACAGATGGAAGATGAAGTTCTGGTCCATTCTGCAAAATATTGTGATCCTGTCACCAATGAGATCTCCAATCTTGCAGAGGAATCTTCTTTCATTTATGGTACAGGAACAAGGTTTACCAGCTCTCTTTCTGAAACTGGACCATCTTCTGGAAGCAGTATCACGGCCAGTGAAGGATCTGCTGATTGCGTTCTGAGAAATGCTGAAACAAGTGATCAAGGAAAATGCTTGTCTGAGAGTAAGGAATTAGTTACTCCCCATCAGGTAAGTGGTAATTATAGTCATGATGACTCTTTTAGGAATAGAAGTAGTTCTGAAGCTAGTACTTCGCTTAAAGAACAATCTTCAGATCCTGTCTCTGTAAATATTTCGGCTAACAAGGATGCAGTCAATGATATTGATAATTCAGAGAACAAAGGGGTTCCTCAGATCTGTCCTCACATCACACATCCAAATAGTTCGTTTCCTGAAGGATTTGCTGATTCACATGCTGATGGGACCTCTGTTGAGAATCACTTGGATGTAGTAACGAGCACTTTTAGTTTTGATTCTGATCCTGTTCCTCATAGTTCTGATGTTCCAGTAAGTCTTCACTCCTGGGGGAATGAATCTGCACAAGAAGTGATCCCTTCAGGTTTAGGATTTCTTGTGGCCAATAGGGAGCAGGGCCAAGGAGATGGAAGTGTACTTCATGTAGATGTTGTAAGCATCTCTTCAAGCATTTTGTCTGGCAGCAATGCTGATACAAGTGGTCATGAGGCCAGAAGGAATAGTAGAAGACTATTTTGGGATGCATTTTCAAGACGCAGTTCTAGAAGGCATCTTGATTCTCCAACCATTCTTTTCTCAACAGATAATACCGAGGATCTACTGTCTCATGACAGATGGCTCCTTGATTTCAGTGGAGATCTTTTTGATGACGAGATAGGAAGTGATTCTGGATATCTGGGCAGTAGAATTCACAACATGAATGCACGCAGGCGACACTCAAGATCTGAGGTGATTTCATGAATACGTTTGAGCCACAAAAAAAAAAAAAAAAAAAAAAAAAAAAACACTACGGTTTTGATTAATTTTCCTACTTGATTTTACCAGTTTGTGCTCTAGGGTTGGTATGTTATTTAATTGAATGTGTTTGCTGCAGTCGAAATAGTCTTTATTTTTCCACAGGATGGGATCTTGAAAGGCAAATTTTGGAGATACCTATCCCTTAAGTATTTCTTTTTGCTGAAATGGCTGTGCACACCCCGTAATTTTACTATTGCAATAGCCAGTGGCTCATTAGTGTTTGGTTGTAATTGTAAAGATGGGTTCATCATAGAGGTGGTCTGCCTAATTAGAAGCCTCCTCAATTCTTCATATACCTCAGCTCTGAGATTAGAATTGGCTCGTTTTCTTTTTATACACAATTCATGATTTTGTTTGTTTTCGTGTTGACAATTTCTGATGTGAATTCAGTGGGTCATCCCCCTTCCTGTGGGCTCCCTCGCCGACCCAATGATAGACCATGATCCTTCCTTCCTCCTATCATACAGTGCCCTGATTTTTTTTTTTGTCAACATTTTCATTTTTTTTCCGTGTCCCCATGCTGTGACTTTGGCTTTTGAGTATGATCATGAGCGGAAAGATCTTTATAGAAGTCCCTGTCTAATCCAACTGAAGAGTTAGTTTGTGTGTCGCACGTGTATTACTGTATTACATATAACTTCACAAATCATGTTTTTTAGCTGTTTATAGTGTGGTGTTATTTATAGAGCACAAAATGTTTACTATTTGACTACATAGCCCTGTCCAACGATTGAACTTAGAATTGAAAAGCTTCTATTGTATGCAAAACTTTATTCAATCACCAATTACAAGACAAAGCAACAATTCCCATCCATATTACCAACAGAGCAAGCTATAGTTTTGCGATTACATTCTCATAATAAGCTATTGACCTTTGAGATTAACACAAATTATAACAGATAGGAATCTAAGAAAATTCAAAAGACAACACAGCCAACAATGGGATACTGAGCTTTGAATTTCTTCTGTTTCTCGTGTTGGCATGAATTTGCAAAATATTGGTCATTACTCTTTCTTCTCGTATCTATTATGAGTATGAATTTGCAAATATCATTGGTTTTTTTGGTAGTTGTGATGTAATTGTTCCTTTGTCTTGTAACTGAGGATTGAATAAATTTGGGGTATGTGAAGTTAGAAGCTTCTCAAAACTCTCTCTCTCTCTCTCTCTCTCTCTCTGTTATTATTTTAGAAGCTTCTCATAACTTCGACACATTTTTTGCCCTGGAAATAACACCATCTTTTTTATAATAATGTCTCCATATGTTATATTGTCTCTCTGAATCATCACATTTACTTTCTCATTCTGTAATTTTTCTGAACAGCTTATGCATAACTCTTTGCAGATATGGGAAAGACTTCGCGGTGGCCTTGATGTGCATAATCGTAGAACTACCTTGTGCCCATCTGGACTCCATCCTGAGGGTAGATGTTCATGTGAATCATTCTCCACGACTGAGGAGACTAGTAATCGTGCAAGTATATCACGAATAGTCATGCTTGCTGAAGCTTTATTTGAGGTACCTTGCCTCTATCAGCTGACATGTGATTCATCTCAACATATGAACTTGGTACATTGTGATATTTCGGATGGACATTGTTTGAAAAGTGGAATTAAAATGGACCTATTTGATACTGTTGGATCGGATGCATACAAATTGATAAACTGATTTTAAATGTGTTCTTTCTTGCTCTCCCTGCCTGTTTCATAGCTAATACTGAATACCTCTTTTTTGGAACTTTCATGTTTAATTTACAAATATGGGAATTGCAGTCGGCTAACAGTTTTTATCGATAAGCTGTTTTTCTCTCAGCATTGTTACGCTTTTTTGTCAGTTACAATGTTCGGTATTGTAAGCTGTTTTGCCAATTTATATCATTTTCATGTCTGATAAATCATTTCTTACCACCATATATATGTGTGTGTGTGTGTGTGTGTGTGTGTGTGTGTGCGCTCGCGCACTAGAATGATATACTTTGCTTTATGTCAGTCATAACATATTTTCAATACCAAAAATAATTATGCATGAGTGATGACGTGTGCAAACATGCACAAATAAATCTTAAGAATTTTTGAGAAATTTTGATGTGGTAATATTCATCAACTGTTGATTCCATATTAGCATGTTGAACTGTTACACAACAGAACACATTAAATGCCATGTTTAACTGTTCTCATCAGAATTGCTGTATTGAAATATTTTCCTTGCATACGGAAAAATCAGCTTGGTATTTAATGTTACCCATTGTGAACTTAGTACTACATGATTTGCAAATCAGCAAATACAGTTGAATGCTGAACAGTGACTACTTATGCTCTTCTATTTTCAAATATTAGTTTTTTCTTTTCGAATGAGTTTACTTGGGTTCCTATTGATTTAGCCTTTGATTTTAATTAATAATTTCAGTTTGATATTATTATGGTAAGACATACCTATAAACCCTTTGGAACTGCATAGATGTTTTATCTATAAGTTTCCTGGAGAGGTGTTCCAACAAAAGTTTTTTTTGGTTGTTATGCTTGATCTGCAGGTTTTGGATGAAATCCATCGCCAGCCTGTCTCACTTTCCCTATCAATGATGTCACTTCCAGCCCCAGAGTCAGTTGTTGACTCTTTCCCCCTTAAGAATCACAAAAAGCAGAAGAAAGTTGACGGGAGTGATGATGTTGAACAGTAAGTTCCTTCCAAAAAAAAATTTTATAGGGTGAACCAACATATAAATCAGGATAAACCCGATATAATACCTGTGTACTGTTCACTTGCCCTCTTTGCTAGAGTATTGTTTCAGTTTATTGTTTGGAGCAGATGTAAGGTGTGTTTGGACTATCTGCAGTGAGGTTGTATAGTAATGATTGATTTTGATCCGAGTGTTAGTATCTATAGGCAACAATTTAAGTTGATAAATCTTAAAAGTTCGTTCTGTATTTAACAATTTGATGGACAGGTGTTATATCTGTCTAGCTGAGTACGAGGAAGGGGACAAAATTAGAGTCCTTCCCTGCCACCATGAATATCACATGTCCTGCGTTGATAAATGGCTTAAAGAGATACATGGGTAACATCATTTCCATTCTTTGCTCTTTTTTTTCATCATTCATTTTCGTAATGGACTTTTTAATTTTCTTGTTCTTTTTCTTTTTCTTTTGCCCCCCTTTTTTGCATTTGCCTGGCTTCTTTCTCTCTCTTCTCTACTGGTGTTTTACAGGGTATGCCCACTTTGTCGCGGAGATGTTCGTCAGGGTACCAATGAACCTTCAGTCGAGCCTTTTGTCCCCAATTCAGAAATCCCCTTTGTTTGATAAAATCGCTTATATGTATGATGTATGGATGTAAATAGTAACCTTCTGTTTTAGGGCTGTTATATTTCTTACATTGTAGTATATCGTAAAGATTCTTCTGTAGAATTTTATAGAAGGCAACGGAAATGCGATGTTCATGAATTTATCGTTCCATTTTGTGGTTCTTTCCATCGTTCTAGGCTAATCCTGGAAAGAGCCGTCTTGCTTGTTTATGTGCTGCAATTTTGAATCATTTTCTGCTGAAACTTGAAGAGTTCTGAAATTGCTTCCATGCTGAAACTTAACGAGTCCTGCAATATTTTTTTTTTAGCTGCAAGCTTCCATGGGAATTTTCTTTAATGAACATTTTTAACATAATAATATATATTTTTTCAATAGCAGCTTTTACAGTAAGCAACAGAAGCATACCCTAAAATATTCCCTGCATTGCTTTGTATCTTCTGACTCATCAATTCAATTGCTGACAAAAGATTCTTAAATTTTAGAAGAACAATGTTCTTCTTTCAACTGTTCATAAATAATACATTTTTAATAGAATACATAGTTTTAAACACGTAATAATCATGCTGCTGGATTAAACATACTTATTATACCTTCGCTGCTTCTAGCCAAGAAAAGAAGCTCCATGCCTTGGAGACCAAAAGGGATTTTGGTCTTGAATAGAAGGCGATTCAAATCTCATCTTATTTTCATTGCTTCCACTATAACCATTGGAGAAGGGATTATTATTTTCGAAGTACTTGTCATTGCTGCCGTAGGAAAAGAGATTTGGGTGAAAATTTTCATTGCCATCATCTTCAAATGTTGTCCATCTCATGGAATTGTGGCTATGTTTCTCTCTAACAGCATTTCTTTTGTTCTCCATCTCTCCAACATGATCCTTGAACTCTTTCTTCACCACATCTAAAACGACATCACCATAACGATCACACCATGACCTAAATTCCAAGATAAAATTTGGTAGGATCAGTTTCTACAATCTCATGCATTTGAAACACCCTTTAAAAAGAAAAAAGAAGGAAGAGATAGTGTTTGGTGCCTCACTTGGGAAAGAACTTTTTCAGGTCAGCTTTATCGACTGGAAGCTTGGTGGAAATTTCTTCCATTTGGTCATCTCTGTTGAAACCATAAAGCAAAGAATGACAATGCATAAACACCAATATTTCAAATCCTTAAAATGTTGAATTTCATTTCAGTATAATTCAGGTTATTTAAATATAAAAAAATGAAATAAATTTTTTGGGTTTCTTGTGAAGCAAATCAAGAATCATATTCCATTCCAATTCTAGAGCTAACCAAATATGACCTAAATTTCAGTTAAAAATGCTTACGAGAATTTAAGATTGGGGTTTGTGGTGCAGAGTTCTGTTTGAATTCTTGACAGTTCCTTCTTTATCTTATCTCCTAAAACCTGCAAACAAGCATATACACAATATGAGCTAAAACAATCAAAGCAAGCAAGTGAAGAGACTAATAAAAATTATCGAGAGTGAACCTTATCAATGAAAAAATCTGAAGGAGAGCCATTAGAATGTAGCTTCCTTTTTATCAGTTTAGTATCTGGTCCTTCTCCCATAGGGCTGTCAACAAGGTGGCAAGACGCTATGGATGAATCACAATCTGATCTTTCATTACTGAGAGGCAGAGGAGTTGTCTCATCATCTGAATCATTTTTCTTCCATTTCTTAAAACCATCAAAACCCCATTGCTTTTTTGCTGATTTTGATACTTTCTCTACATGATTAACACAATTATCACCACCACTGCCACCTCCACCATGGGCCTCCCTATGCTCTCTTTGGAACAAAGTCTTAAAAGGTTTTCTCTTCACCTTATCAGTACTCCCACATTCTTTAGCAGACTCATTTGGTAAGCTTTCTTGCATGAGAATTGACTTCGTTTCACTTTCTTTATTCTTCAAATGACCATCCCTAAATGGGTTTTCTATGTCATTATTAACAGAGCCAGGAGAGGAGAATTTTGATTCAATTTCAAATATACTCCTCTCTTCTCTATGTTTTATCTGCTTGTTAGATGAACCAAAACCAAAAGCTGAGGCTGCTCCTTTAATTTGCTTGATTGCTGAATTAGGCTTTGATTTGTTTTTAGAGGGTAAGTTTTCTTTAGTAACCAAGTTTTTCTCATCTTTTAAGTCAATAACTGACCATTCCTCTTCTGAATTCTCTTTTAGTTCTCTTGGGCCAGCAACTATAACATCTCTTGACTCAATTTCTGCCCCTTGAACAGCTAATCTTTGTAACAAAGGCCTCTTCGAAGAATGGTACTCATCTTCTGATATGCATTTTGCATAGAGCAGCTCCTGCATAAAGATAATTAACAAAAAATACTTAGAGAAAGGAAAGAGGAAAAAGAATTAGTTCTAGGTCTTGTTTTGTTTTGTTTGCTCTAGAAATGGTATTAGGAAGCTATTACTGGAATATCATTCCTTTTTCATTCTGTGTCTAGTTCTTAAAGATTTACATTTTTTATGATAATTTGAGTTTAGATAACGTAAATTTTTACTGAAAGGTATCTACTTTTGAGTATAATTTCGAATCGACACAGAATTCTTTCTAGTTAATTCAAAAATAAACTCAAATTATACTTTCTTGTACATAATAAATTAGACAAATGCGAGAGAAATTTTAAATTTATATTTGAAAATTCTAAAAAGCCCATAATCTAAAATAATAAAAATTCATTCTTTATTACCAAGCATTAACAGAAAAATCAGTTACTAACTATTACTATTAACTAATTTCTGAAAAAAAGAAAAAAAATAACACTCATTAGATAGTAACTTGCCTGTAAAAAGACCAACTTATCTCTCAAAATGAGTGGCTGTTCATGTTCAGCTGGAGAAGCGATTAGGGTTTCGAGCAAATGGGTTCGAAAAGCTGAAACCTCATTCTCTGCTAAGATTCCTTCTTTATGGAGACCCATTAAGTTCAAGATCTGATGGAAAGAATCCTGTTGCCATTTCAAGTTATCAGATTGCAGCTTTGAGAGTCTGTGCTCAGCAGCAGGCAATCTCCGCTTCTTGAAGGAGAAAGGAAGAATAGTCTTGCAAATAGAGGTAATTGAATCATGGAGAGAAGAGTAATATGTTGGTGTGTATGTGTACACCATTTTTGATGATCCCTTGGTTTCTTGAGCTGAAGCAGACAGTGTATTTAACCGAGATTGCTTGTTTTTTTGGGTTGCCAGAGCTGTGATTTGAAGATTTCAGAAAGAAAGAGATAAAAATTTTCTTTTCTGGTTTTCCTTTTTCAATGGGTCTTCTTCTTTTGTCTTTATGATGTGGTGATTCATATCCAGGGTTTTGAATGTTGGGTGCTTAAACGGTCATTTGGAACTAGCCGTTAGGACTTGGGAAGAAGGTGGTGCAAAAGTGAACCAATAATTGGCGGACTAAAGCGGTGTCGTTTTATTATCAGGGAAAACCACTGATATTAATATTTAAAAAATTGAAAAAAAATTTGGAGTTGACAAATTATTAATCAAAGGTTTTTTTTTATGGTCATGAAATAATAGTTTCTCAATATAGAAGACAAGTGAAGTTTTACATTTAGACTCAATTTTTAGATTATTATCACGTGTCCAGCACACTAACTTTTTAAATAATTTTTAAATGTTATTTTGTACAGTATTTGGTAACAAAATATTTGAACTAACTTTTAAAAATTAAAATAGTATTTTATAAAAGTCAACTTATATAACGTTTAGCTTTTAATGTTTTATGAAAAAACTATTCAAATAGCTACATACTGCTAAAACAATTAAAAATTACCAAAACATTTAATTTTACTGAACATATCCTATATGTGTGTAATACTCATGAAATATTTGCTAGAATTAACTATTTTAGATCTATAAAGTTTACTATATGCCAATTGATATTATCTTATCTGAACTCTCTTAAACCATTTAATTTTACTTTTATTTAATTAATAATTTACAGAATAATTCATTTACAATTTTAATTAATAATTTATATTATTACAATATTAAAATATTTAAATTCATATTTTACTTAATTAATTTATATCTTTTTTTTTCTAATTCTTCTATCTCATCTCATTTCCAATTAACTTTTCTTCTTCTTCGGTATCAAATGTATGTCTCTTTGTAATGTCAAAAAAAAAAAAAAAAATGTATGTCTCTTTGTGGACTTTTCCAATACTAATGGTATCAATAGTGGGGTCATCTTCATTAGAAAAAAGAAAAAAAGGGATATTGATAATAAACTCAAAAGCTGATGTCATAAAGGATAGTGCTGTGCAAAATCCGACCCACACGACTGAAAATATATAGTTATAATAAGTTTTTCAGGTTGGGTCAGGTTAGACCATTTGTGGGATGTATATCCTTATTCAGGTTGGGTGAATCGGTTAAATATCTTGTTTAACCCGACCCAACCCGAAAAATGAAAATCTTATTATTATTTTTAATTTTCGCATGACTCACCCTCCTTTCTTTCTTCTTTTGCATGTAAAATTAAAAATTCCAAATCAAAATTAATTTTTTGAAGATGACATGTATTTTTTCTTGAGCAACTAAAAATATAATTTTTAAATTTTCATATTTTTTATTTCTATTATTTATGTTAAATACTTAATTAGGACTTTTTAATTTGCTATGGTTTGGTTATAATTTGAAGATGGAAAATTATGGTTTGTGTGACTGTGATTATTATGGTTTGATTGTGTTATGATTTTTTCATTACGAATGTTTGACGTTGATTATGGTTGGTTTGATTATTATTTTATAATTTTTTTATTATGATTGTTTGAGCAACAATTATTTTTTTAGACAATTTTTTTATTATGTGTAGGATCCAAATAAAATTTTAATTGTAAGAGCCATATTAAAAAAAGTATTCAACTTATAAAAAAATATTGAATTGAAAATCGGGTTAAACGGGCTTGAGTAACCCAACCCAATTTTTATAGAAGTTATTTGAGTGGGGCTGAACTTTTAAAAGGATCGGATCAGTAAAGCCATTCTCTCATTTCGGATTTCAAGTATTTCGAGTCGGATCGGGTTTGACCCGACTCGACAGTTGCTCACCCCCACCTTTAAAAAAGATCAAACTTTCGGCCTATATCTTTAATTTTATTATTATTTTTTTTTTGAAATACTCTCTCAATCCATTTCATATAACTATAGCATAATATATGTAAAACAAGACATTTAATCATACATCTAATTTTTGAATTACAAAAAAGTACATGCATCTAATCAAATCAAATGTTAAATTGATTGAATCTTAATTTTCAAGTTTATAATTTAAGATTGGAATTGATTGTAATAACAGTAAGAGCTAAATAATAAGTTAACATCGTACTTTGCTAATCCTTGTTAATTAAGTAAAGAAAAATCAACCAATAAGGCAATAATTCACATTAGTGGGTGAAAATGACACTCTCACCTACTGGATAATTTTTCTCCACATATACATATATATAGTGCTCTTATGCAATATATCACTATAAATAAATATGTAATAGAAAAGGGCCACAAATTCTCTTCAAAAAAAAAAAAAAAAAAAAAAAAGGGGCCACAAATTTCATTAGTGGCTAATGGGTCGCTTTTAAATATGGTTTGGTTCTCACCAAAAACCAAGAAAAAAAAAATCATAAATCTAAAACATGAGAAGCAATCCCGAAATTAGAGGTAGCTAAAAGTAGTAGCCGTCCCTCTAATTTAATATTTTTTTAAAAAAAATACAAAATTTTACCTTTTACTTACAAAATAGTGATTTTTCTTTTATATCAATCTCTCTAAATTTTGAAAAGAAAAATTAATTTTTTGAGAGAAAGTAATGATTTCTTATGGTTTCAAGATTTTTTTTTTTTTTTTTTAAGAATCAGAGGTATCTCTCTCTCTCTCTTTTTTCTTTTTAAGTGTGGACTAATTCCCTTTTAGCCCTAAAGTAGAAAGATTTTTTGTCTGATTTTCAGAAATTCAACTCATACTCTTATGGTTTCAAGATTTTATGTGCTGTAAGTTGCAAATTTTTTCAGTTGGAGAAAGCAAAGGTATCTAATGATTTTCTATGCCACAATTAAAATATCTATTGGCCCACTCCATGGACAAGAATGGGTGTATTATTTGAATTTCAACTTCAATAGGAGAAATGAATTGATAGACAGTGATTTTTAGGCTAAATAGAATCCCTGATGCCCATATTTTCAAGCTTTATATCTTAAATTCCTCATCTCCTGCAATTAATTCTGTCTGATATTCAGAATTGATGGATCAAAAAAAAAAAACCATATTTATTTCTAAATAAATTCAAATATCACATGAACGCGAAAATTCAATTTTCAGATTTTTATAAATGAAATTTCAATTATTAAAGTTACAAATTTGATGCAGCTAATGTTGTATTCGGTAACAGCTTTTTAAATAGCGTGTCGATCAGTCAAAGCACTAAACTTTATTTTTTACATAATATTTAGCGGTTAATATAATATTTTATAAAAAGTTAATTCATTTAACGTTTAGCTTTTAGCATTTTATGAAAAATTACTCAAACAGCTAATAACTAAATTAATAAAATTTGAGACCATAAGGAATTGTATCACTAAATAAAAAAGAAGACAAAGGAAAACATATATTGAAATTGATTGCTTCACTTTGATGGGATGGTGTGGGGTTTGAAAGTAATCTTCAAAATTCAAAGGAAGGATAGTTTTTTTTTATATAATTCCTTTTCTATGGATTAATGATACTAATTTCAGATGGATTTGATAAGAATTTAGCATTATAATGCATAATCTTATTAAAGAAATACTTCTATTTTCTATTGACTAGTACTTCAACAAACAGCAAATTGAGATGAGGATCCAAAATTAGCAAAAAACCAAATATTTTAAATTCATATTATATAGTTAAAAGTTAAACTAATTTTTTAAAAAAATATATATATATAAAATAGACACCATTTATACAAATTTAGTATTAAGATTAAACATATTATCCCTAATTTTCCTCTCTTATTATAGAAATCTGTGGAAGCCCCAAATGATGCATAGCTAGAGCTATGATATTTCATATAAATAGAAAGAAATATTTAGAAAAAATTACATTATAGAGCATAAATAAATCATTTACAAACCAAAAATCTCCCTCACCAATTTTTTAAGGCAAAATATGTGAAAAGCACACATAATTTTAATTACAAAATATAAAAAACTTATACTTAAATATAATAATAAATGGATCAAATTTTAAATAAGATTAACAATATTAATTATTATAAATTCAATCTCAACTTCTAAAAAGATTATTATACTCGAAATCTCTTGATAAATGCACATTTTTTGTTACCAATTACACATAAAATAAAAAAAATAAAAAAAAAAAACAGAAATAAGAGTACACCATACTCTACAACAATAGTCAAATCCAGAATCTATTGGTATGAACAGAACTGATAAAAAATAAAAATAAAAATTGAAACTAAAATTGGGAAAGTTGAACGTGTATTTGCATTCTGCAACAAGGACAATGAGCATTGTTCTCTAGCCATGGGGCCAAGCACCTGCAATGGAACTTATGAGCACATGGTAGGTGTAGCAGTGTCTCACAAGATTTAAACCTTTCAAGACATATTGTGCACTCTTCTTGCTCAGTTGCCCTCCAGCTCATTTTTGACCATTTGAATTTCTTAGCTGACCCATTTTTTTTTATTCCATAAACCTCTGTTTGCAATTCACCAACTGCTAATGATTTGCCTTCTTCTACTTTGTTCTCATGCCTATTTATAGTGCATATTAGCAAATACCTTGTAGATTATGCTAAAATTCACCAAATCTATCAATAATAATTTTTCTGGGATTTTTAATTTTTGTTCATAAGATATTTAATAGTAATAAAAAAAACTAAAAATTAGAAATAAAAATTTTTACCTTTTGGATGATGATTTTCTTTGAATTCTAAGCCTTTCATCTAATCTCTCCTTGGCTTGTCTTGCTACCACTCCTAACATCTCATCCTCATATGCTTTATTTATTATGCTTCTCTATTTTTTTTAAATAAGTAAATAAACTTAATCCAATTTAAAAAGAAAAAACTTAATAAAAATAACCAAAATCAAGAAGAAAAAAAATAGTTAAAGAAAACAAAGAACATGTGCTATAGATAAGAGACAGATATACCAGAGAAGAAGATATAGAAGTGTGAGAACTTTCATGGTTGCTTGTATACAAGCAAAAGGAAGATCTTCTAGTGGAGCCAGAGACAGCGGAACAAGGTGTATCACAGCTTTGATGAAAGCGTCGCCGGCGAGCGCATTCAACGCCAGGTAACATACCAGCCATTGATTTAAGCGACAAAACAGAAACCTCTCTTTGAATCTGATTAATTAAGTTAAATGAACTGAACCTGCTGCCGCCTGAAACAAGAAACAGAGAAATGGAAGACTGTATGAATAAATAAAAAGAATTTGCAAGAAAGAGTTAAGTAGAGACTATAAAAATTCGATTAAAACAAGAAAAATAGACATAAACAACCCATCAAAAATAGTGGGCGACAAAATATCATGGGTCCATATCTCTAATGGCTTTATTAATTAATTTAATTAATTAAAAAATTCAAAAAATAGATCCAAATCATTGTCGATCTTCACCTTCAAAGAAATTGGGTGCTTGAAAATTTCTAGATTAAAGAATGAAAGAAAATGGAGGGGGAGGAAGGAGATGAGGAAGCTTCATTGCAACTTAGCTCAACTAGAACGCCACTGCCTACTAGTACTTTTTCCAATTACCCGAACTAACTATAAAACCGAAGCGAAAATCAAATGGGTTTTTACTCTTTATTCTAAGCGTACAGTATTCACATGCCTACAGGTATGGATCACGTGTCTAACCGAAACGTTTTTCCCAATTTAAGGCCTTGGTTTCTTTTGTAGTTTATACGTAAATTACTATTTAGTCCCTCATATTTGATAAATTTTTGATTTGGTTATTCGTATTTCATACCAACTAATTACTGATTCTTATAGTTAATTAATAATTGATAGAAATTACAAAGAACTGTTGATTCTATAAAAAGGTTTTGCAACTTTTTTTTTAAATTATTTATTTATATTTCAATTTCATTAATTTTATAAAAAAAGTTACTAATAAAATTATTTCTTAAATCAATATTTTTTATCATTCCATCTAGAGTTATTTAAATATAAAATAAACTTTATTAAATATTATTTTAAAAATTTTAATTAATATTATTTATTTATATGACAAGTAACAAATAATATATTCATTCTAAAAATTAACAATAATCGCTATTAAAATTTTTAAAATACCGACAACATTCATTAGTAAATTATAGTTCACAATTCATTATTAACTATGAGCTGGTATGAATTATTTGTTAAATCAAATGAGCTGGTAATCAATTCCACAAATACTCTTTGCCACCAAACTACTCCATTTGAATTCTTTTATATAACATATTGAATGAATAGAAAATTGTGATGATAATCGTAGAGTTTCTCAATTATACACAGATAATTGTTTATTACATCTTGCTCAGTTTTAATAACTATTGTACCAATTGAAGATGAAAAAAATTACTACGGACACAAACACCATCACTTTATGACCTTCATTCAACACTTGTTTAAATACATGAGAGCCCAGACAGAGCAGAATAAGGTCTATCCTATTGTGCAGTTGTGTAATAACTCATAATATGATAGACCACACTGATCTAATTTTCGTTTTCTGTTTAACCTAATTTGGACCTCTAACATAACTAATTAATGTCCTCATTTGAACACATGATATTGGTAAGTGCACCCACACTTACTCAGCTGCCTTCCTTCTCATTTTTGCCCAATTAAATTTCTTAGCTGACCCATTTTTCTTTGTTCCAGAATCCTCTGTTTGCAATTCACCAACTGCCAATTCTGCTCCTCTCGAGCTTTTACTGGCTTCTTGCCTAATTAAATTCAAATTTAAAAAAAAAAAAAAACATTAGTACAGTTCGTCTTAGCAAATACCTTATGGATTATGCTAAAATGCACCAAACCTATCATTTTTTTTTTCTTTACAATTCGTATCGATATTCTAAAATAATCGAGAAAAGATCTAATTAGAGTTTCGACCTTATTCTTCATAACACTCGAACACTGAATTACTAATTTAACAGTAATAAAAAAATAAAAATTAAATTGTTACATTTTGGATGATGATTTTCTTTGATTTCTAAGCCTTTCATCTAATCTCTCCTTGGCTTGTCTTGCCACTTCTCCTAACTTTTCAGCCTCGTATGCCTCCTTTGTTATGCTTCCCTATTTTATTTTATTTTTAAAAAATAATCCAATTAAAAATCTTCATAAAAATAATCAAAATCAAGGGGATAAAAAAGGTGAAAATGGAAACAACGAGCATCTGATATAAATAGAGAGAGATACCAGAGAAGAGGAGATAGAAGTCTGAGAACTTTCATGGTTGCTTGTGTACAAGCAAAAAGAAGATCTTCTAGTGGAGCTAGAGACGGCGGCCCAAGATGTATCACAGCTTTGATGAAAACGTCGCCGGCGAGCGCATTCAACGCCAGGTAACATACCGGCCATTGATTTAACCCAGAAAACAGAAACCTCTCTTTAAATCTGACTATTTAAATTAAATTATCTGAAGCTTCCGCCTGAAATAAGAAACAGAGAAATGGAATACTGTAGGCATACAGAACATGAATTTGCAAGAAAGAGTCAATTAAAGACAATAAAAATTCGATTAAAACAAGAAAAAGAGTCATAAACAATTCATGGGGCCATATGTGGAAAAGAGAAGGAAGGACACGAAGAAGCTTCATGGCAACTTCGCTGAACCAGAACGCCACTACGGCACTACCTACTCTATTAGTATCAAGAAGAATTTACTACAATAATATTTTTATTCAAACGAGAACTCTTATGACCATATAATAAAAAAATTCAAATAATAATATTTTTTTTAAATATATTTTTTAGGTAACTTGGCGTGTATGATATCACTTTAAAAATAATAATATTTTTTAATTGAAAATAAATATTATTATAACGTTTTAAATTATATAAATAGTAAAAAAGTTTTAAATAATGATAATTATTTCTATACTAATAAAATTAGAAGCAGACTTGATAATTTATGCAACGACACAGAATCTGTACAATAATACGGAGCATGTGAAGGAAAAACAAACAAGAATATCACAAGATCATAAAACTTTACACGACCATATATAAATTATTTAAAAGCAGCTAATTAAACGACAAACTAAATAAATAAACTACGCAAAAGCACATGTGTAAGCCTAATTACTGTCGTTTTCTCTGAGTTGGATCAAATGCTTTATCCTCTTTTTCAGGTGGATGCAACCGATATAGTACCATCTATGGATCTATATTGATGACTTGGATTATCACTTTGTGCTTGCTTTTCAATTTTCATTAGCACATCTTTCTTTTTCCTGATAAAAGATTATAGTGTTTGCATCTCTTTTGTGAAAAGATGCAATGAGACGATCCATAAGTCATATTTAGAGGATTTTTGTGTAATTGTATTCCAAATAAAACAACAAATTATAATTGCATTTGTTTTCAAATAATTTATAATAATTGAAAAATGTTTTTGTTTTTTAAAAGAGGGTATCATTTTCTTTCAAAATGACTTAGCTTCTTCCAAATTCTGAAAAATATTTTCCACTAATTTTCTTGAGTCGTACCAAATATCAAATGTCTAAGAAATTTTATTATTTAATTTTTTTTAATAAGGAGCTGTGTTTTGATTATTGTTTGGGCTGTTAATTTCATTTTATAATTCTTAGAAATACTTTGATAGAATAGGCGGAGCCTGGGTCAGGCCCAACTTACAATTCTACTTCGTCTTGTCTCCTTTTTTTGGTTTAGAGCATTTGGGAAGCGGCTTCAACAAATTTATACGAACTGCTATTATTCTCAACATGATTTAGAAATTAAGACAGTTATACATGCTTCTCCTTCCGTCATATTTCTACCATTAAAAAATATATATATACTTTTTTGACATTTTTTATAGGATAAGTTATAAGCCCAATAACGTATAGGTCACTGACTAAGCAAAGCCAACAAAGGCTTACCGGAAAAAAGTTCAACAGTTATAGGAACTACAGTGACCCAAAAATGGATTAACTTTCACCCCTATTTGTTCGGAATTTCACAGAGAGTCCATTTCCGTCATTAATTTAAAGACTTGATAAGCCATCACGCAGAAAATAGTCTTGACAGCCACTTCATCGCCACCATTCATAGTGGCTCCATCATGCTTTAACCAATCCCCAAATCGATGGAGGGAAAATGCTCAAGAGGCGGCTAGGAGTTGATCGAGACCTATCTCGCAGCCCACACTTAGAGGAAATGGAGTGATTCGTCGAAACCCATAACTATGTTAAGGATCGAAGCTTCAAGCTTTGATTATATTATACACAGTCTAAAATCGAATACTTATGGTCAAAATATTCATTATGGCATTGAAAACTTAAATCTAGAGCATAAAATCACCAGAAACCATAATGGTTGAAAATGGAACAAAAAGAGGGAAAGGGGCTATCGGCGTTGAGAGAAAGTGGAAGGAGATGAGAAAATGAATTTCTCTCTCCTGCTCTCATAGACTAAAGGCTGATTCGGTTCGGTTTGAAATTTGGTTCAATTCAGTTTCGATTTATAAAATATTCATTTTTGTTGAAGGAGCCTTATTAGCTTGTTTAAAATCAGTGGCGTAATAGCTTATCTACGTAAACGTGAAAATACCTATTTTAATGTAGAAACACAAGGGAAGGAGAACCATCTATATAATTTTTTTTTAACTTAAAATGGATAACATTATGAATAAACATAATTTGAGCTTATAAGTAAAATTTATTTGAAGACAGCATTTTGTTTCCATTAATCCAATTTTCTATTGATATTTAATTATATTTTTTTTAGAGATATTATAGTACGATAATATTGGTACAATGTTGCAATTTAAGTAGACTTACAAATTAAGAACGCTCATAAAATCCATTTGATTGTTAATTATAAAGTTGGATTATTAAAATATTTTAAGGTGACTAAAAAGCATTTTTTGAATTAATTAATTACAAATTACAAATTAATAATAAATTAATAATCCCCTAAAATCCAGGCATAACCAAGAACTGCTCTAACTACTACGACAATCCCTCGGTCCTCTTGTAACGCACTATCTCTGTTTTATCTTCTTCTCCGTAAGAAAAAAAGACGACATTTTCAACCATTACTCTCTCTTTCCCCCCCATTTTCATGGAAGAAGCCATTCCCACCTCTTCTTCTTCCTGTCCCTCTTCTCCAACTCTAAAACAAAAACTAAAACACAAATACGCTTCTTTCTTCTCTCCTTTTCGTAAAGCCATTCCTCATGCTACATTGCCCTCTTCCCGGATCAAACGCAAGTGCAAGAGCTTCATTTATCGTATTGGCCGAAATAGCGGCGGCCAAGGACAAGGACAGGACTATACGCGCTTCGGCCACCATCGCCGAAGTCACTCCCACTCCGGTGATTTTCATTACGATGCTATGAGCTATGCTTTGAATTTTGATGAAGGCAACGATGATATATCTGAAAATGATTTTCCCTTGAGTTTCTCGTCTAGATTGCCCCCGGCACCGCCCAAGACGGAGATTGAGTGTGTTTGAAGTTAAGGTTTTTATATAAATATATATATTTTTCTGGTTTTTCCATGATTATGGTTGGTTAAGCATGTACATATCAAGCATTTATTTTATGTTTTTTATTTTTTAATATATGTAATGGTGTGTTGTGCGGTGCCCACTCAATGGGACCCACATTTGAAACAAATAAAAAAAAAAAAAAAAAAGAAAACGTGGTAGGACCCACACGTAGTTGAAAATGGAAATAAGGAAATAAGAATTTTCTTCTTGGTAGGTGATCCGTTTTTCGGTGGACGCGTAATTAACGCGTCCACCTCTCCTAATCCCGCGTCCATCCCTCCTATAAATAGGAGATTGCACAACGCTTCATAAAACACAGACCAAAAGAGTGAAGAGAGTTTTTTTTTGAGAGAATTTGAGTTTTAGAATTGGGTTCTAAAACTCGGGTCGAGAGAATAGTGAGGATAATTTGGAAAACACGGTGTGAGTGCCACTATTTTGTATTACTCTCTTTGTAAGCCTACTATTTTTAATAGTGGAAGAATTATTCAGTTTTTATCCCGTGGACGTAGCCCTAACAGTTAAAGGGTGAACCACGTAAATATCTGTGTCATATTTTTATTTTTCCGCTGTGTTATTTTTCTCGTAATCTTATTGCCGGGACCCAACAAGTGGTATCAGAGCCGAAGGTTTACCGGATCCGTGGATATATTTTAAAAATAAATATACCACGACGACGAGAAAATTACGCCGAGTCCATTAGTGCAGTCCGTTCGAAAAGACGTTGCAGAATCGACTTAGTGATGAATAGTAAAACAGTAACTCAAAGTTGATGGTGAACAGTACTATTGGCGTTACTGAGTCCGTTTCAAATAAGCCCAGCACTATTCACGCATAGTACTATTCACATATACAGTTACTATTCACGCATACAGGTACTGTTTACGTATACTGTTACTATTCAATTATACGGTCACTATTCACGTATACTACTATTCACGTATACGGTTTTGCTGGTGATAATATTCTGCACAAGTTAAAATGGACGACAGAACAACAGGCACAATGGTTAGACTCAACTCATCAAACTATGCAGTATGGAAGATATTAATGGAAGATCTTCTATGCTGTAAAGATCTGTTTGAAACGATTGAGTTGAAGGGGGTCAGGCCAGCTTCAATAAATGAAAGCGATTGGAAGTCAATTAACAGAAAAGCAGTCGCAACTATTAGGCAGTCTGTTGAAATGAGCGTCATAAATCATATCGCTCATGAGAAAGATGCCTATTCAATTTGGAAGAAGTTGGAGGACATGTACGAGCGGAAGAATGCCCAGAACAAAGCCTTTTTAATTAAAAAGCTTGTAAATCTAAAGTACAAAGATGGCGAAAGTGCTTCAGATCACTTGGGCAAATTTCAAGAAATAGTGAACCAACTGACGACGTCAAAGATAGTGTTTGACGACCAGGTGCAGGCACTATTCTTATTGAGTTCCTTGCCAGACAGTTGGGAGACACTGACTGTTACGCTCAGTAATGTGTCGGAGGGGAATCTGACCTTAACCACAGTCAAGGAAAGCATTCTGAATGAAGAAACCAGACGTAAGGAGAATGCTACGAGTAGCAACTCAGATGCACTCGTTACAGTTACAGAAAGGAGGGGGAGAAGCAGAACAAGATACCCCCAAAATCCAGACAAACGTGACAATTCACGGAGAAGATCCAAGTCAAGAAAAGGTGTCACTTGCTATCATTGTGGCAAGCCCGGTCACATCCAAAGGCATTGTAGAAAGTGGAAGAAGGAACGAGCCAAAGAAAGTGATGAAGAAAAAGACGATACGGAGGTAGCTTCAGTAGCTATTGATGCTGACGCACTTGGTGATGGTAGTGCGCTGATTTCTCATGCTGGTCTTAGTGAGTGTTCCACTAGTCAACAATCTTTATGGATTATTGACTCTGCATGTTCTTATCATATTTCTTCAAATAAGGAATATTTCTCATCACTTACCCTCGGAGATTACGGCCATGTCAAGACTTTGAATGGCACATATGTGGAAAATTGCGGCATTGGAATAGTATGCATCAAAACCAATGCTGGTTATGATCTCTGGTTGGAAGATGTGAGATACACTCCTACGGCAAACTTCAATCTGATCTCAGTTCATTGTCTTGATGAATTGGGCTATGCAAATCTGTTTGTTAACAGAACGTGGAAGCTTTCCAAAGGCAACTTGGTGTTCG